>NC_045442.1:8946476-9005875 GCF_002776525.5 Piliocolobus tephrosceles | reverse complement strand
CTCGGCCTCCCAAAGTGCTGGGATTACAGCACTTTGGGAGGCCGAGACGGGTGGATCATGAGGTCAGGAGATCGAGATCATCCTGGCCTACACGGTGAAACCCCATCTCTACTAAAAAAAATACAAAAAACTAGCCAGGCGAGATGGCGGGCGCCTGTAGTCCCAGCTACTCGGGAGGCTGAGGCAGGAGAATGGCGTAAACCCGGGAGGCAGAGCTTGCAGTGAGCCGAGATTGCGCCACTGCACTCCAGCCTGGGCAACAGAGCAAGACTCCGTCTCAAAAAAAAAAAAAAAAAACATGTACACATACACAGCCATGTGTCATCATGGAGTGTACTTACACAAACATAAATGGTGGAGCCTATTGCACACTTAGGTTACATGGTATGTCTTATTACTCCTAGGCTACACACCTGTATAGCATTTTCCTGTACCAAATACTGGAGGCAACTACAGCATAATGGTATTTGTGTATCTAAAGTTTTTTTTTTTTTTTGAGACAGGGTCTCAGTCTTGTAACTCAGGCTGGAGTGCAGCAGGATAATCATGGCTTACTGCAGCCTTGCCCCCTGGTTCAATCAAACCTCCCACCTCAGCCTCTCAAGTAGTTGGATAGGCTCATGCCACCACCAGGCCTGGTTAATTTTTGTGTTTTTGTTTTTGTTTTTGTTTTGTAGAGACACAGGGTTTCACTACGTTGCCCAAGATGGTCTTGAACTTCTGGGCTCAAGTTATCCACCAGCCTTGGACTCCCAAAGTGCTGGGATTACAGGTGTGAGCCACTGTGCCCAGCCCTAAAGATATCTATACATAGAAAAGGTAAAAACACAATATTATAACCTTATGGGACCACCATTGTATATGTGGTACACTGTCAACTGAAACATTGTTATGTAGTATATGACTATACCTACATATACACACACACAACCCTCTATATCCACAGGGGTTCGAGACCAGCCTGGCCAACATGGTAAAATCCCATCTCTACTGAAAACACAAAATTAGCTGGGCGTGGTGGCGGGTGCCTGTAATCCCAGCTACTCGGGAGGCTTAGGCAGGAACCCGGGAGGTGGAGGCTATAGTGAGCTCCTACAATTTTAATACACAGTCCATACACAAACACATACACACACAAACATATATATATATATATATATATATATATATATATATATATATATATATATATATACAATCCATATGCGGAATCTGAGAGGAAAGGAAATCAGAACAGGGCAGAAGAAAAAATGGCACATGGCTAAGAATATTCCAATAGTGACAAAGGACTCAAGCCTCAGATTCAAGAAACACTATAAATTCAAGGCAGATGAAAGCAAAGAAAACTCCACTTAGGAACATTATAGTGTATCTGATGAAAAAAACAGAAAAATCAGCTGGGTGTGGTGGCTCATGCCTGTAATCCCAGCACTTTGGGAAGCCAAGGCTGGCGGATCACCTAAGGTCAGGAGTTCAAGACCAGCCTGGCCAACATGGTGAAACCCTGTCTCTACTAAAAAGACAAAAATTAACCAGGTATGGTGGCACATGCCTGTAATCCCAGCTACTCAAGGAGAATCACTTGACCCTCAGAGGCAGAGGCTGCAGTGAGCAGAGATGGTGCATGGCGCTCCAGCCTGGGCAATGGCACGAGACTCCATCCCAAAAAGAAAAACAAAAAAATCTCAAAAACATCCAGGGAGTAGGGATGCGGGATACAAGGAGACAGATTATCTTTAAAAGGACAACAATAAGGCTTACAGCTAACAATAAGTGATAAAGAATGGAAGCCAGAAGACAGTAAAAGAAAAATAGTAACCTAAAACGATATAGCAAAAACATTCATCAAAAATGTAGGAAAAGTAGCCATCAAAAATGTAGCTGATCAATGAAAAAGTAAGAAACGGTCTTCAACGGCTGTTAATATAACAAAAAGATAACAAAATGTTCTACGCCACATATGCAAATGTACACCAACACCTAATAAGTTTACTTGCCAAAACAATAAATCTAATAAAAAATCTCTCAGTCCAGGGTCAGCAATCTTTTTCTTTTTTTTTATGGAAACAGGGTTTCCTTCTGTCACCCAAACTGGAATGTAATGGTGTGATCACGGCTCACTGCTGCCCAGGCTCAAGCGATTCTCCCATCTCAGCCTCCTGAGTAACTGGAACTACCAGCACACACCTCCACACCTGGCTATTTTTCTGTGTCTTTAGTAGACACAGGGTTTCACCATGTTGCCCAGGCTGGTCTCAAATTCTTGAGGTCAAGCAAACCTTCCACCTTGGCCTCCTAAAGTGCTGGGATTACAGGTGTGAGCCACCACTCCCAGCCAGCAACTGTTTTCTATAAAGAAACAGAATAAATATTTTAGGCTTTGCCAGCCATACAGTCTCTGTTATAACCAGTCAACTCTACCAATGCATCACTTAAGCTGCCATAGACAATATGCAAATGAATAAATGTGGCTGTATTCCAACAAATATTTATAAAAGCAAGGGAAGTCCAGATTTGACCCACAGACTGTGGTTTGCTGACCCTTAATTTAGATCTAATGTCCAACCTAGAGACAAGACAAGGGGCAGAACACATGTTAAATACTACAGAGATGCAATTAGAAAATTCATTGTGAAAAACCATTTGGACAAATGAACTACCTTCTACAAAAAATAAATCATAATGGTAAATAAAGAAATAATGCAGAAAAAAATTAAGACATACCAACCAATTGCAATGTGTGGACTTAATAGCAAAATGAAGGTGACAGAGAAAAAAGTCAGTGAACCTGAAGACAGATCAATTAAAATATAACATTTGGCCGACAAAGACAAAAATGACTTTTAAAAAATTGAACAGAGATTCAGGGACCTATGGAGCAATAGAAAAATTGACATTTCATGTGTACAGACTCCCAAAAGGAAAGGAGAAAGACAGCAATACAGGAAAAAAAACGGAAAAAACAAAAGCTAGAAATATCGCAAATCTGGCAAAAGGCATAAGCTTACAGATGCAAAAAGTTCAGTGAACAACAAATGGGATAAGCCAAAGAAATCCAAGCGACAGTACGTATCATAAGCAAACTGCAAAAAACAAAAGACAAAGAAAAAAAAATCTTAAAAGTATCCAGAAAAAGGATGCATTCATAGGAAAACAAAATTCAAATGACTGCAGATTCCTCATGAGAAAACATGGAAGTCAGAAACAAGTGACATAACTTATTTTTTGAGACAGAATCTTGCTCTGTCGCCAAGCTGGAATGCAGTGGCGCGATCTTGGCTCACTGCAACCCCCGCCTCCCGGGTTCAAGCTATTCCCCTGCCTCAGCGTCCTGAGTAGCTGGGACTATAGGTGCGTGCCACCACGCCCGGCTAATTTTTTGTATTTTAGTTGAGATGGGGTTCCACCATGTTGGCCAGGATGGTCTCGATTTCCCGACCTCATGATCTGCCCGCCTCAGCCTCCCTAAGTGCTGGGATTACAGGCGTGAGCCACTGCACCCGGCCCGTAACATTTTTAAAGTACTGAAATAAACGGCTAGCTCAGAATTCTATATTCAGGCTGGCTGTGGTGGCTCACGCTTGTTATTCCAGCACTTTGGAAGGCCAAGGCAGGCAGATTATCCAAGATCAGGAATTCAAGACCAACCTGGCCAACATGGTAAAACCCCATCTCTACTAAAAATACAAAAATTTGCTGGGCATGGTGGAAGACACCCATAATCCCAGCTATTCAGGAGGCTGAGGCAGAAAAATCGCTTGAACCCAGGAGGTGAAGGTTGCAGTGAGCTGAGATTGTGCCACTGCACTCCAGCCTGGGTGACAGAGTGAGACTGTGTCTCAAAAAAAAAAAAAAAAAGAAAAGATTTTATATTCAGCAAAAAAAAAAAAAAACTCCTTAGGAATGAAGGTGAAATAAAGCTATTCTCAGGTAAAGGAAAACTAAAAAAATTTATTGCGAGAAAACTCTCTCTAAAATAATTTCCAAGAAGAGTTTCTCAGACAGAAAGAAAAAAAAAAGCTCAGAAGATCCAGAATACAAAGGTGAAATAAGTATCTAGGTGAATATAATTAAATATTCTTAGCCTAGTGCATTCCTTAAAATGCTTGAAAAACATCATAATATTATCTAATGGAATTTTCAACATAAAGATAATATTAAAGGCAATTACAACATAAAGGGGAAAGATCAAGAACCCAACATAATAAGGTTTTCACATTCCACTTATAGTGGTAAAATACTGATTCCAAGGAGATTTTGACAACTATATATATTGTAATCCACACAGGAAATACTAGAAAAGCCGTATCAAAAGACACAGTCAACTGCTTAAAGCAAACACTAAAACAGGCATATGCAAAGAGATATATTCAAAAAGATACACATAAATTAAAATGAAATACTAACAAATGTTCAAATAAACCAACACCAGCAGGAAAAGAAAAAGAGAAGAATAAAAAACAGAGGTTAGGCCAGGCGCAGTGGCTCAAGCCTGTAATCCCAGCACAAAGGCGCATCACCTGAGGTCAAGAGTTCAAGACCAGCCTGGACAACAGGGCGAAACCCCATCTCTATTAAAAATACAAAAATTAGCTGTGCATGGTTGTGGGTACCTGTAATCCCAGCTACTCAGGAGGCTGAGGCAGGAGAATCGCTTGAACCCGGGAGGTGGAGGTTGCAGTGAGCCGAGATCCCCCCATTGCACTCCAGCCTGGGCAACAAGAGTGAAACTCTGTCTCAAAAAAAAAGAAAAACAGGTAAAAAAGAGAAAACAATAAAATGCAGACCTAAATCCAAACACATCAATAATCACATTATACATAAATGTTCTAAATACACCAGTTAAAGGTTACAGATTGTTAGGATAAAAATAAGTACCAACTATATGCTGGCTACAAGAAACTCACTTCAAATATAATAAGTTAAAAAGTAAAAGGATGGAAAACGATACAACATGTAAAAACTAAACAAAAAGGGGTTGAACATCAAGTCCACTAGGATGGCTATAATTTAAAAGATAGATAATAAAAAGTATTGGTGAGAACATAGAGAAAAAAAAATTTTTTTTTTTTTTGAGACAGAGTCTCACTCTGTCTCCCAGGCTGGAGTGCAGTGGTGCCATCTTGGCTCGCTGCAACCTCCACCTCCCAGGTTCAAGCAATTCTCCCATCTCAGCCTCCTATATTTTTTGGTAGAGACAGGGTTTCACCATGATGGCCAGGCTGTTCTCAAACTGCTGACCTCAAGTGATTCACTGGCCTTGGTCTTCCGAAGTGCTGGGATTGCAGGCATAAGCCATTGTGCCCAGCCAAGAATACGGAGGAATTTAAACTCTCATGTATTGCTGATGGAAATTTAAAATTGTGCAGCCACTGTGGAAAATGGTCTAGCAGTTCCTTAAAAGGTTAAACTTAGAGTATGCTTAACTGGCGTATGACCCAACAATTTCCCTCTTAAGTGAAATTTCACCCAAGAGAAGTGAAAACGTATGTACACACAAAAACTTACACATGAATTTTCCTTTTTTGTTTTTGGAGACAAGGTCTCTGTCACCTAGGCTGGAGTGCAGTGGCATAATCATGGCTCACTGCAGCCTTGACCTCCCCAGGCTCAGATGATCCTCCCACTCCAGTCTCCTAAGTAGCCAGGACTACGGATGCACTTGCCACCAACCAAACCTGGCTAAATTTTTTTACTTTTTTTTTTTTTTTTTTTGAGACAGAGTTTCACTCTAGTTGCCCAGGCTGGAGTGCAATGGCGCGATCTCAGCTCACCGCAACCTCTGCCTCCCAGGTTCAAGTGATTCTCCTGCTTCAGCCTCCCAAGTAGCTGGGATTACAGGCATGCACCACCACGCCCAGCTAATTTTGTATTTTTAGCAGAGACGTGGTTTCTCCACGTTGGTCAAGCTGGTCTTGAACTCCCGACCTCGGGATCTGCCCACCTCAGTCTCCCAAAAAGCTGGGATTACAGGCGTGAGCCACCATACCTGGCGATACATACATTTTTCAAGCTCACATGAAACATTCACCAAGACACACTGTATCTTGGGTCATAAAACAAACCTTAACAAATTTGAAAGTACTGAAATCATACAAATCATACAAGGCATGTCATCTGACTATAACCGAATTAGACTATAAATCTGTACCAAAAACATAACAGAAAAATCCCCAAAACATGGAAATTAAACAAATTTCTAAATAACTAATGGATAAAAGAAAACAAAATTAGAAAAATCAGAAAACATTTTGGAATGAATAAAAATACAACAAATCAACAACTTAAAAAACAATCCGCCGGGCGCGGTGGCTCAAGCCTGTAATCCCAGCACTTTGGGAGGCCGAGACGGGCGGATCACAAGGTCAGGAGATCGAGACCATCCTGGCTAACACGGTGAAACCCCGTCTCTACTAAAAATACAAAAACTAGCCGGGCGAGGTGGCGGGCGCCTGTAGTCCCAGCTACTCCGGAGGCTGAGGCAGGAGAATGGCGTAAACCCGGGAGGTGGAGCTTGCAGTGAGCTGAGATCCGGCCACTGCACTCCAGCCCGAGCGACAGAGCAAGACTCCGTCTCAAAAAAAAAAAAAAAAAAAAACAATCCAGGTGAGGTGTAGAACATTTTTTTTAAAATACAATATATCAAAATTTGTGGGATGCAGCAGTGCTTACTGATAAATTCATAGCATTCATAGCATTAAATAATTTCATTAGAAAAGTCTCAAATCAATAACCTAAGCTTCCACCTTAACAAGGTAAAAAAAGGAACAAAGTAAATTCAAGAAGAAAAAAAAAAGAACAGAACTCAATGAAATTAAAAACATAAAAATAGGCCGGGCAGGGACAACATGGTGAAACACTGTCTCTACTAAAAATACAAAAATGAGCAAGGCATGGTGGCACACACCTATAATCTCAGCTACTCAGGAGGCTGAGGCAGGCGAATTCCTTGAACCCCAAAGGCAGAGGTTGAAGTGAGCCTCTGCTCACTTCAGGCCACTGCTCTCCAGCCTGGGAGACAGAGCAAGATTCCATCTTTAAAAAAAAAAAAGGTCTAAATGTAAAAGGTAGGCTGGGTGCGGTGGCTAACCCCTGTACTCCCAGCACTTTGGGAGGCCGAGGTGGGCAGATCACGAGATCAGGAATTTTAGACCATCCTGGCCAACGTGGGGAAACTCCATCTCCACTAAAAATACAAAAATTAGACGGCCATGGTGGTGTGCTCCTGTAGTCCCAGCTACTCCGGCGGCTGACGCAGAAGAATCGCTTGAACCAAGGAGGCGGAGGTTGCAGTGAGCCGAGATCATGCCGCTGCACTCGAGCCTGGGTGACACAGCGAGACTCCATCTCAAAAAAAAAAAAAAAGAATGTAAAAGGTAAAATGTTAAAACTTTAAACAAAAACACAGGAGTTCTAAGTGACTCTGGGTTAGGCAGAGTCCTTTAATATGACAACAAAAGCAGGATCCAAAAAAGGAAAAAATTAATTGGACTTCATCAAAATTAAGAACTTCTGCTCTTTAGAAGATACTGTTAAGCGAATGAAAAGATAAGCCAAAGAATAGAAGAAAACATCTGCAAATCCTGTACCTGGTGAAGAACTTATATCCAGAACATATTAAAAATTGTCAAAACTTAGTAAGTAAACAACCCAATTTAAAAATGGGCAAAAGATCTGAACAGACATTTTACTAAAGAAGATAAACAGGCCGGGCGTGGTGGCTTACACTTGTAATCCCAGCACTTTGGGAGGCCAAGGTGGGTAGATCACCTGAGGTCAGGAGTTCGAGACCAGCCTAGCCAACACGGTAAAACCTGTGTCTACTAAAAATACAAAAACGTTAGCCGAACATGCTGGCGCACGTAATCCCAGCTACTTAGGAGGCTAAAGCACGAGAATCACTTGAACCCGGGAGGTGGAGGTTGCAGTGAGCCAAGATTATCCCACTGCACTCTAACCTGGGCAACAGAGCGAGACTCCATCTCAAAAAAAAAAAAAAAAGATATACAGATGGCAAATAAGCACATGAAAAGGTGCCCAACATCATTACTCATTAGAGAAATGCAAATTAAAACCGTAAGAAGCTACTACAGTTAATATCAAAAACAGCCTACTATCTGATGATAGAAGTGACAGCAGTGGTCACCTTTAGAAGGGAAGGAGTGGGAGAGGCCACAAGGAGGCTTCTATGGTACTAGAAATGTCTTATTTTTTTTAGTAGCGTTGGTGAATAACCCAAGGGGTTCATTTTGTACCACTTATGCTCACCTTTCTACATAAACTACACTTCAATTAAGTTCAGGCCAGGCAGAGTTGCTCACACCTGTAATACTAGCACTCCAGGAGGCCTTGGCATGCAGATGGATCACCTGAGGTCAGGAGTTTGAGAACAGCTGGCCAACATGGCAGAACCCCATCTCTACTAAAAATATAAAAATTAGCCAGGCATGGTATATGCCTGTAATCCCAGCTACTCAGGAGGCTGAGGCAGGAAAATCGCTTGAACCCAGTAGGCAGAGGCTGTAGTCAGCCAAGATGGTACCACTGCACTCCAGCCTGGGTGACAGAGCAAGATTCTATCTCAAAAAAGAAAAAGAAAAGGAAAAGAAAAATTCACCTCAAAAAAGAAAGACTTCCCAAAAATGACCCTTCATCTAGGTGGTTCCACCAGTGAATTCTAACAAACATTTAAGGAAGAAGTAACACTTTTTTTTTTTTTTTTTTTTTGAGACAGAGTCTCGCTCTGTCACCCAGGCTGGAGTGCAGTGGTACGATCTCGGCTCACTGCAAGCTCGGCCTCCCAGCTTCAAGCCATTCTCCTGCCTCAGTCTCCCGAGTAGCTGGGACTACAGGCGCCTGCCACCACGCCCGGCTAATTTTACGTATTTTTAGTAGAGACAGGGTTTCACTGTGTTAGCCAGGATGGTCTTGATCTCCTGACCTCATGATCCGCCCACCTTGGCCTCCCAAAGTGCTGAGATTACAGGTATGAGCCACTGTGCCCAGCGAGTAACACCATTCTTAAAATTTCAAAAAATAGAATTTCAACTAATGATACCAGCATAACCTGACAACAGAACTTGACAATAGCATCAGAAGAAAATTACAGGACAATCTCCATCAGGAGAGAGCTGCAAAAATCCTAAACAAAATATTAAACTGAATCTAGTGGCATAGATAAGTTTGATTTATTCCAGAAATACACTTAACATTTGAAAATGGGCCAACATAATTTATCAACATTAATAGATTGTAAGAGAAACATTACTTGATTATCTTGATAACAGGAAAAACATTTGACAAACAACAAGATTCATAAGAAACATACACACAGCCAAGTGTGGTGTTGGGTGCCTATAATCCCACCTACTTGGGAAGCCAAGGCAGGAGAATTGCTTGAGTCCAAGTGTTCAAGGTTGCAGGGAGTTGTCATCACACCACAGCACTCCAGCCCAGGAGACAGAGTGAGGTTCCGTCTCCAAATTAAAAAAGAAAAAAGAAACCAGCCAGGTGTGGTGGCTCACACCTGTAATCCTAGCACTTTGGGAGGCCAAGGCGGGCAGATCACCTGAGCTCAGCAGTTCGAGACCAGCCTAGGTAACATGACGAAATCCCATTTCAACTAAAAATACAAAAAATTAGCTGGGTGTGGTGGTGCGCACCTGTAATGCCAGCTACTGGGGAGGCTGAGGCACGAGAATCACTTGAACCTGGGAGGCGGAACTTGCAGTGAGCCAAGACTGTACCACTGCACTCCAGCCTGGGTGACAGAGTGAGACTCCGTCTCAAAAAAAAAAAAAAAACAAGAAACACACATACATACATACATACACACACACACACACACACACACCCCTCTCTTAGCAAAGCAGGAATAGCTTTTTAAATCTGATATGGAGTTATCTACAAAACAAACAGCTAACATCACACCTAAGACTGAAATATTGAAAGCATTTTCTGAAAAGGAAAAGACAAGGTTGTCGGCCGGGCGCGGTGGCTCAAGCCTGTAGTCCCAGCACTTTGGGAGGCCGAGACGGGCGGACCACAAGCTCAGGAGATCAAGACCATCCTGGTAACATGGTGAAACCCCGTTTCTACTAAAAAATATATACAAAAAACTAGCCGGGCGAGGTGGCGGGCGCCTATAGTCCCAGCTACTCGGGAGGCTGAGGCAGGAGAATGGCATAAACCCGGGAGGCAGAGCTTGCAGTGAGCTGAGATCCGGCCACTGCACTCCAGCCCAGGCGACAGAGCGAGACTCCATCTCAAAAAAAAAAAAAAAAAAAAAAAAAGACAAGGATGTCTTCTATCACCACTTCTTTTCAACATTCTACTGCAGGTCCTAGACAATGTAATAAGAGGAAAATTTATAAAGGATTGGGAAGAAAAAAATAAAATTGCCACTATTCATAGTGTATATAAGTGAAGAAAGCCTAAAAGAATCTACAAACTGGCCGGGCACGGTGGCTCACACCTGTAATCCTAGCACTCTGGGAGGCCAGGGCAGGCAGATCACTTGAGGTCAGGAGTTCAAGACCAGCCTGGCCAACAGGGTGAAACCCTGTCTCTACTAAAAATACAAAAAAATTAGCTGGACATGGTGGTACGTGCCTTTAGTCCCAGCTACTTGGGAGGCTGGGAGGCAGGAGAATTGCTTGAACCCAGGAGGCAGAGGTGGCAGTGAGTCAAGATGGCACCACTGCACTCCAGCCTGGGCTACAGAGTGAAACTCCATCTCAAAAAAAAAAAAGAAAGAAAAGAATCTATAGACTATTAATCTTGAAGGATAAATCATTAGCCTCTACCAGTAAACTTTTTTTTTTTTTTTTGAGACGGAGTCTCGCTCTGCCCCCAGGCTGGAGTGCAGTGGCGCAATCTCGGCTCACTGCAAGCTCCGCCTCCCGGGTTCACGCCATTCTCCTGCCTCAGCCTCCCGAGTAGCTGGGACTACAGGCACCTGCCACCGCGCCCGGCTAGTTTTTTGTGTTTTTTAGTAGAGACGGAGTTTCACTGTGTTAGCCAGGATGGTCTCGATCTCCTGACCTCGTGATCCACCCGCCTCGGCCTCCCAAAGTGCTGGGATTACAGGCTTGAGCCACCGTGCCTGGCCTAAACTTTTAAAACTCAAAAGAACCTATGTAAGTAAACAAAGAATAAATGAAACTGATATTATTGTACAAAGGAATCTTTTTTTTTTTTTTTTTTTTTGAGATGGAGTCTCACTCTGTTGCCCAGGCTGATCTCCGCTCACTGCAAACTCTGCCTCCCAGGTTCACACCATTCACCTGCCTCAGCCTCCCGAGTAGCTGGGAAAACAGGTGCCTGCCACCACTCCCAGTTAATTTTTTGTATTTTTAGTAGAGACGGGGTTTCACCGTGTTAGCCAGGATGGTCTCAATCTCCTGACCTCGTGATCCACCTGCCTCAGCCTCCCAAAGTGCTCAGATAACAGACATGAGCCACCATGCCCAGACACAAAGGAATCTTATACAGCAATAAAAATGAACTACATAGCCAGATATAATGGCGTGTGCCTGTAATTCAAGCTACTCAGGAGGCTGAGGCACGAGAACTGCTTGAACCCAGGTGGTGAAGGTTGCCGTGAGCCAAGATCGTGCCACTGCACTCCAGCCTGGGCGATAACAGCCAAAACTCCGTCTCAAAAAAAAAAAAAAAAAACCTGAAAGACACCAGAAATAGCACATCCTAAAGAGTTTCATTTATACCTTCCAAGGTATAAATGAAAACAGGCAAATTAATCTGATGTTAAAACTCATCTTTGGTTCATGATTGGTAGATAGTGGTTACTTTTAAAAAGGAAGGAGGGCCAGTCTGGGCAACAGAGTGAGACCTTGTCTCTACAAAAAAAATCAAAAAATGAGAAGACAGGATCACTTGAGCCTGAGGGGTTGAGGCTACAATGCGCCATGATCACACCAGTGCACTCCTACCTGGGTGACAAAGTGAGACCCTGCCTAAAATAAAAAAAGGAAGGATGGAGTAATAATTGGTAGGGAGTTCAAGGGGAATTTCTAGAGTTCTGTAATATTTTACATCTTGACCAGGTGATTGTTAACGTGAATGTATTCACTTTCTGATAATTCACTTAGCTGTACACTTCTGATTTGTGCACTTTAATGTATACATACTATATCTCAATGTTTCAAAAAGGTTATTTCAAGTATTTCTAATCATATTCCACTACTAAAAACACTTTAACAATTCCCCATAGCCTAAATGCAAAATTGAAGCTCTTAAGCATGGCAAAGCATAATATGGTTCCCATCTTTTAACTTAATCCTCATGTCTGTCCATCCCCACGGATACTTTGTATTTCAATTTGTCAAATTATTTACAGGCCCAGAACATAAAATACTGCTTCAGCCTTCATGCCTTTAGATAATATTTCCATTAGTTGAAATTTTCTCCCTCTTTACACTCCACTAGGTCACCATACTGTCCTTGAAATTTCCACCCAACTTGGATATTAACTCCTCCAAGATGCTTCCCTATCCTTCCACTCCAAAATTAATCACCCTCTTTTCTATATTCAGTGTATTACTGCATGCATCAAGTGATAGCACAACTGTCTATGTCAGTACATACTCTATTGTAATGTAAACAATTCAAGCACAAAGTCTAAATTTTCATGTTGCCAATGCCAAACATGAAGGCTTGGCACGTGGTGGTTACTCAACAAATTTCACTCTTATGTTTATTTCTGTACTAATTAAGACTGTAAAACTATCTAGGATGAAACCTAAGTCTTATAATTCCTCCATAGCACGCAGCATAGCAAGAGCACACTACAGGCATACAACAGTGATGGTTTAGCTAGCAGAGTTTACCAAAACACAGTTTCATGGACAAAATGCGCATTTCAAACCATATGCTCACCTAAGATATGTATGGCAGAAGGTCATATTTTTATATATATATTTTTTTTATTTAAATATATATATATAAATATATATCTTTTTTAAATATATAATAAAATAAAAAATATATAATATATATAAATATATATTTATATACAAAATATATTTTTTATTTATATATATATATACATATATATATATATACACACACACACACACACATATTTCCAGAGTTTTGAGCTATAAGAAACCAATAGCAATCACCTAGTTACAACTCTTAGGGAAGAACTGAAGCCTAGAAAAATTAAGTGGTTTGCTCAAGAATAAGGCTATATAGCCAGAAGGGTCAAGACTAGGACTCAGATTACCTAGGTTCTCTCACAATCCATGTAGCCTCCCTTTTGTACTATGTGACTTCTCAAAGTATGACTGCTTTACTATTTTATATTTAGATGGTTAATATCCACAATTGCAGGGCTTTTAAAAATTTTCATTTTAAAATTTGTCTCTAACAAACAAATACTGAAAGTACCAACAAGTTCAACCAGGAAAACACCATTTCCAGTTCCAATATCAAGCACTGAAGCATCCAATGGAATCTTGTGTTTCTGCATCCACCTTATTAGTCGATTCATACTCTCTTCTCCAAACCTGTTAGAGAGAATCAGTCAAATAACTGAGGGGTACAGAGCAAAAGTCACCACTATATTCCATTTAAGCTATTTATACCATATGCTCAAACTCTTATTTGAAAGTGAAAACAGGCCGGGCGCAGTGGCTCAAGCCTGTAATCCCAGCACTTTGGGAGGCCGAGATGGGCGGATCACAAGGTCAGGAGATCGAGACCATCCTGGCTAACACGGTGAAACCCCGTCTCTACTAAAAATACAAAAAACTAGCCGGGCGAGGTGGCGGGCGCCTGTAGTCCTAGCTACTTGGGAGGCTGAGGCAGGAGAATGGCGTGAACCCGGGAGGCGGAGCTTGCAGTGAGCTGAGATCCGGCCACTGCACTCCAGGCTGGGCCACAGAGCGAGACTCCGTCTCAGAAAAAAAAAAAAAAAGAAAGTGAAAACATCCGTGACTGCTTAAGCTTTGTCTCTACTGTAATTTAGAAGAAACCACCTCCAGGAATACAACAGAATAGACAAGGTCAGTATGTTACTAACATTTCTCTGTATCAGCATTAACACTTGTATGTGTTGGGGGCTCAAAATTTTATTGTTTATTGAAAAAGGACAACTACAGGGTGAAATGTTGTCATCAAATGTAAATGTGAGATTTTAAAAGAGGGCTCACACCCATTCTCCCAACACTTTGGAAGTCCACAGTGGGAGGACTGCTTGAGGCCAGGAGTCTGAGACCAGCCTGGGTAACACAGTGAGACCCTGTCTCTACAAAAAAGAAAATTTGCTGGGCATGGTGGCACGTAGTTATAGTCCCAGCTACCCAGGAGGCTGTGGCAGGAAGATCACTTGGGCCCAGGAGGTACAGGTTGTAGTGAGCTATGATGATCATGCCACTGTACTCCAGCCTGGATGACAGAATGATACCCTACCTCTCTAAAAAAAAAAAAAAAAAAAAAAGTAAAAAATAAAAAATAATAAAAGAAAAGACATACTTTAAATCTACCCACTAAAGTCAGACTTAATGCAAGGTTCCCAGGATTTTTAGGCTTTCTTTAGGTATAAGCACTTGAATATATACATATTTTTTTAAACACACACACATATAAATACAATCTTCTAGATTATAACTTGATTCTTTTCCTAACTCACCAGATTTCACCTGTATCTCCAAATTCTCGGAAAGTTTGCAGTTCTCTCTCATAGACAGCATCCCAACTATGTAAACAATGAAATGCAAAGCAAGACTTTTGAATTAAACTGTATTATGAATTACATGTATGTTTCTAATACATTGCAGAGCTATTTATGACAGAGGTTTAAAACATCACTAGTGTTATTAATAAGTACACACATAGTTCAATCTTTTAACATCCTTGAGTTAAAAGAATGAAATATGTGGGCAAGCAGAATACATTTATACTGTACATGTAAAGCATTTAGGACAGTATCTGATGCACAACAATAAGTTTCAGCCTAAAAAAACACAGACATTTGTCCACGTATCCCTAAGTCCCTGACCCAAGTTCAAAACTTGATGAAACAAGCACATCTGGTCTCAAACGTGCAGGCACACAGTCTCTTTCCCGTGCTATTTGTCTCTGCCTATTCCAGTCTTCTAGCCCTCCGTTTAAATTTTCTCTGAACGCTTTTCTTTCTTTTTTGGGACAGTGTCTCGCTCTGTCGCCAGGCTGGAGCGCAGTGGCGCGATCTCCGCTCACTGCAACCTCTGCCTCCCGGGTTCAAGCGATTCTCCTGCCTCAGCCTCCCGAGTAGCTGGGACTACAGGCGTGCGCCACCACCCCCGGCTTATTTTTGTATTTTTAGTAGAGACGGAGTTTCACCATGTTGGTCATGGCTAGTCTCGATCTCCTGACCTCGTGATCCGCCCGCCTCGGCCTCTCAAAGTGCTAGGATTACAGGCGTGAGCCACCGCACCCGGTCCTCTGGATCCTTTTCATTTGCCTTGTCTTTTCCTACAATGATTCTCTAGAATCCCTGCTCCCTCTCATCCCGCCAATTTACCTCTCCCCAGCCGTTCCCTGCAGTCATTGATCCACCCACATTAATTCATTTAATAATTCCTGAGCGTCTGTTTTACGTCAGATCGCTTTCTCTCACCCCATGATCCCCCACTATCTTCCTCGCTCCCGCCTCGGGCCATCCGCTATTCCCACCCCACTTCTAGATCCCACATCTCTCCCCTCCTACCCTTAGCCTTTTCAGCTCCCAGGCCCAGCACTTCTCCCTCGGTCTCTCACTCTCGCTGACCAGCCCTATTCGCCAGCCTCGCCCTCTCCCCCTTTCCCCCAAGCCTGGGCCTCAGGTTCGAGACTCTCAGAAGGCCTCCCAGGAGCTTCAAAGCCTGTCCCGCATCCACAAGCCCCTTGGGCTCCAATCGCTTGAAACGTCGGTTAACCGCGCAGGGCGACCCCTAGAGATTCCACTCTTTCAAATCCCCCTGAGACCCCCGCCAGGTGGCCCTGCTCCCGTCATGCTCCCGAGGGTCTCCCTGTCCCCGAGCCCTGGGTCTCTACCCCGCCGTCCCCTTCTCGGGGCCCAGGCAGGGCGGCACGGCTCATCCTCCCCTGCCCAGCGTCACACTCACTGCTCGCGGGTCCCCAGGGCCGACGGGACGAAACCGTCCTCCCCGGGACTGCCCTTGTCCGACAGCGCAGCCACCTCAGCGCCACTGCCGCCGTCAGCATCCGAGCTCATCTCGCTCCACGTCCTGGACGGCCGTTGGGTCCGCCATAGAGACGGGGCACAGGCAGAGCGGACAAGCGGGCCGGCGCCTCTAGGCGGCGGGAGGCCGCCCTCTCGACTGCTCCATCCCCCCGCGCTGGGGCTGGGCTGGGGACGCGAAGCCCTCCGGGGTGTACCCGGCCTCCAGGCGTCGGCGCGGACCGTGGGCTCTCCCCAAAGCGTTAGTGGTACTCCCTTCATCGAGGTCCAAGCGCGGCTGTATTTGGGGACTGCTGTTTGTGAGGGACCATTAGAGGTATTGCATTTTGGTAAAAGGCTAGCTTCGGTACCGTGGACACCTAAAGCCGACGCCGCTCTACCCAAACGCTGAAATCACCTCACCTCTGCACCGGGTGCGCCCGTCTGCGAAGCGGCTGAGAGCGTCCATCCAGTTATTTGGCTCCTGGACAAGAGGCCAACTTCGTTTCTGGCTGAGATTCTGACTTCAAAATTGCGTTCTGGCCTCTTGTGATTTGATGTCACCGGTAAACGGTGGAAATTTATGTCCAGGGAAAGGAATGCCCTGCAACTCCCCACAATAAGCCAAACACGGCGATCAGTGTGGTGTGAAAGAAAGACTGCTAAGTGAGAGGATGCCTGGCCTCGACCCAGGCACCTGGCCTTGTCTAAGAGTTTTGGGGGTTTTTTGGGTTTTTTGTTTGTTTGTTTTGTTTTGTTTTGTTTTTTTGAGACGAAGTTTCGCTCTTGTCGCCCGGGCTGGAGTGCAATGCAATGGCGCCATCTCGGCTCACCGCAACCTCCGCCTCCCGAGTTCAAGCGATTCTCCTGCCTCAACTTCCCGAGTAGCTGGGATTACAGGCGTGCGCCACACCTGGCTACTTTTGTATTTTTAGTAGAGATGGGGTTTCTCCATATTGGTCAGGCTGCTCTCTCCAAGTCCCGACCTCAAGTGATCCGCCCGCCTCGGCCATCTTGGCCATCCCAAAGTGCAGGGATTACAGGTGTGAGCCACCGCGCTTGGCCTCTTGCCTAAATCTTAACCTCTGTGTGTTTCCTCCCTGTACCATGTTAGAACTAGGCAGTGACTTTGTTCCACAAGACTGCTCCCAACCCGCGAACCGGAGATTGCATCTGCCTCTAGGTCTGACTGCCATTGGTAGATCTGCAGTATAATACGAGAGATCTTATGGGCCAAAGTCTGGGGTATTTTCTGTAGTAGCTATGAAATACTTTTGGTCCAATGTCCTAGGAAAGGCCCCCAAAGACCCCTAGCGAGACTGCCTTCCAACCAAAAAGCATTGTTTGCTAAGCCACGTTTCTGTTGGCTTGGCAGACAGAAGCGCAGTAGCAAGTCCCTAAAGATAAAACAGCGTTAGAAATCCTTCCTAGGATCGGAAGCGCATCTCCTATACATGGTGATCTGAGATCTTCAGGCAGCCACTAGTAATAGGGTAAGGTAAAAGGCACATGGGAGGCCAGACGTGGTGACTCACACCTGTAATCCCAGCACTTTGGGAGGCCGAGGCGGGCAGATCACGAGATCAGGAGATAGAGACCATCCTGGCCAACATGGTGGAACCCTGTCTCTACTAAAATACAAAAACTTAGCCAGGCATGGTGGCGGGTGCCTGTAGACCCAGCTACTCCGGAGGCTGAGGCAGGAGAATCACTTGAACCCGGGAGACAGAGATTACAGTGAGCGGAGATCGCACCACTGCACTCTAGCCTGGCGACACAGTGAGGCTCTGTATTTAAAAAAAAAAAAAAAATGGCAAATGGAAATCCATGTGCATAGTGATTAAACAAAAGGCCGGGCGCAGTGACTCAAACCTGTAATCCCAGAACTTTGGGAAGCTGAGGCAGGCAGACTACCTGAGGTCAGGAGTTCGAGACCAGCCTGGCCAACATGGCGAAACCCCATCTCTACTAAAAAGACAAAAATTAGCCAGGCGTGGTGGCAGTTGCCTGTAATCCCAGCTACTCAGAAGGCTGAGGCAAGAGAATTGTTTGAACCAGGGAGACTGATGGTTGCAGTGAGCAGAGGCTGCACCACTGCACTCCAGCGTGGGCAACAGTGTGAAACTTTGTCTAAAAAAAAAATTTCAAGAAAGAACTTTAGTAACCTTATTACAGAACAATAAAACCACCTGATGCCACGGTCAATTAGTGCTGGGCAAGTGGTTCTTTTGATCTTTTCTAGGTTCTAGATGCTAGAGAAAGCAAGCTTGAGTGGGGCTGAGTGAGCCTTTAAGAGTTTTAGGTCGGCCAGGCACGGTGGCTCAAGCCTGTAATCCCAGCACTTTGGGAGGCCAAGGCGGGTGGATCACGAGGTCAGGAGATCAAGACCATCCTGGCTAACATGGTGAAACCCCGTCTCTACTAAAAATACAAAAAAAAAAAAAAGTAGCCGGACGTGGTGGCTGGCACCTGTAGTCCCAGCTACTCGGAGGCTGAGGCGGGAGAATGGCGTGAACCCGGGAGGCGGAGCTTGCAGTGAGCTGAGATCGCACCACTGCACTCCAGCCTGGGCAACACAGCGAGACTCCGTTTCAGAAAAAAAAAAAAAAAAAGAGTTTTAGGTCAGCCAGGCTCAGTGGCCCACGCCTGTAATCCCAGCACGTTGGTAGGCTGAGGCGGACAGACGAGGTCAGGAGATCGAGACCATCCTGGCTAACATGGTGAAACCCCGTCTCTACTAAAAATGCAAAAAAAATTAGCTGGGCGTGGTGGCTCACGCCTGTAGTCCCAGCTACTCGGGAGGCTGAGGCAGGAGAATGGCATGAACCTGGGAGGTGGAGCTTGCAGTGAGTCGAGATCACACCACTGCACTCCAGCCTGGGCGACAGAGTGAGACTCTGTCTCAAAATAAATAAATAAATATAAATAAATTTTAAAAATATAAAATAATTTTTGTGAGTACATAGGTGTATATATTTATGGGGTACATGAGATGTTTTGATACAGGCATGTAATATGAAATAAGCACATTGGAGAAAAGGGTATCTATCCCCTCAGAAATGTATCCTTTGAGTTACAAACAATACAATTACATTCTTTAAGTTATTGTAAACAATTAAGTTATTATTGACTATAGGCACCCTATTGTGCTATCCAATAGTAGGTCTTACTCATTCTTTTTTTTTTTTTTTTTTTTTTTTAAACCCATTAACCATCCCCACTCCCCAGCAACCTCCCACTATCCTTTCCAGCCTCTGGTAACCATCCTTCTACTTTGTATGTCCATGAGTTCAATTGATTTGATTTTTAGATCCCACGAGTAAATGAGGACATGTGATGTTTGTCTCTGTGCCTGGCTTATTTCACTTAAGGTAATGATCTGCAGTTCTATCCATGTTGTTGCAAATGATCACGTTTCTGTTGTTTTGGCAGACAGACAACTTTGGCCCTCATTCTTTTTGTGTATTCCCTTGTGTCTATATGCTACATTTGCTTTATTCATTCATCTGTTTTTGGACACTCAGGTTGCTTCCAAACCTTAGCTATTGTAAACACTGCTGCAACAAACATGGGTGTGCAGTTATCTCTTTGATATACTGATTTCCTTTCTTTGGGGTATATACCCAGGAATGGGATTACTGGATCATATGGTAGTTCAATTTTTAGTCTTTTGAGGAAACTCCAAACTGTTCTCTACTATGATTTGACTAATTTCCATTCCTACCAACAGTATACAAGGGTTCCCTTTTTTCCATGTCCTCGCCAGCATTTGTTATTGCATGTCTCTTGGATAGAAGCCTTTTGAGACAGAGTCTCGCTCTGTCACCCAGGCTAGAGTGCAGCTCACTGCAAGCTCCACCTCCGGGTTCACGCCATTCTCCTGCCTCAGCCTCCCGAGTAGCTGGGACTACAGGCGCCCGCCACCACGCCCGGCTATTTTTGTACTTTTAGTAGAAACGGGGTTTCACCGTGTTAGCCAGGATGGTCTCCATCTCCTGACCTCGTAATCCGCCCGCCTCGGCCTCCCAAAGTGCTGGGATTACAGGCGTGAGCCACTGCGCCTGGCCAATAGAAGCCATTTTAACTGGAGTGAGATGATATCTCATTATAGTTTTGATTTGCATTTCTCTTATGATCAGTGATGTTGAGCACCTTTTCATATGCCTGTGTTAGTGACTTCTGATTCCAACCTCTTGCTCTCCCTCCAGATTTGTATTTTCTCTTATTTTATTGTATTGCAGCTGCCTGGATGTCCCTTGCTACATTAAACTCAATGTGTTCAAAACTGAACTCACTTGCATTACCATCCCCACACCGTGCCTCCCCTCCAAACCCTTTCTCCTCTGTGTTTGCAGGTGGTCCCTGACCATCTACACTGTCACCCAAAGCGAAGCATCATCCTCCTCCTTTCCTCCCTGCACAGCTCCTCTTGGTCTCTTCCTGGTCCCTGGGCTCACTTCCTTCTGGCCACTCAGGCCATTGCAGCAGCTTCTGAGTAAACCTTCCGCGAGCCATTTGGCACTTGGCCCTTCCTCAGGCCCCAGCTATGCCTTGTTTCCCATTCCCTCTTGAAAGGCCTCCAAGACTTGCCCAGTTTTCCTCTCCTTCAGTGCCTGACATCACTCACTCTTTTCCTTTGCATTTTCCCACCTGATCATGGACTGTAGAGGCAAACCAACTTGAACTTGAATCACAACTTAGTCCATACAAGGTATGACCTTGAGTGAGTTACTTAATTTAAACATCTTAACTCGCAGTTTCCTCAAATGGGCATAATCCAAATGAAGCTGGACTTTCTCGTTCCCACTTTCAGGCGCATCATAGCAAAGTGTGGCATTCTTATGCAGAAATGCTTTGCATTGTATTGATACATATAAATGGAATCTTACTATTTGCATGTTTGCATTTTACATCTTCATTTAACAATATCCAGTGATATACTGTACTTGGAAATCTTTTTTTGTCAATGCCTATGGATCCCTTACCTTTTAAACTAATTCATGATAATAGAAATGATGGCTAGCAATCGTACAGCTGTCACTGTGTGCCAAGAACTGTGTTCAGTGCATCCAATGTATTATTTCAGTTACTCCTAATGATAGCCACATTCCCAGCACTTTGGGAGGCCGAGCCAGGCAGATCACGAGGTCAGGAGTTCAAGACCGGCCTGGCCAACACAGTGAAACCCCGTCTCTACTAAAAATACAAAAAATTAGCCAGGCATGGTGGTGGGTGCCTGAAATCCCAGTTACTCGTGAGGCCAAGGCAAGAGAATCGCTTGAACTCAGGAGGTGGAGGTTGCAGTGAGCCAAGATCACACCAGTGCAGTCCAGCCTGGGTGAGAGAGCGAGACTCCATCAAAAAAAGAAAAAGAAAAAAAGATTGTCACATGAGGTAGATACTAGTATTAGCCTCATTTTACAGATGAGCTAACTAGGGCACATAGAAGTAAGTTCTGGAGCTGAGATTGGGACCCAAGCAATCTTTCATAAAGTTTTCAAGCATAACCACTACATGAGTATGCTCTATCACTATGGGTGTTTTGCTGAAGATTTTCTTTTGTTTGTTTGTTTGAGACAGGGTCTCACTCTATCCCCCAGGCTGGAGTACAGTGGCATCATCTACTTTTTTTTCTTTTCTTTTTTTTTGAAACAGGGTCTTACTCTGTCACCCAGGCTGGAGTGCAGTGGCATGATCTCAGCTCACTGCAACCTCTGCCTCCTGGGTTCAAGCAATTCTCCCACCTCAGCCTCCCAACAAGCTGAGATTTCAGCTGCATGCCACCACATCTGGCTCATTTTTTTGTCTTTTTAGTAGAGATAGGATTTCACCATGCTGGCAGGCTGGTCTTGAACTCCTGACCTCAAATGATCAGCCCGCCTCTGCCTCCCAAAGTGCTGGGATTACAGGCATGAGCCACTGCACCCGGCCTAGTGGCATGATCACTTAACTCACTGCAGCCTCGATTTCCTGGGCTCAAGTGATCCTCCCAACTCAGCCTCCCAAGTAGCTGGGGTTACAGGTGCCTACCACCATGCCCAGCTAATTTTTTAATTTTTTTGTAGAGACAGGGTCTCACTATGTTGCCCAGGCTGGTCTCGAACTCCTGGGCTCAAGCGATCCACCTACCTCGACCTCCCAAATTTCTGGGATTACAGGTGTGAGCCACCAAGCCTGGTCAGAGCCTAAAAATTCTTTATCCTCATCTCTCTGTCACCAAAGTCCAGAACCTCACTGTAGCCACTCATCTCCTCTTCTCATCCTCTTTCTCCTTCACCCCCTAAATTTTCCCAGTTCATCTGTCTGTCTTTCCTCTCTCATCTCCTACATCCCAAATTGTTTCTTCAGTGAGCAAACCTAGGCACCTCCTTATTAGCAAGCCTACACCTTTTATCAGCTACTTTTGTCTCCATCCCCCTCCAGCACCCTGCTGATCAAACACAACTATCTCCCCTAAAACCCTCTCACTTTTTCATACAGCATTCATTCTACAGTCCCGTATTGGGCAACATTTACATGCCAGCCATTATTCCAGGTGATGGACATGCAACAGTAAATAAGCAGGAATCCCTGTCTTTGCTAGATGTGGTGTCTCACGTTTATAATCCCAACTACTGAAGAAAATAAAAGAATCCCTGTCTTCATGAAGTTCAGAACATGCTCAGAGAGGGGGAAAGACAATGGACAGGAAAGATGAATAACACAGAGATGCTGCTAGATGATAAGTGGTAAAGGGAAAAGTAAACAGGGAAGTACTACTGAGAACATGGAGTGAAGGTTGCAATCCTTGATAGTGTACCAGGGAAGGACTGTCTGAGGGGGTGGCAGCACTAAGTGAAAACCTAAAAGAGGTTGTCATTGGTTTTGTTCCCAGGGAGCAAAGTGTGACACTGAGATGAACATGGAGGAAGTTGATTAGGGAGTATTCTGAGAATCATCATCTGTTGGAGAAGAAAAAGAAGCAGGATTGGCTGAATGAAGTAGTTGGACTGAGGTACCACTACAACAGAACTTCAGCAAATCCTCCTGGCCCTCCCCTGTATTCATCTACCTCAACCAGGCATTGAATGCTGGATGCCCACAAAGGGGAGGACTGGCCTTAGGCAATGAAGCTCTCTTCAACTAGGCATACTTACAGGAGAGAGCTGACCTGCAGCAATCACTCAATCCTGCAAGGTGGACCGGAGGTCTCAGCGGCACACCAAAGCATCTAGGGCGGAAATAGTAAACCATGCAGCTGCCTGGGAGAAAAGCATCCCAGGCAAAGAAAACAGCAAGCTCAAAGGCCCTAAGGTGGAATGAGCTAGGGATGTCCAGGAAGCAGAAAGAAGACTAATGTAGCTGAAGCTCGGTAAATAAAGGGGGCAGTAGCAAGTAATGAAGTCAGACAAGTAATAGGGGCCAGGTCTTGGCAAGACTTGTGTGTTTGGCCAAGAAGCAACATGGTTTAATTTTTACATTTAAATGTCGACCATTTTGCTATGTTGAGCATAGATTTGGCAAGGAGGAGATTAAAAGCTGAAGCAGAACACCGGGTTTCTCAGCCTTGTCACCACTGATGGTAATTATTTGTTGTGGACCTGTCGTTGTGCACTGTAAGATTTTTAGCCCCTTCTCTGGCCTCTACCCACCCACCAGATGCCAGTGGCACCTGACTCCAAATTATGATATCTGATAATGTTTCCAAACATTGCCACATGCCATTTTGGGAGGCAAAACTGCCACCAGTTCAGACTCGGTGAGTAAGAGGATGCAAAATTCTGAGAGAGAGAGAGATGATGGTGCCTTGAACCACCATTTCACTTCCCTCCCACCCCATGACGCTACAGTCTCAACTCTGCAGCCAAAGCAGTCGTGTTATCTGTTATCACATTATGTCACTACTATACCAAACTGTTTATTTGCCTGAATTACCTCTGTCCTTTGATCCTTGAGCTTGGTAAATGTTGGCCTTTTTTCTTTTCTTTTTTTTTGAGACAGAGCCAGAGTGCAGTGGCACAATCTCGGCTCACTGCAATCTCTGTCTCCCAGGCTCAAGTTATCCACCTGCCTTGGCCTCCCGAAGTGCTGGGATTACAGGCGTGAGCCACCGCGCTCAGCCTAAATGTTGGCCTTTTTTTTTTTTTTTGAGATAAAGCTTTGCTCTTGTTGCCCAGTCTGGAGTGCAATGGCACGATCTGGGCTCACCGCAACCTCCGCCTCCCGGGTTCAAGCGATTCTCCTCCCTCAGCCTCCTGAGTAGCTGGGATTACAGGCATGTGCCAGCACGCCCGGCTAATTTTTGTATTTTCAATAGAGACGGGGTTTCTCCATGTTGGTCGGGCTGGTCTCGAACTCCTGACCTCAGGTGATCGACCCACCTCGGCCTCCCAAAGGGCTGGGATTACAGGCGTGAGCCACTGCGCCCAGTTTCACTTGCAAAGGGAAAGAACTGTTTGTGTAATTATCAATCGCTGAGGCGTGTCGGGAGCGACACCCCCTGCGGAGGATAAGGTACCGAGGTCCTTCCGAACAGGCGTTCCTCAGCCTTCAGGACTGGGCGGGCTCAGGGCCCTCGGCCGCTGCCCGCAGCGGACTCCACTTCCCATGATGCCAAGGGGTCGGGCCGGCCGGAAGGCCGTGTGCCCTCCGCGGGGCATGATGGGGGAGCTAGAGATTTCCATCATGGCGGCGTCCATTTCGGGCTACACCTTCAGTGCTGTGTGTTTCCACAGCGCCAACAGCAACGCGGACCACGTAGGTGCCGGGCCCCCTGCCGCAGCCGCTGGGGGCTTTCAGCCGCTGTCTCGGGCCGGCGCTCGCGGCTAAGCCGGGACCTCATGAGGCTCGCCCCCTGGGCACCAGGGCCGGCCAGAGGGGCTGGTGACCCGGGCGGCTCCCGCCCCCGGTGAGCTCTTGCCTCTGGGGGCTCTTTCCCCCCTGGGACGGGCCCCGTAGCTTCGCGCTCTCAGCCGCTGGGCCGTCCCGGCACAGCCGCCTCCCATGCAGCAAAGCTGTCCCACCTGGCCTCCTGCAGTGTCAGGAGTCGCTCGGTGGAAACCCAGCGCCTGCCCCTCCCTGAAAATCAGGCTTCTAGACTTATGAGGGGCGCACGGGGTCGGGAGGGAATCTAGAGGCCGGGCGTTTAGTCCAGAAGGCTAGGTACTCAGTCCCGCCCGCCGGTCTTACAGGTTGTCGTGGGGGTGCTACGAGTGAAACCATGGCTGTCACTATTGATACTTGTTAGGCATGGTTGTGTGTTTTCTTCGCCCTGATGCAAAATGGAGAATGTAAACAGGAGCGTTAGGTGCAGGTTCTATTTTGTATTTCCTTGAAGTTGCGTGTTTAGTTCTTTGGCCGGAGTTCTAAGACCACGGGACTAGTCACAGTGAAATAGGGAAGTGACAGGCCCACTAGTGAGTGATCGGAAATGCATAGGCTTTGGAGCCCACAAGAGGATCAGATCCTCTCTGTTTTAGTGCCTTTATTTTACAGATTGTCTTTTAACGTCATTGATCTCTGATTGGAAATGCTTTGTGAAACTAGATCACTTTTCTCTTAAAGGGCGTATATAATTTGGCCACCAAATTGGGGGATTATTTTAAGTTATGTTAACAGTGAATGATTCAAACTCATTAAACCTATATGTGGGGTTTTTGGTTGTCATTACAAAGCAAAATGGTACACTGCAGAAGGAGGAACTGCATTTGGTTTGATGTCAGCAATCTTAGCTTCTATTAATAAAAACTGATTTCAGAGAGGTGATTCCATTAGTAAATTGAATGCAATTAAATTATTGTACCTTTCATCCCTTCAGTGTTGATGGTAGAACTTAATGATAGGAATAGGAATATATACATCATGGGTTTTTTCCAGAGGCAGCTTTGAACACTATGGCCTACGGTACTACAACCAGCTATTTAATAATGTAATATAGTTCCATATGTAAAGGTTTGTGATACCCCTAGTGTCCATGGACTATTAAAAATGGGACCTTTATTTCTTGAGTGCCTAGTAATATCACAGTTTATGTATATGGCAAGATTACTGTAAGAACAAGCAGCTACCTGTTGAAAAAAATTAATTCAAGAGCTATCCCTTAATATCTACTCTGTGCAAGGCATGGTACTAGACTTCATAGAAATTTTCACCAATGCCAATAGTTTGCAACTGTGTTTTATATGACCATGCCTGTTTATAGTAACTTTCCCACAATTATAGATGTGGAGTCCTTGAAAATAATTTCAATTTTAAGGTTGAAGAACCAACAATTTACTTTTGTAGTACATACTTATTTTGTCCAGGCAAGAAATTAATTTAAAACCACTCATCTGTAGACCTGGGGCTAGCATACTTTTCTGTACAGGGCCAGATAGTAAACTTTGTAGGCTTTGTAAGCCATATGGTCTCTGTAGCAACTATTCAACTCTGCTATTATTGGGAGAAAGCAACTATAGACAGTAAAACATTTAAGTGACTGTTATTAGCTGGGTGCGGTGGCTCATGCCTGTAATCCCAGCAGTTTAGGAGGCCGAGGCGGGCAGATCACCTTAGGTCGAGAGTTCGAGACCAGCCTGACCAACATGGAGAAACCCCGTCTCTACTGAAAATACAAAAGTAGCCGGGCGTGGTGGCACATGCCTGTAATCCCAGCTACTAGGGAGGCTGAGGCAGGAAAATCGCTTGAACCTGGGAGGCAGAGGTTGTGGTGAGTCGAGATCACACCATTGCACTCCAGCCTGGACAACAGGAGCAAAACTCCGTCTCAATAATAATATTTAAATAAAATAAAAACATAGAAACCATTCTTAGCTTACAGGCCATACATTAATAAGCATTAGGCTGGAATTAGTCCCCATGCCATAGTTTGCCAACTCCTACTATAAAGTAACAGTGGCTCAGATAATCCAGACCAGTAGATGTATAAACATTCCTCTTATACTTGGCTTTAGAATGTCCTTTTAAAAAAAAAAATTACAGACAAGTCTTGCTATGTTGCCCAGGCTGATCTCAAACTCTTGGCCTCAATCAGTCTTCCCTCTTTGGTCTCTTGAAGTGTTGAGATTACAGGCGTGACCCACCGCATCTGACCTAGAATTTCTTGATGTCACTGTTGAGTTATATCGTTATTCCACAAACGGAAGACTGTTGTAGGGTTACCAGATGAAATACAGCACACTGAGTTAATCTGAATTTTAGATAAATAGCAATTTATTTATAGTATAAGTATATCCCAAAACTTACAGAAGAAATTATTTGTTATCTGAAATTAAAATTTTATTGTGTGTCTTGTATCTTTTTTGCTAAATCCAGCAACCCAATACTGTAGAACACCAGGAATCTAGCTAAGTTCTTAAGGTCTAAAGTTCTGTGTGAATATGAAATTATTTTTTCGCTTTGATTTTTTGAAAGTGGGTTTGGTTTTGTTTTGTCTTTTGCTTGTGACAAGACAGAACTGCTTTTGTGGTGAGAATTCATAACCGAAAGATTTTCATAGGGTCAAACAAGCTTATTTAGGCAGTGTTTCTCAAATTAGTAGTCATGGACACTCCTTTGGGTCGCAGTTTTTTTTTTTTTTAAAGGGAATATATATATATTTTTTTGAGACGGAGTCTTGCTCTGTCACCCAGGCTTGAGTGCAGTGGCATAATCTCAGCTCACTGCAACCTCTGTCTCCTGGGTTCAAGCAATTCTTCTGCCTCAACCGCTCTAGTAGCTGGGATTACAGGTGCGTACCACCACACCCGGCTAGTTTTTGTATTTTTAGTAGAGACAAGGTTTCTCCACGTTGGCCAGGCTGCTCTCAAACTTCTGACCTCAGGCAGTCCACCCACCTCAGCCTCCCAAAGTGCTGGGATTACAAGTGAGAGCCACCGTGCCCAGCCTACGTGTTTCTTAAGTTTGAGAAATGCTCTGTGATGATTTGGTATTTTAGGACACTCCCCCTCCTCAAATCAAATACAAAAATTAGGCTGTAAAGTGTCTGTCTGTCCCCACTCCCGTAGATTCTCACTTTAAACTGGAAATGTTTTTAAACTAGGCAACTTCATTAATTGATTTGAGGGATCAACTTAGAATAGAGGGATATATTGTACAACGGCATTGTTTCAACAAATTTATTCTACGAGTGTTAGTGAGGCACCTACTAAGTATTAGGCATTGTGCTGGGTGATGAGATAGAGCAGTGAACAAGCACAAAGTCCCTGCTCTCGTGGAGTTTACATTCTGGCAAGGGATGATAAATGTATTTATTTATAAATATGTAATATGATGGATAATGAGAAGACTAAGAAGAAAGAGAATGTAAGATAAAGGGGGCAGAGTGCCTGGCAGATGCTATTTCCATTAAGTTGGTCAGGCAAGACCTCTCTGATAGGGTGCCATTTGACTAGAGATCTGAATGAAGGAAAGGAGTAAGCCATGTGGTATCTGGGGAGAGAGATTCCAGGACAGCTTCTCAGTTCAACCCTCTGTATAGGAAAGTTACTTTAAGATTTAGAGTATGTCTCCTCCCAGCTGTGCTTGTGCAGAACATGGCAGCAAGTACACAAAGAGTAGGTAATAAGCCAAGTAATCTAGAATCAACTGTGATGGTTAATGCCCTCCAAAAGTGTAAATAAATTAACCTCTGCATTTATTAAAGAAAAAGATTCATGTGAATGATACGAAATTAATTTTCTATGCCAGCCTGTATAAAAGCATTTAGTTGTCATTGTGTTAACTTTATCTTTTTATCATCAGCGATGTTTTTCCAATAACGAAATACATTGTATGTGATTTCAAGAAAACAACTATGAAATATTTCCACTTCCTGAGTTTTTTGGCATTGGTTATGATCCTTAAGATTTAGGTGATGAGGCCGGGCACAGTGGCTCAAGCCTGTAATCCCAGCACTTTGGGAGGCCGAGATGGACGGATCACAGGGTCAGGAGATCGAGACCATCCTGGCTAACACGGTGAAACCCCGTCTCTACTAAAAAATACAAAAAACTAGCCGGGCGAGGTGGCGGGCGCCTGTAGTCCCAGCTACTTGGGAGGCTGAGGCCAGAGAGTGGCCTAAACCCAGGAGGCGGAGCTTGCAGTGAGCTGAGATCTGGCCACTGCACTCCAGCCTGGGCGACAGAGCAAGACTCCGTCTCAAAAAAAAAAAAAAAAAAAAAAAGATTTAGATGATGAAATTCACTCTTCCAAAAACTGGGAAGAGTTGAAGGGATTAAAATAATATTTTATCTTGTTATCCTTTTTTGGAACAATCCAATTAATAGATATACCTCAGATTGCTTTAGACTATTTGTTGGTTTATGGAACAGTGGTTTACATGGGAAGCTTGTTTGGATTATTGTGAAAATTATAAATTTATATGTCCTCAATTCCTCTTAATTTCAGTAAAAGTCATTTTTATTTTTAGTCTGCAACTATTTTCTTTAATTACTTTTAGGAAGGATTTTTACTGGGAGAGGTAAGACAAGAGGAAACGTTTAGCATCAGTGACTCACAAATCAGCAACACAGAATTTCTGCAAGTAATTGGTAAGTAAATTTCTCAATGACTTCAGAAATATCTTTTTTGTATGTTTACTTAATGTTTGTTTTGTTGTTTTGCCCTGAACTGATTTTATCCTAAAGAATTCAGAGTATGCTGGGTACAGTGGCTCAAGCCTGTAATCCCCAGCACTTTGGAAGGCTGAGGCAGGCGGATCACGAGGTCAGGAGATCGAGACCGTCCTGGCTAACACGGTGAAACCCCGTCTCTACTAAAAATACAAAAAAATTAGCTGGGCATGGTGGCTGGTGCCTGTAGTCCCAGCTACTTGGAAGGCTGAGGCAGGAGAATGGCGTGAACCAGGGAGGCAGAGGTTGCAGTGAGCCGAGATCGTGCCACTGTACTCCAGCCTAGGGGACAGAGCAAGACTCCGTCTCACAAAAAAAAAAAAAAAAAAAAAAATTCAAAGAGTATGTAGAAGAGAAACTAAAAGGCTGGCCATGGTGGCTCATGCCTGTAATCCCAGCACTTTGGGAGGCTGAGGCGGGTGGATCACCTGAGGTCAGGAGTTTGAGACCAGCCTGGCCAACATGGTGAAACCCTGTCTCTACTAAAAATACAAAAATTAGCCGGGCTTGGTGGCAGGTGCCTGTAGTCCCAGCTACTCAGGAGGCTAAGGCAAGAGATCGCTTGAACCCGGGAGGCGGAGGTTGCAGTGAGCCAAGATCTTGTCTCAAAATAAAAAGAAAGAAAAAAACTAAGATTATTTGCACTAATAAATGATATGAGATGTTTTTATGTCACTATAAAGTCAGAGAAAACAGAATGTCTAACTGTAAGTATGGGTCTTCTATAAAGTGTTCCTTTCCCACCAATGGGGGTGACTTTCACTGAATTGTTGTGTGACCACTTGATCGATAGTCTCTGCAAAACCACCATGAACCTCAAGTTTGCAAATTAGGCTCTCCCTATTGCCAATATCACCTCATACTATAACAAATGCATCTGTTGTGCTGGTCCTTCCTAAAGGGATCCAGCAAGGATATTTACATTTGTTTACATGGGATATTACTAAACCTATACAGCCTTCTGAGGGATAAGCCAGATACCACTTTGGAGGAGGTATCTGGGGAAGATGAAGGAGTCTTTGTAGATATAAATGAACCCACTCTCTTTGGATCAGCCTCCTTTTGGTGAATAGAGGTCATAATCCTTTCAGGTACACTTCAGGCAGATCACCAAACCGCATATCCTAATATTCTGAACAAAGCAAGGCACTTTTCATTTATTTATGCGGCAAACATTTATTGAAGAACTTTCATATGTGAGGTGTGTGCTGGGCAGTGAAGGAAATACCCAGAATCATCCCTGCCCTCTAGAGCTGCGGGGAGGATTAGACAGGCAGGAAGAAATACCAGACAGTATGAGAAGAATGCTATAAGAAAGTAATAAAGAAAATCCCCGAAGTACCCAAAGTTGAGAGGAAAACTGCTAGTGGGGAAATCAGTTAAGATGTGTGTCAGGAGGTAACTAAATGGGCAGTACATTCAGGGGAGCACAGAACAAGGTCTGCATAAAACACACAGGGAATCTGGCCTGTTCATATGACTAAAATACAGAATATGTGGAGATGAGTGGTTTGTGGTTTGAAATACTGTTGGCTAGCCGGGTGCAGTGGCTCACGCCTATAATCCCAGCACTTTGGGAGGCCGAGGCGGGCGAATCGCCCGAGGCTGGGAGTTCAATACCAACCTGACCAACATGGATAAACCCCGTCTCTACAAAAAATACAAAATTTAGCCAGGTGTGGTGGCACATGCCTGTAATCCCAGCTACTCGGGAGGCTGAGGCAGGAGAATCGCTTGAACCTGGGAGGCAGAAGTTGCGATGAGCTGAGATCGTGCCATTCTACTCCAGCCTGGGCAACAAGAGCAAAACTCTGTCTCAAAAGAAAAGAAAAGAAAAAGAAGGAAATACTGTTGGCAAATGGCAAGTTTGGTCATGTTGGTAGCAAATAATTTATTTCAAGCCTGTTCTGATAGGCTTCTAGTATGTGGGGTAGGGGACAAGGGTGTTTTATTTATTTATTTATTTTTGAGACAGAGTTTGGCTCTGTCACCCAGGCTGGAGTGCAGTGGTGTGATCTTGGCTCACTGCAACCTCAGCCTCCTGGGTTCAAGTGATTCTCCTGCCTTAGCCTCCCGAATAGCTGGGATTACAGGTGCATGCCATCACGCCTGGCTAATTTTTGTATTTTTAGTAGAGACGGGGGTTTCTCTCTGTTGGTCAGGCTGGTCTCGAACCTCTGACCTCAGGTGATCCACCCGCCTCAGCCTCCCAAAGTGCTGGGATTACAGGTGTGAGCCACTGCGTCTGGCCCCAAGGGTGTGTATTGAAGTTAGGTCAGGATTAGGGGGAATCAAGAGACTGAACTACCTACTAATGCAGGCTTGTCCAACCCACGGCCTGTAGGCTGCATGCGGCCCACGACTGCAGCCCAACACAAATTTGTAAACTTTCCTCAAACATTATGAGGTTTTTTAAAAAAATTTTTTTTTTTTTTGAGACGGAGTCTTGCTCTGTCACCCGGGCTGGAGTGCAGTGGCCGGATCTCAGCTTACCGCAAGCTCCGCCTCCTGGGTTTATGCCATTCTCCTGCCTCAGCCTTCTAAGTAGCTGGGACTACAGGCGCCCGCCACCTCGCCCGGCTAGTTTTTTGTATTTTTTAGTGGAGACGGGGTTTCACCGTGTTAGCCAGGATGGTCTCAATCTCCTGACCTTGTGATCCACCTGTCTCGGCCTCCCAAAGTGCTGGGATTACAGGCTTGAGCCACCGCGCCCGGCAAAAATTTTTTTTTAAGAGCAAGTTTTGCTCTTGTTGCCCAGGCTGGAGTGCAATGGCGCAATCTTGGCTCACTGCAACCTCCACCTCCCAGGTTCAAGCAATTCTCCTACCTCAGCCTCCTGAGTTGCTGAGATTACAGGCATGCACCACCACGCCCAGCTAATTTTTTTGTATTTTTAGTAGAGACGGGGTTTCTCCATGTTGGTTAGGGTGGTCTCGAACTCCCGACCTCAGGTGATCTGCTCGCCTCGGCCTCCCAAAGTGCTGGGATTACAGGTGTGAGCCATCCTGCCCGGCCATTGTGAGATTTTTTGCAATTTTTTTAAAGCTCATCAGCTATTGTTAGTATATTTAATGTGTGACCCAAGACAATTCTTCTTCTTCCAGTGTGGCCCAGGGAAGCCAAAAGACTGGATACTCCTGCCCTAGTGGATCAAAACTGTAAAACCCACTCACCACATTATTGACTTATTTACTAAGTAAAGGCTTGAGGCTGGGTGCAGTGGCTCATACCTGTAATCCCAACACTTTGGGAGGCCGAGGCAGGAGGATGGCTTGAGGCCAGGAGTTCAAGACCAGCCTGGGCAAGGTGGCGAGACCCTGTCTCTACTAGAAATTTTTATAATTAGCCAGGCGTAGTGTTGTGCTACTGTAGTCATAGCTACTCAGAAGCCTGAGGTGGGAGGTTTACTTGAGCCCGAAAGTTTGAGGCTGCAGTGAACAGTGATCATACCAATTCACTCCAGCCTGAGCAACAGAGCAAGATCTCATCTCAAAAAAAAAAAAAAGACTTGTGATGTGTAAGACAGTAGAGCTAGTCTTTCATCACGGATGTTTTTGTTTTGTTTTGTTGAGACAGAGTCTCGCTCTGTCACCAGGCTAGAGTGCAGTGGCACAATCTCGGCTCATTGCAACCTCCACCTCCTGGGTTTAAGCGATTCTCCTGCTTCAGCCTCCCGAGTAGCTGGAACTACAGGTGCGCGCCACCACTCCCAGCTAATTTTTGTGTTTTTAGTAGAGATGGGGTTTCACGGCCGGGCGCGGTGGCTCAAGCCTGTAATCCCAGCACTTTGGGAGGCCGAGACGGGCGGATCACGAGGTCAGGAGATCGAGACCATCCTGGCTAACACGGTGAAACCCCGTCTCTACTAAAAACTATAAAAAACTAGCCGGGCGAGGTGGCGGCGCCTGTAGTCCCAGCTACCCGGGAGGCTGAGGCAGGAGAATGGCGTGAACCCGGGAGGCGGAGCTTGCGGTGAGCTGAGATCCGGCCACAGCACTCCAGCCTGGGTGACAGAGCGAGACTCCGTCTCAAAAAAAAAAAAAAAAAAAGAGATGGGGTTTCACCATGTTGGCCAGGGTGGTCTCGCTCTCTTGACCTTGTGATCTGTCTGCCTTGGTCTCCCAAAGTGCTGGGATTACAGGCGTGAGCTACTGCACTGGCCCATCAAGGGTGTTTTTGTTTTTATTTTCATTTTGCTTAATTCTTTAAAACCCTAAAATGGCTGGGCACAGTGGCTCAGAGATTGTGCCACTACACTCTAACCTGGGCAACAGAAAAAAAAAAAATTAAAAAAGAAATGAAGCAAGAGAATCGCTTGAACGTGAGAGGCGGAGGTTGCAGTGAGACGAGATCGTGCCACTGCACTCCAGCCTGAGTGACAAAGTGAGACTCCGTCTCAACAACAACAAAAAAGAGTATCACATTTTGAACATGAAATGTCTGCATCTTGTTTTGAATATGTATGAATTGAAAAAGCTGTGCTAACTCACTTGAAGCAGAGCTGTCCCCCCTTAGTTCTAGGAGTGGCAGGGAGAAGGCAGCAACAGAAGTGTCCCTAGTTAATGAGGTGATGCAGTAACAATTATTGGAAAGAATGAAAGGAGGAAGGAGAAGAAATGTTCAACTCACCCAACAGAAAGAAAAGCAAGAACAGTGGCACCACGCAGCAGGGATTTGTAAAGAAATGTGTGCTGCGAGGCGACGTGTACATGAACAGGTGTCTACTGTGTTGTTGAGGCACAAGAAACTCTGGAAATTCCAGGTGAGGCTGCCCAGCCCCTGCCTGCTTCCAGAGGTTTACCTGTCTATTAAGGTGCCCTCCAACTTCATTTGGATCTGCAGTTTTTCATGTTTGAGATAATCACTCTGTTTTTCCATGAGTGCTTAGTATTGCAAAACATCTTAGAAAGCTTTAACTTCCTTCAAAAAATACCACACAATTTCCATAGACTGTCTTTAGCGTGCTTCGAATCCAGTTTGTAAAGTTGAAAGAAACTGCTTTGGTAACAGTGTGCATTCAGAGTTCAGAACTTACTCCAGGAATTTCATTAAATGACAGTTCTTTAAAGTAGAAGATGATTTTTTTGTATTTTTAGTAGAGACGGGTTTTCACTGTGTTAGCCAGGATGGTCTCAATCTCCTGACCTTGTGATCCGCCACCTCGGCCTCCCAAAGTTCTGGGACTACAGGCTTGAGCCACCGCACCCGGCCTGTGGTTTCCTTTTAATTGAGTTAAAATTACAGCCTAGAACTCTGAGGCTGTGGTTTTTTAAACAGCAGGTAATGAGCTGCTCTCTAGGAGAATGTGATTAATATAACTGAATGGTCAATTAGTTTCATGGTCTTATAAAGAAACCCAGACCCTAAACCCCCTGATGAGCTCGAAGAAATTGTTCAGTCTGCTTAATCACAGCAACTTTTCAGAAGCTGTTACAATCTACCCTGCAGTGATTGTTTCCCTAGGTACTGACCATCTTTGAAAGGATTAATAGACTTCCAGAGTTCCTTCCACTTCAAAACACCTGGCCCAAGTTGTCATGAGTTATTATTGGTTATTAATGGTAGGGTGAGGGTGGTTAAGGCCCTCTGTCCCCAGGCTGGCCTCACAGCATTTTTTTTTTTTTAATGAGACAGAAACTCACTCTGTCGCCCAGGCTGGAGTGCAGTGGTACGATCTCTGCTCACTGCAGCCTCAGCCTCCTGGGTTCAAGCGATTCTCCTGCCTCAGCCTCCCGAGTAGCTGGGATTACAGGCGCCCACCATCATGCCCTGCTAATTTTTGTATTTTTAGTAGAGACGGGGTTTCACCACTTTGGCCAGACTGGTCTTGAACTCCTGACCTAGTGATCCGTCTGCCTCGGATTCCCAAAGTGCTGGGATGGTGAGCCACCACACCCAGTCACCTTACAGCTTTTATCCCACTTGATTAAATGCTTCCAGTCAGTGGTTGCTTTTTCCTGTGATGCTTTTTTAAATAGATAAGATTGAATAAGGCACATAATAGCTGCATATTCCTGAATAATATCTTTCAGATGTGTGCTCATCATACATGGGCAAATAGAAATAGAACTTTCATTCTGTAGTCTCCTTTATTCTGAGAGTGTGTCACTGAGGGTGAATGTTCAGAGGTCGTGCTGCCTTCACTGGTGTACACGTAGCAACTGTTTGGCAGAGGAAAAAGCTGTCTTTGTTGTCAGAGATTTTGGTTTAAAAAAAAAATCCTGAGCTATTTTATAGTTGCCTATGTCTTATATGATTAACTAAGATGTATTTCCTCTTTCTAATTACAGAAATCCATAACCATCAGCCTTGTTCAAAACTTTTTAGGTAAGCCACGTGTAAGCTTTTAGTCCTTATTAAAAGGATTGATTGATGAAAAACGAGTGAATTTTGGCCTGTAGCTGATTGTGGCTGTAAAGTCACAAGGGTACCCACATCCATGGATTTATGGAGTGCTGTGTACACGGCATTGTGTTAGGTTAGGAAAAGGGAAGGGGAGAGCGTCAGTTGTGGCCATAGTGATTTAGAATGGAAGTATTTCCTCTCAGCCTATCAAGGGCTCTTCAATTATAGAGAAGAAAGTTAATCAACATAACATAATTCAATGGATGTTCTTAAGAGGAATAAAAAATGTTTAGTGTTCAACTTTAAAAATGTAAGAAAGGCCGGGCGCGGTGGCTCATGCCTGTAATCCTAGCACTTTGGGAGGCCGAGGCGGGTGGATCACGAGGTCAGGAGATTGAGACCATCCTGGCTAACACAGTGAAACCCCGTCTCTACTAAAAATACAAAAAACTAGCCAGGTGTGATGGCGGGCACCTGTAGTCCCAGCTACTCGGGAGGCTGAGGCAGGAGAATGGCGTGAACCAGGAGGCAGAGCTTGTAGTGAGCTGAGATTGCGCCACTGCACTCCAGCCTGGGCGACAGAGCAAGACTCCATCTCAAAAAAAGAAAAAAAGAAAAAAGTAAGAAAAGGGAGTATAAAACGTTCTTTTTGTGGTCATTGAAGTGAATACAGTAGTCCCTGCTTATCCTCGGGCGATACGTGGCAAGACTCCAGAAATCATGGATAGTACTGAACCGTATCTATATGTACTATGGTTTTTCCTATATGTACATACCTATCATGAAGTTTCACTTATGAATGAAGCACAGTAAGAGATGATTGAAGTTATGTGAATGTGTCCACTCACTCTCAAACATATTTGAGAGATTGACCAAGGGTAACTGAAACTGGAAAGTGAAACTACAGGTAAGAGGGGGACTACCATATTCACCAATGCCATATTATGACCAACTAAAGGACAGAACGAAAAAGAAATGAGGGGAGAAACGTTCGGAAAGGAGAAAGCATACAACAGAGAGACATCTGGAGGGAAAGGAGTGAGGAAGAGTGAGTCCAGGGTCTCTTACTGGACTTCCCCCCAAACCACCACCAGGCCTTTGCCTTCTTTCTCAGCCCTAAATCCTTCCACCTAATGGCTGGGATCATGATTTCAACTCTATGTTTCATTAAATTCCCCCAAGACCCAACTTCTTACCCCTTTCCAAAAGCCAGGCCAATACTTTCCTTCTAGCATTGCCCACATGAATACTATCAGCGTTCCTGATCAGTACTTCCTTCGGTAACACCAGCCAGCCCTTTCACTTGCCTCTTCCTGCTGTTCCCTGCAGCTTTCACCCTGACCACTCTCCCACTGTCAGGTGGCCCAAAAACCTAGCCCCCTTGCCCACAAACCCCTGGAGACTTGTGTCACATTCACCCTCGCACATCCACCCCCACCTATTGATTGCTTCAGAGAATTGTCACCATGCAAGATGACTACCTATAAATGAAGCCATCAGTTGCTGAGAACCTCACCTCTTTGAGATGTACACATAACTGAAAGAGGAATGGGGAAGCAAGACGATCAGTCAGCAGTTCGTTTGAGAGGAATCTCAGAACAAGTGAAATTGTTTAGACTCTGGTTCACACATTGCCTCAGGTCTACGAAGGTATCTGATTTGGTTTTGACTGTCCAAAGCTTCACTAGGTGTACCCTGCCTCAGCCTTCTGAGGAATTCATTAAAATAGTGTCAGCAAAGCAGTACTAGAACAAGGATTTGAGTTTAAAGAATAGACTCAGTTATTAGAGCCAAAAGAAACCTTAGATAACATCTGTCTATTCCAAACTCCTTATTTTGCAAAAAATGGAATGGAAACCAGGTGAAGTGACTTGCCCCAGATCATACAGTGAGAAACAGAACAGGAGCTGGAGCTTGTGTCACTTGCCTTTCAAGCCAGTGGTTTTGTTTGTTTGTTTGTTTGTTTGTTTGTTTTTAACCATATATTGAATTCCTTTCTGTCTTATAAGGCCCCAGCTTATGGTGGTAGGGAAAGAGGTAGAAGTGTGGCTTTCCCAAGCCCACATTCAGTGATAGAGGAGGCCCATGCATCATTATACCTGGATGTACACCACGGCATCCTGGTCATGTTGGTCTGTTTTGGAGGTGATTGTATTAGGTTTGAAGCTAGCCAGACCTGGCTTCAAATTCCAGCCCTTCTGTCTACCAGCCCTGTGATTTGGAGGAAGTCACTTGGCCTTGGTGCATTTATCTACGAAACTGGGAATAAAACTTGTGGAATTGTTGGGTCAAACTAATACCTCCCAGCACTGAGGCAAGAATGGAATGAAACAACCTGAGAAAGTATGCAGCCCAGTGTCTTCTTCCACATCCCACAAATGTTTATTTCCCTTCTTCATTTCTCAGAAAATGAGCTGCTATGTTATCTTTTTTTCATAAGTAATTGATACCTAGAAACAAAGAAAAGATGTCACAGCCATTTGAAACCCCACATTTTATAATTACTTGCTATCAACACCTCCCACATGTGGAAGTAATATCTCTTGAATGTACCAATCTCTTGAGTATTCTTCGATGCAAAAGGTACCTCCTTTCAGAAAAGCATTTAGACTGATTTCTCTTTATGTGCCTATGTAAGGTGAGAAATTAGGTCTTCATTAGGGTTACCACAGACACATGTAGCTCAGCACGTCTATGTCACAAAGCTATGTGGTTTTAGTAAAAGATTTTTTTCTCTTAAACAGTTTTTATGACTACGCAAGCAAAGTGAATGAGGAGAGTTTGGACAGGATTCTTAAAGATCGGAGAAAGGTATGTTCTGTTTGTTGCCCAGTGTGATTCTGAAATCGTTCCTTATCTCCCAAAGCTAAAACCAGACAGGAACGTAAAATGGAACAATAAGATTTGGTGTTAATATGTAAGAGTTTTGTTAACCTACATAGATTTTTTGATATATTAATAGAAAAAATTTAGATATTTATAGCCTGATACCATTATTATTATACGCCTGTAATCCCAGCTACTCGGGAGGCTGAGGCACAAGAATTGCTTGAACTCGGGCGACAGAGGTTGCAGTGAGCTGAGATTGCACCACTGCACTCCAGCCTGGGAGACAGAGCGAGACTCCATCTCAATTTAAAAAAAAAAAAAAAAAGGTTGAACACAGATGTTTCTCCAAAAGGTCATGCGTTTATTATTTCTATCAGCATTTGCATACGATGTTCTAGTTATGTATAGACTAGGTAACCGAGTCTGAATACAACTGAAAATAAACCAAAGTTTTCTTGTTGCAGTAGTGACTAATAATGCCATTTGTAATTTACTGTGTTGTACCATGTATGGGTTTTACTTTTTACCTTGGGATATTAATTCTATAAAAATAGATCCATTACTAACCATTTCTTAAGAAAGAAAGTACCAATAAAAGTTTTCAACTTGTCGCCGGGCACAGTGGCTCATGCCTGTAATCTCAGCACTTTGGGAGGACGAGACAGGAGGATCATGAGGTCAGGAGATCGAGACCATCCTGGCTAACACGGTGAAATCCCGTCTCTACTAAAAATACAAAAAATTAGCCGGGTGTAGTGGCAGGCGCCTGTAATCCCAGCTACTTGGGAGGCTGAGGCAGGAGAATGGCGTGAACCCAGGAGGTGGAGCTTGCAGTGAGCCGAGATGGCGCCAGTGCACTCCAGCCTGGGCAACAGAGTGAGATTCCTTCTCAAAAAAAAAAAGGTTTTCATCAAGCGGGAAACAAAATGCCTTTGTTTAACAGTGTTAGAAGTAAGTGCAGTTAGATTAAAACAACAGCCTTTCTAATGTACAGGAGGAGGTAAGGATAAAAGGAAGAATAGGAAGTGTGGAAGGATAGGTCAGAAGAAAGGCAAATGGCTTTATGCAAGATAGTAAGCTGAGGAGGTGCTCCATTCTGGTAGTCTAACCAAGCTGCCTGCCGAACCAGGAAGGGGTGTTAAAGCAGCCACAGGCATCACATGGTCCAGCACTCTCATATTAGTGAGTTGCCTGGGAACAGACATTCTGGAATCTCTTAGCAGCCTATCCCTCACCTCTCAGATGCTACCTTACAACCTCATTTTTCATATTTTAAATTATGAACCTTTATTATACTTTTTTAAAAAACTTTTTATTTATTTTTTTGAGATGGAGTCTGACTCTGTCACCCAGGCTCTAGTGCAGTGGCGCGATCTCGGCTCACTGCAAACTCTACCTCCCAGGTTCAAGCAATTCTGCCTCAGCCTCCTGAGTAGCTGGGACTATAGGGGTGTGCCACCACACCCGGCTAATGTTTACATTTTTGGTAGAGACGGGGTTTCACCATATTGCCCAGGCTGGTCTCAAACTCAAGTGATCCACCTGCCTCAGCCTCCCAAAGTGTTGGGATTACAGGCATGAGCCACCGCACCCAGCCATGAATCTTAATTATACTTTCTAAAACTAAAATTTGTTCTATACAGATTCTTTTTGGAGCACGATTTTCTAGAGCACTCACTACATATTAGAAGTACCAGGAAGTATTTTTTTGTAAACAGATTTCAAATTTTTATTTGATTTGATTTTTATTTATTTATTTTGAGATGGGGGTCTCATGCTGTCACCCATGCTGGAGTGCAGTGGCATGATCATGGCTCACTGTAGCCTCGACCTCCCAGGCTCAGGTGATCCTCCCACCTCAGCCCCCCAAGTTGCTGGGACTACAGGCATGCGCCATAACACCTGGCTAATTTTTTGTGTTTTTAGTAGAAACGGGGTTTTGCCATGTTGCTCAGGCTAGTGTCAAAGCCCTGGGCTCAAGCGATCTATTCATCTTGGCCTCCCCAAGTGCTGGGTTTACAGGTGTGAGCCACTGCACCTGGCAGATTTCAAAATTTTAAGTGAGAAAGATGAGTAACGGCCTTGAACAGGAAATTCACAAAAGAAATCCACTGGGCACGGTGGCTCATGCCTGTAATCTCAGCATTTGGGGAGCTGGTGGGTCACAAGGTCAGGAGATGGAGACCATCCTGGCTAACATGGTAAAACCCCATCTCTACGAAAAATACAAAAAAATTAGCCAGGCGTGGTGGCATGCCAGGTACTTGGGAGGCTGAGGCATGAGAATTGCTTGAACCTAGGTGGTGGAGGTTGCTGTGAGCCAAGATCATGCCACTGCTCTCCAGCCTGGGCAACAGAGCAACAAGACTCCATCTCAAAAACCAAAAAAAAAAAAAAGGCAGCTGGGAAAAAAAATGAAATAAAATAGTTCAAATTGGCATAACTGAAAAGCACCGTTATTCATCCAATAGCCACTTGAAAGATTCTGTCAGTCAATGAGTATTTCATGAAAACAGCCAGTGTGCTGAGCACCGTTCAGGTCTTTGCAGGAAGGTGGGGGAAGTGTGGGGCATGCCTGAGGTCTACTGAGTAGGTAATTCCAGCATTCCAAATAGGAGTTGGGTACGGAGTATTGAATCTTAGAATGAAATGTGCCGTGTTCACATACATCAATAGCTCTATCTAATTGTATCCACATTTTCTTGAAATGAAAACTATTTTTACCTTTTTTATGGCCACCATCGTGTCTAATGTAGAATGTGAAAGTTAGTGTTGCCCGGTGGAAAGAGGCAGGCATCTTGATTCCACATCTTGGCTGTCACTCATGAGCTCTGTAACTTTGGACCAAACATCTCTTCTATAAGATTATATACTGAGGCCAGACACAGTGGCTCATGCCTGTTATCCCAGCACTTTAGGAGGCTGAGGCGGATGGACCACTTGAGGTCAGGAGTTCAAGACCCACCTGGCCAACATGGCGAAACCTCATGTCTACTAAAAATACAAAAATTAGCTGGGCGTGGTGGTGCATGCCTGTGATACCAGCTGCTCGGGAGGCTGAAGCAGGAGAATCACTTGAACCCAGGAGGTGGAGGTTGCCATGAGCCGAGATCGTGCCACTGCACTCCAACCTGGGCAACAGAGCAAGACTCTGTCTCGGAAAAAAAAAAAAAAAAAAAAGATTACACCCTGAAAGAAAAGCTTGGGTTTTCTTTTTATTTAAGGAATATCAGAATTAATTGCTTTAATCTATGGGAGGATTTGTTTTATGTTCAGTAGTACTCCTTGAGTCGGGAACTATTGCGTATTTCTTTGTTCTCTGTAGTTCTTTGCATGTGATATGAACTCAGCGGAGAAAACATTATTCATTTAGAGTGGTGTAATTAGTGAACATATTTGTGACATAGCTAGCCTCAGCAAGAGTTGGCTTACTTTCTACATGCAAGTGTCAAAACAATCTCGATTTACTGTTAATTTTAATTTTAATGTGACACTAATAGATTTAAACTACCTTTACTTCTTAAAACAAGATTTTAGCCCAGAGTTGGTTTCAAAGAAGGAAGCTGTATGAAAATTGATCTTCTAATAAATAATTAAATGTTTTGACAACAGATGTTTTTAAATTTCAATATGCAAAAGAAAAATTCAGAAACGTACTTAAATTCAGATTCCTGGCTCTGTCTTGGGAGGTTCTGATTCTGCAGATTTGGGTGGGGCCCAGGAATCTGCACTTTAGCAGTCTTTCGGATATCCCTGAAGTCATCTGTCTTCCTGATGACCAACAAATCACATTGTGAGTATTCTAGAGAGCGTAACAGTTTCATCAGCCAGTTTAGTTATGCTGTAGTTAGAGCTGACAAAGCCAAACTTTTAAAATAGTTTTATTGAGGTAAAATTGACATATAATACATATTTCAAATGTATACTCTTAGAAGTTTGATGTATGTATAAACTTGTGAAACCATCACCATACTAAGATAACGAGCATCTCTATCACCTACAAAAGCTTCTTCATGCCTTTCCAGTCCTGCCTTCTCCCCCGATTCCTGTTAACCACTGATCTGCTTTATGTCACTGTAGATTAGTTTTCATTTGCTAGCATTTTGTATAAATAGAACCCTATAACCTATACTTGTTTTAGTGAGGAGGTGTCTAGCTTCTTTCACTCAGCATAGTTATTTTGGGACTCATTCGTGTTCTTTTTCTTACTAAACAGGATCCAGTGTATGTCGAAACCAGTCTGTTTATCCATGCTCCTGTTGATGGACACTTGGGTTGTTTCAGTGTGGGGCTTTTGCACATAAAGCTTCTGTGAACATTTGTGCATTTGTGTTTGTATGGATACATTCAGAATTAAATTTGTAAGATTTCATGCAACTCTTCACACTTTTCTTTCAGAAAGTCATTGGGTGGTACAGATTCCGGCGCAACACACAGCAGCAGATGTCCTATAGAGAGCAGGTTCTTCACAAGCAGCTCACCCGCATCCTCGGTGTGCCCGACCTCGTCTTTCTTCTCTTCAGCTTCATCTCCACTGCCAACAATTCCACTCACGCTTTAGAATACGTACTCTTTAGACCAAATAGAAGGTAAAGCTTTCTTTTCCATCTGTCTCACATACAAGAAGGATGTTGGGACCAGGCGCAATGGCTCACGCCTGTAATCCCAGCACTTTGGGAGGCTGAGGTGGTCAGATCATGAGGTCAAGAGATCGAGACCATCCTGGCCAACATGGTGAAACCCTGTCTCTGCTAAAAATTCAAAAATTAGCTGGGTGTGGTGGCACGTGCCTGTATTCCCAGCTACTCAGGAGGCTGAGGCAGAAGAATCGCTTGAACCTGGAGGCGGAGGTTGCAGTGAGCTGAGATCGTGCCACTGCACTCCTGCCTGGCAACAGAGCAAGACTCCATCTCAAAAAAAAGAAAAAAAAGGACGGACGTTGGTACAAGTCATTGAGATTCATGACTTTGAAAATGTGCATTATAGTGCATTTTATCCTTTTTTTTTTTTTTTTGAGACAGAGTCCAGCTCTGTCATTCAGGCTGGAGTGCAATGGCGCGATCTCAGCTCACTGCAACCTCTGCTTCCCGGGTTCAAGCGATTCTCTTGCCTCAGCCTCTCCAGTAGCTGGGATTACAGGCGCACACCACCATGCAGGCTAATTTTTTTGTATTTTTAGTACAGACAGGGTTTTGACATGTTGGCCAGGCTGGTTTCGAACTCCTGACCTCAAGTGATCCACCTGCCTCGGCCTCCCAAAATTTTATGCATCTTTAAATAAAAACTTATTCTCTTTAGCTCTTTTTGTGGTTACAGAAAGTATTTTTCTTGTCAGTTATTTACATAAAATTGTTTTTGGATCAAGAAGCATTAATAAGACGTGTTTATTATGCATAAATTCTTATAAGGAATAAATAGCTGGAAATCATCATTTGCTTCTCCATAATCCACTGTGTGGAAATGCAGTTTTATTGCTGTGGAAGTCTGATTATAATTTTGAAACATAAATTTCAAATACAAAATTGTGAAATTGATCCACCTGCTGGTTAATAAGGGTTTTGCATTGTGAACTTGTTAAAGCAAAAAAAAAAAAAAAAAAAAAAAACACCCATACGATTATATGATCATGTTGTCTGTTTGAAAACAGCAGAATGGTTTCCCTCTGGAAGTTTATTTGTTGTAGAATTGTAGAATAAATTAAATTGACATCAGTGAAAATAATTGTTAATTGTTAAAAAGGTTTTTTTTTTTTTTTTTTTTTTGAGACGAAGTCTTGCTCTGTCGCCCAGGCTGGGGTGCAGTGGCCGGATCTCAGCTCACTGCAAGCTCCGCCTCCCGGGTTCACGCCATTCTCCTGCCTCAGCCTCCCGAGTGGCTGGGACTACAGGCGCCCGCCACCACACCGGGCTGTTTTTTTTGTATTTTTTAGTAGAGACGGGGTTTCACCGTGTTAGCCAGGATGGTCTCGATCTCCTGACCTCGTGATCCGCCCGTCTCGGCCTCCCAAAGTGCTGGGATTACAGGCTTGAGCCACCACGCCCGGCCTAAAAAGGTTTTTATAAGATTTCATTACGTAATCTGTAGGTATTTCTTGAGCGCTTACAATAGGCTCAGCATTGTGTCAGTCACTGTGGGTATATGAAAGATGTGTAAGGCATGACCTCTGCTCTCAAGGAGTTGATAAGCAAAGTTCTACTTTATAGGAGGGGAAAACATTACTAACTCATGTATCCTTGGGTTGTCTTAGAAGGAGGTGCTCCATGAGACCTTCCTGTTAGTTTACCAATGTCAGCAATTAAGACTCCTATCACCAAGCCCCATTCTTTTTTTTGTTAATTAATTTTATTTATTTTAATTTTTTTATTATTATTATTTAGAGATAGGATCTTGCTCTGTCACCCAGGCTGGAGTACAGTGGCACTATCATAGTTCACTGTAATCTTGAACTCCTGATCCTGTCACCTCGGCCTCTTAAGTAGCTGGGACTGTAGGCACATGCCACCACACATGCCCTTTTTAAAGAATTATTTATTTATTTATTTATTTAGAGATAGTCTCGCTCTGTCGCTCAGGCTGGAGTGCAGTGGCACAATCTTAGCTCATTGCATCCTCCGCCTTCTGGGTTCAAGTGATTCTCCTGCCTCAGCCTCCTGAGTAGCTGGGACACAGGTGTGCACCACCATGCCCAGCTAATTTTTTTTTCATTTTTAGTAGAGACAGGGTTTCACCATGTTGGCCAGGCTGGTCTTGTTCTCGAACTCCTGACCTCGGGTGATCTGCCCACCTCAGCCTCCCAAAGTGCTGAGATTACAGGTGTGAGCCACCACACCTAGCCCTTTTTTTTTTTTTAACTGTCAATCTCATTTGAATATGATAGAATGGTACATTTAACATGATCTCTTTCTGAATTTTTCCCATAGGTATAATCAAAGGATATCACTTGCTATTCCCAATCTAGGAAATACTAGCCAGCAAGAGTACAAAGTGTCTTCAGTGCCAAATACTTCTCAGAGTTATGCCAAAGTGATTAAAGAACATGGGTAAGTTGAAAGGTAAAGTGCTAGTTTTTTCTTTTCTCAGCAATATTTCTTCTGTTAATAACATTTAAAAGGTGTATGGAAAAATGTAAAACCAAGTTTGATATGATTAAAACTGGAGAATACAGTAAGGTAATTGTCTAGATACCACCAGCATGCATCAAAATTTTGTTCTTGTTGAAAAGAGAATTTCCTTTTATGAATTTTTAAAATCATTTACCACAATATTTTTTGTAATTGATACAAAAGTTTTGGATAGAGTATTATTTCTGAGGTTCTAAAACCTAAACATAGTCACTGAAAAATACATAGCTTTTTATTATTTTTTAAATGATCTTGGTAACATGGGTTTTTTAAATTTCCGTAATTCTTGTGGTATGAGCATTATTCCTTAAACACTGTCACCTTGGAGTCACAGCATTTAAACAATAAAGTGGAAGAGATAGGAAAAATGCCTTTCCATTTCACAGCGGTTATGGTAACCTTGTGACATCTGTTTTCTGTTTGCCTTCTAGTACTGACTTTTTTGACAAGGATGGAGTAATGAAAGATATCAGGGCGATTTATCAGGTTTACAATGCACTTCAGGAGAAAGTTCAGGTAACTGATTTATTTATTAGTTTTCATCTTACTTGTCTTGCCCAAAAGTTTTTAATTCTACTTTAATTTTTAATTATCTTCCAACTGACAAATAGAGTTATGATCCGAAAGTCAGAATCTGTTTTCCCAGAACAGAGTCAGGCTGTGGAATAATGATTCGTGCCGTCTTGCAGAAGCCCAGCTCACTCACTCTGTGCCTGAAGTAGATTGTTGATGCTACTGTTTCAAATACTTACAGCCCCATTTGTGATCGTAGTTTTTCTAGGAAAATGTAGAAAGGCTTGCTAAGAACACAGCTATCTCCATCAGTTATATTCTAAGTAGAGACAATATCAAAAGGCACCCATAACTGGTTGCAGCTCTGCTTCTTCATCCTAGTTCACTCATTTTGCCCCCAGCTGCCTCCCTGAAGTGGGAGGATCTCGGCACAGCCTGTTCATTCCTAGTCATTTATGCAACAGGCATCGATGGAAACATCTCCTGTGAGCCAACTACTGAGCTAGATGCTAACGATACTTTCCCACATTCTTTTCATCATCCCCGCTGTCTTCTTAGGAGTAGTTTACTCTAAAATCTAAGAACAGAAGAGCCTTTGAACTTGCCTTTTGAGTACAGCAAAGAAAGTGGTAAAATTGATGAAGCTCTCGAGATCCAGAGAAAGGCCTGACTTTAAGGAAAAAGGCTTTGGCCAGGCATGGTGGCTCACACCTGTTATCGCAGCACTTTGGGAGGCCTAGGCAAGAGGATCTCTCGAGCCAAGGGGTTCGAAATCAGCCTGGGCAACATAATGAGACCCCATTTCTACGAAATAGTTAAAAATGAGCCAGGTGTGGCAGCATGCACCTGTAGTCCTCTGCTACTTGGGAAGCTGAGGAAGGAGGATTGCTTGAGCCCAGGAGGTCAAGGCTGCAGTGAGCTACGATTGTGCCACTGCACTCCAGCCCAGGTGACAGAGTGAGACCCCATCTCTAAAATATAAAAATAAAAAGGATGAAGGCCTCAATGAGTAGAAAGAGGAATGAAGGCAGACACTGAAAAAGAGGAAAACAGGCTGAGTTCAGCCCAGGGCAAAAGGAGAAGCATACAAGAGCCATTTCCAGTCTAGTGCTCCAAACTAGGGTCACTGTGCACCTACCAGTATAGGGAGCTTTATACAGACTCACTGATAACCAGCCTACTTTCTGGAAGCTTCTGGTATTTCTGCTATGGAAGGAACGTGCAGTGGAAAATAGCTTTTTGTCCTGAATTCATGACCATGCCCTTTTCAGAATATCAGCACTGGCCAAAAGTGGCTGTTATATTTCATTGTTGATTGAATAAGGCCTGCTTTGAAAATACCAAATCACAGAGTTTTCTCAGGATTATAAATAGCTACATTACACAGATGCAGTCTCAAATAACTATCTTTTATTAAACCTTGACTTTGAAACTTTTTTCAACTTTTCTTTATAAATATTTTCTGTTAAATTGTCTTATCTGATTTTTTGAACGTTGGTGATAAATAAAAGTTGAAAGCATCTTATTCCTGTCTTGTCTTTTGTTCTTCCTTTGTATGCTAAACTGGTACCAAGAGTTGCCTTTTCATTTCAATAAAAATTATTAATCAAAGGAAAGAGTAAATCTTTCCTATCTTACCCTTATTGGTCAAGAATTTATAAGCTAAATAGCGTAATCATCTTAAAATTAAAGCAAATCAGTGAATAATAACAATTCTAGTTTTTTGGGCTTTCTTGATTTTGTTCTACCTTATGTGGCTGCTTTTTAACTCAGTAAACCATCTGGACTTTTCCTGGAGTTGTAATCAGCGCTGAATTTATGGAATGCCTTGTGCTTGAACTTGAAGCTAACTTTGTTGTCATTTTTTTCCTCAGGCAGTGTGTGCAGATGTTGAAAAGAGTGAGCGAGTTGTTGAATCTTGTCAGGCGGAAGTGAACAAATTAAGAAGACAAATCACTCAGAGGAAAAATGAAAAGGAACAAGAAAGAAGTAAGTTTATTATTAATTTTACCATTCAGTATGAGGGAAATGTTGTTTTAAACATCAGATTATATTATACAATAAATGATATGCCTCTTTCTATGCTCATCAGGTCTCAGATTAGCCTGGCTGGGGCAGAGTAGTCTCTTGTGCAGCTTCTCTGGAGGGCAAATGCTGTTTTTCATAGTAGCCCCCTCAATTCTCTGACACTTGAAGAAAAAGAAGACCAAAGGTAGAAAAGCTGAAGTGGAAATTAGAATAAATCCCAAGAAGTTATTGATACAGATTTGTGTATATATTGACAGTCGGATCTAGTTACAGTGAATGTGGTGGTTGTTACTTAGTTAACCCTGGCGTGCCCAGCAGGTAGGCACTGTGTCCTGTTTTTTTTTTTTTTTTAGACGGAGTCTCCCGCTGTCATCCAGGTTGGAGTCAGTGGCGTGATCTTGGCCCACTGCAACCTCCACCTTCTGGTTTCAAGTGATTCTCCTGTCTTAGTCTCCTGAATAGCTGGGACTATAGGTGCCCGCCACCATGCCCAGCTAATTGTTTTTTTTTTGTTTGTTATTTCAGTAGAGACGGGGTTTCGCCATGTTGGCCAGGCTGGTCTCAGCCTCAGGTGATCCATCCGCCTTGGCCTCCCAAAGTACTGGGATTATAGGCGTGAGCCACCGAACCCAGCCTGTGTCCAGTCTTAATACAGCCTCATAGAGGAGCTACCAAATATTCTTTTAGCTTTATGTTCGGTCATAGTAAAAGTTTTAAATGTCTAATTTTGGTAACCATGGATGAATACACACCATTAGGCTAAGGAACAAACTGAATGAGAATTAGGCCCATGAACCTAGTAATTCCAGCATAACAGCCATGTTTGCTGTAACACCACCAGAATTATTATCTGTATGTAAAATTTATAAACATATGGCAGATAATATCAAGTGTAAAAGATAAGGTTAGGGCTAAACTTTTCTAATTTAATAAGAATATATATAATCCAGTTAAAATGTAATTCATGTTTTCAGGCAAATGTAACAGTCTGATTTACTGTTACATTTTTCTGGAAATAATCAGAAATATAGATAGGGCCAGGCGCAGTGGCTCACGCCTGTAATCCCAGCACTTTGGGAGGCCGAGGCGGGCAGATCACCTGAGGTCAGGAGTTCGACTAGCCTAGCCAATGTGGTGATACCTCATCTCTACTAAAAATACAAAAATTAGCCAGTCATGGTGGCGTGCACTTGGCAGAAGAATTGCTTGAACCTGGGAGGTGGAGGTAGCAGTGAGCCAAGATCACACCACTGCACTCCAGCCTGGGCGACACAGTGAGACTGTCTCAAAAAAAACACAACAAAATAGAGGCTGGGCATGCTGGCTCATGCCTGTAATCCCAGCACTTTGGGAGACCAAAGCGGGCAGATCACGAACTCAGGAGTTTGAGACCAGCCTAGCCAACATGGTGAAATCCCATCTCTACTAAAAATACAAAAATTAGCTGGGCATGGTGGCAGGCACCTGTAATCCCAGCTACTCGGGAGGCTGAAGCAGGAGAATCGTTTGAACCAGGGAGGCGGAGGTTGCAGTGAGCCAAGATCACGCCACTGCACTCCAGCCTGGGCCACAGGGCGAGACTCTATCTCAGAAAAAAGAAAGAAAGAAATACAGATAGGAATTTTTATTTTCATTTTTTAGAGATGAAGTCTCACTCTGTTGCCCAGGCTGGTCTCAAACTCCTGAGCTTTAAACGATCTTCTTGCCTCAGCCTCCCAAAGTGCTGGGATTACAGGTGTGAGCCACTACGCCCGGCCAAAATAGGAATTTAAAGTAGTTAAGTCAGCAAAAGTAAAATAATTGAATAAATTACAGTATGTTATAAATATGTATAACTATAATTTGTCAATTTACAGTTATAAATTTTATTTAAATTATGGTATATATATGTATGATGGAATATTATACAGCCATTGAAGTGAATTTGAGTTAATGCCCAATATATTATTTTATTTTATTTTTTCTTTTTGAGACAGAGTCTTCCTCTGTCAGCCAGGCTGGAGTGCAGTGGCTCAGCTCACTGCAAGCTCTGCCTCCTGGGTTCATGCCATTCTCCTGCCTCAACCTCCCGAGTAGCTGGGACTATAGGCACCCGCCACCACACCTGGCTTAATTTTTCTGTATTTTTAGTAAAGAGGGGGTTTCACCACGGTAGCCAGGGTAGTCTCGATCTCCTGACCTCATGACCCACCCACCTCGGCCTCCCAAAGTGCCAGGATTACAGGCGTGAGTCACCACGCCTGGCCCCAATATATAATTTTAAGTAAAAAAACTAGACTGGGCACAGTGGCTTACACCTGTAATCCCAGCACTTTGGAAGGCTGAGGCGGGCAGATCACGAGGTCAGGAGATCAAGACCATCCTGGCTAACACGGTGAAACCTCGTCTCTACTAAAAATACAAAAAATTAGCCGGGTGTGGTGGCGTGGTGGGCGCCTGTAGTCCCAGCTACTCGGGAGGCTGAAGCAGGAGAATGGCGTGAACCCGGGAGGCGGAGCTTGCAGTGAGCCGAGATAGCGCCAGTGTACTCCAGCCTGGGCGACAGAGTGAGACTCCGTCTCAAAAAACAAACAAACAAAACTAGGTGAGCCATGGTGGCTCACGCCTGTAATCCTAGCCCTTTGGGAGGCCGAGGCAGGTGGATCACTTGCACCCAGGAGTTCAAGACCAGTCTGGGCAACATGGCAAACCCTGTCTCTACTTAAAAAAAAAAGAAAAGAAAAAAAGCCAGGTGTGGTGGCATGCACCTCTAGTCCGAGCTCCTTGGGAGGCTGAGGTGGGAGAATCACCTGAGCCCGAGAGGTCAAGGCTACAGTGAGCCATGATTGTGTCACTATACTCCAGCCTGGTGACAGAGTGAGACCCTACCTCAACACACAAAAAACTAGGATCTAAAACAGTATAAACCAGGTGGTGTCAGCCATGTTTTATATCCATGTGTACAGACAAACACTCAAAGCTGGATAATAAAACCGAGTTCAGCAAGGATTAGTGACTTCTGTAACACAGCAAGGAAGTGAGGGCCTGATACTTACAATTTAGGTCTCTTCGCTTGCAATCCTGTGCCCTTTTCATCCTGACAATGTTATTGGGATGATGGAATTGTGGGCAGCCTTTATTTTCTTTCTTCCTTTCTAAATAAACATTGTACGAGTGTGTATCAGTTTTATAATACTTTTAAAAAATGTAAATGTTACCTACAAAAACTTTCAAGACTATATGGACTATGTGGGTTCTTTCACAGCATTAATAAAAATAGAGCAAAGCTGTGGTTCAGTACCTACTTAACATAGGGCTTTTAAAGTTTTAAAGCGTATAAGTGTATTATGACAGGTAGCTATAAAGAAATCGGTTTTTTGATAGGAGGCTGCCAAAGAAAGAATCTCACATTTCCATTCCATGGACAGGACATTTCCATTTCAACCTTTGGGCCCCACAGCGTGACACAGCAAGCCCCACGCCAGGGAACCCGCACAGGGTGTGGAGCGGCAGAGCCTGCATTCTGAGTCTCAGGCCCACTTCCAGCTGTCCCCTTAGCCACATCACCTCACCTTTCAGAACTCTGGTTTCTTTGCATCTATAGTGGAAACAGTAATCATAACGATAATGATAACACCAGAAATTTGTCATGGCCTTAAATGAATTAATGTGTAGGGAAATATATTGTAAATTATCAAGTACTATGCAATTGTAAAATAATGAATAGTAACAGTTAGCTTCATTGCCTCACTGCTGTTTTCCAGAACATTCGGGTTGACCATGTTATACATTGAGATGAAAAGCTGTGAGAATCTAGAAAGTGTTAGAATATTCTTTTTTTTCATCCAGGATTGCAGCAGGCAGTGTTAAGCAGACAGATGCCGTCTGAAAATTTGGACCCGACATTCAGTCCTCGGATGCCCTCTTCTGGGTTTGCAGCTGAAGGTAGAAGTACACTTGGAGATGCAGAGGCCTCTGATCCTCCTCCCCCCTATTCGGATTTTCACCCAAACAATCAAGAAAGTACTTTGAGCCACTCTCGCATGGAAAGGAGTGTCTTTATGCCTCGACCTCAAGCTGTGGGCTCTTCCAATTATGCTTCCACCAGTGCCGGACTGAAGTATCCTGGAAGTGGGGCTGACCTTCCTCCTCCCCAAAGAGCAGCTGGAGACAGTGGCGAGGATTCAGACGACAGTGATTATGAAAATTTGATTGACCCTACAGAGCCTTCTAATAGTGAATACTCACATTCGAAAGATTCTCGACCCGTGACACATCCCGACGAGGACCCCAGGAACACTCAGACCTCCCAGATTTAACTAAACAAAAGAACTCTCCACCTAGCACTGTTTTTCTTCATTGCTTACTGAGAGGTTTTTTGAGAACTTAATCTGGGGGAACTGCTTTCTCAGATACCTTGACTCCCAAGAAGAGAGTCCTTGTGCACAGAACCTGTGGGAGGCTCCATCTGTGGGTCTTTTCCTTTGGATACAGTGTGCAAGCTTCATGGCAGAATCATTAAGATAATCAAATTGTCCTAATTCTGGTGCGATTCATGGATGTACTGGTAAATTTAGGCAAAGTGAAACTTATCAGCGTAGTTTCTGTTCTTTAAAATAAATTGGAAATTAGAGACTAAGCACAATTAGTCTATAAATGTTCTATAAATCAAAAACTTACCTCTTGCACTATCATGCCTTGAAATTTACTTTTTCAAAGGGAAACAAGTTTAGCAGCAGCCTTCAAAGAACTTCTTTCTATGATGAGCCAAATTCATCTTTGCCAGAAAAGAAATTTTGATAATTCCAAGAAACCTGATTGGAACAAATCAGATACACCTTCTCTTGTCTGCATGACTTTGTGAGATAAAAGAGAGGGCTTTCAACTCTTTTCTACTAGCTTGATATGTATTATCACTTAAAATGGTTGCCTTTAAAAAAAAAAAGTAGAGATACTAATTACCAGTAAGTAATCATCCAAATAAATATGTCATAAAATACATGAATTATTGTTTTCTTGATGGAGTACAGTGACTACTGCGTTGCACTGGCACCTGTATGGTCTCTGTTCTGGAATCCTAGAGGACGCACAGCAGTGGAGAACAGAAGGAGTGAGTTTTATGATGAACAGATTCCAGACACGGTAGCTTTAGCTGAGTTCATACAGAGGAGATATAACTCATTTAGATCTTCTGACAAATCCTAGTGTTAGTTTTATTTGTGGAGGAAAGACATTTAATAATAAACTGTTTGGGACTCTTGGTGAATAAAGATTCATTTTCAAGCTGAATAACCATACTTATTTGAAGTTGCCCTTTAGGGAATCATTGCGATATGTGTAGAGACTCTCTTGGGATGCACTTATATTTTTATTTAATGACTACTTGTTTTCTAGTTTCGCCCACAATGTGTGAAACCACTAAGACATTCAGGAGCATGTTGGGCTTCTGGTTTGGAAACTGCAAGACCCGCCATTTATGACAAGGACAGCCAAGAGGTTAATACTTGGAGTTTTAACTGCCTTTCCTTTGAACTAGTTAAAACCTGTAAGAATAAGGAAGTTGTTGGAGAGGCTTAAAATCTTGGTTCTGAAAAAGTAGTTTCAGTTTATAGGATAGACATTTACTCACTGAGCTCCAGTTCCAGTACTAAATTAGACAGTATCATATAGACCGAAAATGAAACGCTAGAACTGCCGTTCTTTGGATCGCCCCTCTATGGGGGTCTGTCTTTTAACTACTCTTCTGGTTTTGTTGGCCTTACACCACTGCCATTTGATTTAAAACGCTGCAGACCACTTTATCTGCAAATGTGTTCCAGTTTTTATCAGCTACCTACTACGCAGCTTCAGCGCCAGTGTGAATTCATTTTTTTTAAGTGCCATTACCATCTCCTCTGTTCAGATTTTGACATTCAGGAAAATATTTTTATTTTGATGCCATACTGAAATCTACAATGTATATCTGACAAAGCAGTTAAATGTGACAATAAAAAACTTATTTAATCATGGTACCATTGTTTTAATGTCTGTCTCAGCACTGGACAAGGCCTTTCCTCAGTGTACTCATTCTGGCAATTAATAATGGACTTAAAAGAGTTTTTTAAAGGGCATTAAAACTCATCTCCATACAAAGTTTTTGTCAGGGTGCTTTCAGGAGACATCCAGGAACACAACTTGCTAAAATGTTTCTGTGATTTTCAGGAGTTTCTGTTTCCAAAATGTTTCAGTTGATTTCTTGTTACCTATAGAACTAAGTATCAGTTGAGTATAAAATTGAGTCTTGGAAAGGTCCTCACAAAGCATCTTCCACAGAGGAACTGATCTTGTTTAAAGTGACCCCTCAGCCTGGATCCCCTAATAATGGAGATACTGTAGAACTTACTGCCTGAGAGCATCTTAGGAATCGTGAGATCACTTTAGAACAAGAGTCGGCTGGCTAACAAGTGTATTCTGGATTCTGAGGGAGCCATTCCTATTGAGTGACGTAGCTCTTCCAAAATGCAAGGGGAGAGTGTTTTCAGCAGGGTTTTAACGTGTGAATTACAGCCTTTTAGGGTTCTACTTGACATCTCCAAGAATTTGGAGAAAAGGAAACTGGATTCTTTTTACTTACTTCAAAGCCTGGAAATGCCCGGTTACATGTTGTAATTGGTTTTTCTGGAGTAAAATCAAAACAGAAATCTCATCCCCAAATATTCAGGATACGTATTTTTTTTAATTGCAGACACAGTGGGGCATTGACCGTAACTGCTTTAACAAAAATATTTAAATTTTCTTGTCAGTCTGTGTTTTAAGGAGATAAAAAGAATCTGGGATGATGTAAAATAAGAAGACAGTGGAAATAACTAATGGTTATTAACCGTGTTCTGGGTCTGACTTGCCTTGGCTGTAGGTTTCATTTCAGTTACTGAAAAATCTTCCTTTTTTCATTAGGATCTGCTTCATCCTTCCCCATAGCAAACCTGAATTCCACCAGACAGGCAGGAAGCCTGAAGGCAAATAGATTCGTAAATGTAGTGCTAATAAATAATGGAAAATGTTTACTTTTCAACTTTATGACAAACAGATTTCGGAAAAGTTCTGGGATTTAGCTTAGCTGTCTTCCTTTTATACAGTGATCTTTGTAATGTCCTAAAGAAGGCGAGTCCGGACATAGAGTACCTCCAAGCTGGGTTACTCTAGGGTTCTTCTGATCCCTAGGGATGGGGGGAGGAGGACCTTCCAGCAGGGAGGCTTTGTAACATCTGCAAGCAAATGTCCCTCTGGATGCCAGATGTGACATGTGGTCCAGAATGTAGTGCTTAACAAAAGAAAGCTCATTGCAGCATATTTCTAATAGCAAAAACCTGGAAGTGACATTAATGCTAATGTAGGGGAATGGTTAGATTTTGATACACTCCAGAAGAAATAGTCTTTGCAGCCATTAACAATATTTAGGTAGAAATCAAAAAGATGGGTGGGCGCAGTGACTCTGACCTGTAATCCCAGCAGTTTGGGAGCCTGGGGTGGGCAGATCGCTTGAGCTCAGGAGTTCAAAACCAGCCTGGAAAACATGGTGAAACCCTGTCTCTATTCAAACAAAGCAAGGCCACTTGCGGTGGCTCGCGCCTGTAATCCCAGCACTTTGGGTGGCCAAGGTGGGTGGATCACCTGAGGTAGGGAGATCGAGACCAGCTTGGTCAACATGGTGAAACCCCATCTCTACTAAAAATACGAAAATTAGCCAGATGTGGTGATGCACACCTGTAATCCCAGCTACTGGGGAGGCTGAGGCATGAGAATTGCTTGAACCCAGGAGTCAGAAGTTGCAGTGAGCTGAGATCACACCACTGCACTCCAGCCTGGTCAACAGAGTGAGACTGTCTCAAAAAAAAAAAAAGATTTCTTTACATGGAGATACCAAATGAAGAAACCCAGGTGTCCAAACAGCATGTTTGATCTGATTTTTGTGGGGAAAAAAATTAGTATTGTTCTTGATAGGAAACAATCTGGAAGGATATTCACGTAAGTGTTAACAATGTGGTCCTGGGATGTGGCAAGATGGATACTTTTTCTCTCTTTCACTTGTTTGCATTTTATAGTTTTTCTGCAGTAAGTGTGTGTATAATAAAAGACTTCAGAAATGGTGGTCACTGACTACACGAGTTATTTCATGCACACCAGCTTAGAGGGGATTCTAGAAACATTCTGGATTCTCTGGGTTTATTTACCACGCTTGAATTTTTCACATCTGTGGCCTGTATAAGATCAACCTTGTTGATGCTCTTCTCTTCCCTTCCGTCAACCTTTATCTCATTTCCAGATAAAAATCACGTTTTGTTTTGCCTTGACACTGATTTGTTTTCTAATAAATCTGGAGCCTGTTTGACTTTACTTAGTTCAGAATCCATTTCCTAAATTTCCAAGAAACACTTAAGAAATAACTTCAGAGACTGAAGCTAATTCAAAACTGGAGCAATTATTTATATTTTTCTCAAGGCAAAAGTTTCTACAACATGGATGTTTTGAGTCTTAAAATATAAGGCCAGCTTTCCTTGATCTTGCAGATACACTCTTTGCAAGATTTTTTCTTTTCTTTTCTTTTTTTTTTTTTTTGAGGCGGAGTCTTGCTTCATTGCCCAGGCTGAGGGCAGTGCCGCCAATCTCAACTCACTGCAACCTCCACCTCCCAGGTACAAGAGATTCCCCTGCCTCAGCCTCCCAAGTAGCTGGGACTAGAGGCGTGTGCCACCACACCTAGCTAATTTTTGTATTTTTAGTAGAGACGGTGTTTCACCATGTTGGCCAGGCTGGTCTTGAACTCCTGAGCTCAAGCAATCTGCCCACCTCGGCCTCCCAAAGTGCTAGGATTACAAGCGTGAGCCACCACACCCGGCCTGTTTGAAAGAGGCTTGTGTCATGCTTGCTGTAATGCTGAACAATGCCTTTCCTGCCAGGTGTTCCCTCAGGTCGTATTAGGAGATGTAGACCCTTGTTAGTCCAGTCTGCACACAAACGAATCTGGGAGGTGTTTTATTGCAAAGTAAATCTAGTCTTGTTTGGGATATTTGTTGTGGCCAATCAGTTGTGGGCTCTGCTTGGTAGAGGTGGGGGCCATTCGGTCTCAACTGATTTGAAGCATGATTTATCTATACTAGAATGTGTATCATCCAAAAGACCTTGTCCAGGGCCAGGCAAGATGGTTCATGCCTGTAATCCCAGCACTTTGGGAGGCTGAGGCGGGTGGATCACCTGAGGTCAGGAGTTCAAGACCAGCCTGGCCAACATGGTGAAACCTGTCTCTACTAACAGTACAAACAATTAGCCAGGTGTGGTGATGCGTGCCTGTAATCCCAGCTACTCAGGAGGCTGAGGCAGGAGAATCACTTGAATCTGGGAGGTGGAGGTTGCAATGAACTGAGATTGTGCCACTGCACTCCAGCCTGGGTGACAGAGCAAGACTCCATCTTAAAAACAAACAAAAAAAGACTTTGTCCATAGTTTCAAGGTATGTGAGTGGAATTGGGGAACAGTAAGTAACTGCTCTCTGGAAATACTAAGCACAGGGTAAATCCCTGGCACACACATAAGATGGGAAGTTTGGAGATGCATTTTATACAACTTCTTAAAGAGTTCTTCATCTTCTCAATCTGTCACGATCCTACCCGTTCTTGTTGCTGTTGTTGTTGTTTTTATTGTTGTTTTGAGACGGAGTCTCACTCTGTTGCTCAGGCTGGAGTGCAGTGACGTGATCTCAGCTCACTGCAACCTCTGCTGCCCGGGGTCAAGCAATTCTCCCTCAGTCTCCCAAGTAGCTGGGATTACAGGCGCACGCCACCACACCCAGCTAATTTTTGTATTTTCAGTAGAGACGGGGTTTCACCATGTTGGTCAGGCTAGTCTCGAATTCCTGACCTCAGGTGATCCACCCGCCTTGGCCTCCCAAAGTGCTGGGATTACAGGCATGAGCCATCACGCCCGGCCATATGGCCATTTTTAAATTTTTTATACGAAAGTTTTAAAAGATATACAAAAGTGAGAGTAAAAGAACCACAATTTTTTCCTTCCTCACTTTCAAGGATTATCAACTATTTGACACCCTTGTTTAATCAACCCCCTTTCCTTTAAAAAGTTATTGCTACCCTCTTTTAATTTTTGATTTATTTATTTGTTTTTTTTTATTTTGTTTCTGAGACAGGGTGTTGCTCAATTACCCAGGCTACAGTGCAGTAGTGCCATCATAGCTCACTGCAGTCTCAAATTCCTGGGCTCAACCAATCCTCCTACTTCAGCCTCCTGAGGACCACAGGCATGTGCCACCATGCCCAGCTAAATTTTTCTTTTAGAGGTGGGGGTCTCATTATGTTGCCCAGACTGGTCTTGAACTTGAACCACTGCGCCTGGCCTGCTATCTTCTTTTAAAGCAAGCTTGGGCGGGGCACAGTGGCTCGTGCCTGTAATCCCAGCACTTTGGGAGGCCGAGACGGGTGGATCACTTGAGGTCAGGAGTTCGAGACCAGCCTGGCCAACATGGTGAAACCCCCATCTCTACTAAAAATACAAAAAAAATTTAGCTGGGCATGGTGGTGGGTGCCTATAATTCCAGCTACTGTGGAGGCTGAGGCAGGAGGATCACTTGAACCCAGGCAGCGGAGGTTGCAGTGAGCTGAGATCATGCCACTGCACTCCAGCCTGTGCAACAAGAGCAAAGCTCCATCTCAAAAAAAAAAAAAAAAAAAAATTTAAAATTTTTTTTTGTAAATAAAAAGAAAGAAACATAGCGCCCTGAATTGGCCTCAACTTCGAAAAAACTGGAAAAAACATGGGACCTTTGGGGAAATGATTGTGAGT
>NC_045442.1:8918207-8946376 GCF_002776525.5 Piliocolobus tephrosceles | reverse complement strand
GGGTTTACGCTATTCTCCTGCCTCAGCCTCCTGAGTAGCTGGGACTACAGGCGCCCGCCACCTCGCCTGGCTAGTTTTTTGTATTTTTAGTAGAGATGGGGTTTCACCGTGTTAGCCAGGATGGTCTCGAACTCCTGACCTCGTGATCCACCCGTCTCGGCCTCCCAAAGTGCTGGGATTACAGGCTTGAGCCACCGCGCCCGGCCGATTGTGAGTTTTCTTAGGCATAACAATGATATGGATATGTGAGAGAGTCTCCCCTTACATATCAGTCTCTGATTTTTTTTTTTTTTTTTTTTTTTTTTAGACAGAGTCTCACTCTGTTGCCAGGCTGGTGTGCAATGGCAGCCTCTTGGCTCACTGTAATCTCTGTGCCCCTGGTTCAAGCGTTCTCCTGCCTCGGCCTCCTGAATAGCTGGGATTATAGGCATGCACCACCACGCCCTGCTAATTTTTGTATTATTAGTAGAGACAGGGTTTCACTGTGTTGGCCAGGATGGTCTCAACCTCCTGACCTTGTGATCCACCTGCCTCAGCCCCCCAAAGTGCTGGGATTACAGGCATGAACCACCATGCCCGGCCGAGAATCTCCTGATTTTTAAGAAACACAGGCTGTATGTTTAAGGGTGAAGAGTCATGATGTCTGAAGCTCACATTCAAATGGCTCAAAAAACACACATGTACGGAGAAGGACAATCATGGCACAGGTTAGATTGTTGAATGTAGCTCATGGGGATATGAATGTCTGTGTCCTAGTTTTTCAACCTTTTTGTATGTTTGGAATTTTACATAATAAAAGTTGGGAAAAAGTAAAAGAAAGGCTGATAATTTCTACTCCACCATTCCATAGGCAGAATGATATTAAAAATATTCAATGACTGGTATGGAATATAAATTATGCTAGAAATAATAAAATTGATATATGTTCTTTTACTCTTGAAATACACTAAAATGTATAAAGAGGCTGGGCACGGTGGCTCACGCCTGTAATCCCAACACTTTGGGAGGTCGAGGCGGGTGGATCATTTGAGACCAGGAGTTTGAGACCAGCCGGGCCAACATTGTAAAACCCCATATCTACTAAAAGTACAAAATTTAGCCGGGCATGGTGGCACATGCCTGTAGTCCCAGCTACTTGGGAGGCTGAGGCACAAGAATTGCTTGAACCGGAGAGGTGGAGGTTGGAGTGAGCCAAGATCACGCCACTGCACTCCAGCCTGGGTGACAGAGTGAGACTCAGTCTCAAAAAATAAAATAAATAAAATAAAATAAAATGTATAAAGATATTTCAAATATGTATATACATCTTGAATGAAAGGGTATATAGTAGAGTATAAATTATTCACCATATTATTGTAATAATCTCCAAATCAGTTTTTGATGTTACAGATTCTTAGCACGCTGTTTAGTTAGCTGTCAATAGCTAAATGGCGCCCCAGTCTGGGCCACGATTTGACATAGGAATTGCATCAAACCCTTTCAATGGCTTTCTTGGTAAGTTTAAGTAGAGGATCATTTCTGTCATCAACAATCTTGTTCACAAGGCTGGATTCCCTCTTAACTTCTGCTAGCCCCAAAGCATCCACATTTAGAATTTCTCTAGCCTTAATCATACTTAGGTTTTAACATAGCCAGTATCTCTGTCATTAACTGTATTGAAAACACTGTTAGAATGGCTGTTTCATTAATTTTTGTTTATTTAAAGTCCACAGAACTTTGCAAACGTCAGCTGGCCAAATGTCAGGATTAAGTAAATTAAAAGACCTCAAAGTTTACTATATTTGTTTATGTTTATCATGAAACAGCAAATACATTCTCATGTAGTTTGTTAGACAATTTAATAGTTTTTCTGGGAATTGGCACTTTATTATTTCAAAAGGCTCTTATATTTTTTGTTTTTCTAATGCTTTCTGCCTTTTCAAGCTTTATCAGTTTTATATATCCAATCACTTTTATTATTTTGTCAACTTTAATAATTTATTCCTTATAGACTTAAAGAAAGTACTGACTTCTCTGTTAGAATAACATTTACTGCCAGGTGCTGTGGCTCATGCCTATAATCCCAGCACTTTGGGAGGCTGAGGCAGGCGAGTCACTTGAGATGGAGTTTGACTTCAACATGGTGAAACCCCACCTTTACCTAGCACTTTGGGACGCCCAGGCGCGTGGATCACCTGAGGTCGGGAGTTGGAGACTACCATGACCAACATGGAGAAACCCCGTCTCTACTAAAAACACAAAATTACCCAGGCATGGTGGCACATGCCTGTAATCCCAGCTACTCAGGAGGCTGAGGCAGGAGAATCGCTTGAAGCCGGGAGTTGGAGATTGCCGTGAGCCAAGATCGTGCCATTGTACTCCAACCTGGGCAAGAAGAGTGAAACTCTGTCTCAAAACAACAAATAAACAAAAAACAAATAAAAATTAGCCTGGCATGGTGGCAGATGCCTATAATCCCAGCTACTCAGGAGGCTGAGACAGGAGAATTGCATGAACCTGGGAGGCAGAGGTTGCGGTGAGCTGAGATCACACCACTGCACTCCAGCCTGGGCGACAGAGCGAGACTCCATCTCAAAATAAATAAATAAATAAAAGACTATCATTTACCAAAGCCATTTCTCTTTAAGTGTTTCCATTGGCCAGACATTTGACTACTTCTCTTTTATAAATTCCATTAAAGAGAATATTGAAGACTCAATTTCCAAACTACTTTTGCAGCTCTAGCTCCTCAGATTGCCCACTGAGGTCCAAGTATTCTAATTCTTTATTTTTGGGTTCTCAGCTCTTTTACTATTTATTTTTTTGAAACGGAGTTTCGCTCTTTCACCCAGGCTGGAGTGAAGAGGCGTGATCTTGGCTCACTGCAACCTCCGCCCTCTGGGTTAAACTGATTCTCCTGCCTCAGCCTCCTGAGTAGCTGGGATTACAGGCACCCACCACCAAGCCCGGCTAATTTTTGTATTTTTAGTAGAGACGGGGTTTCACCATGTTGGCCAGGCTGGTCTCGAACTCCTGACCTCAGTTGATCCACCCGCCACGGCCTCCCAAAGTGCTAGGACTATAGGCATGAGCCACCGCATCCAGCCCAGAAAAATTTTAAAAGGTCATATAACCACGTGGCTGGGTGTGGTGGCTCTTGCCTGTAATCCCAGCATTTTGGGAGGCCAAGGCAGGCGGAACACTTGTGGTCAGGAGTTCGAGACAAACCTGGCCAACATGGTGAAACCCCTCTCTACCAAAAATATAAAAAGATTAGCTGAGCATGGTGGCACGTGCCTGTAATCCCAGCTACTCAGGAGGCTGAGGCAGGAGAATCGCTTGAATCTGGGAGGCAGAGCTTGCAGTGAACTGAGATTGAACCATTGCACTCCAGACTAGGCGACAGAGCATGACTCCATTTCAGAAAAAAATAAAAGAAAAAGGAAAAAGAAAAACGAAAAGGGGTCTCACTTTGTTGCTCAGGTTGCCCTCGAACTCCTGGCCTCAAGCGATCCACCCTGCTCCAACCCACTGCCACCTCCCCAAATTCTGGCATTACAGGTGTGAGTCACTGCACCTGGCCTGAGTTTTAAATTTCATTAAATTTTAATTCATTTAAATGTAGATTTAAGAAGCTGCATGCCATATGGCTAATGGTTACCATATTGGATGACAAAGGATGCTGACCCCTCATTTCACAAAGAGGGAACAAGCGAGGCAAGGGTAGCACGGTGATGGGCACAAGGTCACAAAGCCACTGAAAGACCCAGAGCCCAGGCCTCCTGCCTCCTCCTACAGCTATATCTGCTCCAGACCATGACGGGCTTGGAGAATGTCAGCCCAGGAAAGGACGGTAGAGATCCTCTCCGGCAACATTTGTCCCAGATTGAAATAAACAAAAAACAGGCTGGAGCATTTGCTCTGGGCCCCACGGGGCTTGGCATCCTGCTCAGGAAGTGTGGCTGTCCTCGGCCCAGCCTGGGATATTCTTCATAGTGTCCTGGCACCTTGGATGCAGGCAGACCAGAGCGGGAAGTTCGCCTGGGGCAGCTGCAATCTCGGTGACCCTTGTCCTGACAAGCACACTCCTCCCCCTGCTCAGGCCGTGACAGGGAAGGCTGCATCAAATAGAAGTCAAGCTCATTTCTGCAGCTCATCCACACCTTCCACCTGCTCAGTCCTCGGCCTGCCTGCTCAGAGGTACCCAGGTGGAGGATCAAATTAATCCCCTTCTTCATCCGGAGGCTGGCATTCAAATCTCCACCCACCCAGGGAGAGTGGGCACAGAGTTACGGGTGAGGCTGAGTGACATCCAAGCCCTCAGGAGAAGGAGGATGGTGAGAGAGAGCCCTGGCACCTTGCTCTAGCCATCTGCTGCCGACCTAGCCTGAGTGCGCTGTGCCTGAGCAGACGCTGGAGAGGGTGCGCCAGGCACCTGGAGACCAGGTGGGACCCATGTGCAGCCCCGTTTTCTTAGCATCTTCGCTCCCTCCTTCACTCTTTCTCTCTGTTTTTCTGTTCTCCAACCTTCCCTCTCTCCCTACCCCTTCCCTTCTGTTCTCTTTTGAGTACATTTTTATCAAGGTGTAATATATATACAAAAAAGGACACAAACCATAAATGTGTAGCTTGTCAGATTTTCACAAAGTGAACATACCTATGTAACTGGCACGAATATTAAGAAACAAAACATTGGCCAGGCACGGTGGCTCATGCCTGTAAGCCCAACACTGGGAGGCCGAGGTGGGTGGATCACCTGAGATCAGGAGTTTGAGACCAGCCTGACCAACATGGCAAAACCCCATCTCTACTAAAAATACAAAACTTAGCTGGGTGTGGTGGTATGTACGTGCCTGTAATCCCAGCTGCTTGGGAGGCTGAGGCATAAGAATCACTTGAATCCAGATATGGAGGCAGTGAGTTGAGATCGTGCCCTTGCACTCCAGCCTGGGAGACGGAGCACCACTCCAACTCTCAGAAATAAAAATAGAAATAAAATACAGGCCGGGTGTGGTGACTCACACCAGTAATCCCAGCACTTTGGGAGGCCAAGGCGGGCAGATCACCTGAGGTCAGGAGATTGAGACCATCCTGGCCAACATGGTGAAACCCCATCTCTACAAAAATACAAAAAAAAAAAAAAAAAAAAAAACAACAACAAAAAACAAAATTAGCCGGGAGTGGTAGTGTATGCCTGTAGTCCCAGCTACTTGGGAGGCTGAAGGAGGGGAATCGCTTGAATCTGGGAAGCGGAGGTTGGAGTGAGGCCAGATCACACCACTGCACTCTGGTCTGGCGACAGAGCAACCGGGCGGGCTGGAAAGCACCTGTAATCCTAGCTACTTCAGAGGTTGAGGTAGGAGAATCGCTTGAACCTGGGATGCAGAGGTTGCAGTGACCTGAGATGGCACCATTGCACTCCAGCCTGGGCAACAGAATGAGACTCTGTCTCAAAGGAAACAGAATAAAACAAAACAAAACAAAACAGAACATGCCTGTGCCTTACAATGCCCCTTCATGTCCCCTCTTGGTTGTTACCATCACTCTGTTAACCTCTCTCAACATAAAATGACTGTCTGGGCCAGGCACAGTGGCTTAAGTCTGTGATCCCAGCACTTTGGGAGGCTGAGGCGGGCAGATCACCTGAGGTCGCGAGCTCAAGACCAGCCTGACCAACATGGAGAAACCCCATCTCTACTAAAAATACAAAATTAGCCAGGTGTGGTGGCACATGCCTGTAATCCCAACTACTCAGGAGGCTGAGGCAGGAGAATCACTTTAACCCGGGAGGCGGAGGTTGTGAGCTGAGATCACGCCATTGCACTCCAGCCTGGGCAACAAGAGTCAAACTACATCTCAAAAAAAAAAAAAAAAGATTTTGTCTGATTATAGACTTTCCTACTTCTTTCACCCAACATGATGCTCGTATGATTCATTCAGGTTGTTGAGTACCCAGTGGTCAACTATTGATGGACATTTGAGACTTTTGAAAGGAGGGTGCAAATGATGCAGGTGTGAACATTCCCATTGTGTGTTTTGGTAAATGTATGTCAGATATCTGCATTTATTTGGGGGTATGCAGATAGCTAAGAGTGAATTGCTGGTCAGAAAGGCTGCAAATGTTCAACTTTAGTAGAAGTCAACAGTTTCCCAAAGTTGTCCCACCAAGTCACACTCCCACAGCAAAGTATGGGCATTCCACGAACCCCATCTTCAACCACATTTGGTATCGCCAGTTTGAAACATTTTAGCCATTCTGCTTAGCCTGTAGATCATTGTGATTTGCAGTTGCATTGCTCCAGAAACTGACGAGCTTATTTGGTCCTGCACCTGTTTGTTTAGTCATGTTGTCTGCCTTTTTCTTACGGATTTGCAGACTTCATATATATTCCAGATATGAGGTTTAAGATACATATGCATGTGAATGTATACATATGTGTTGGTATACATACATATGTATATATACCAACTATCTTCTTTCTGCCATTATGATAGCTTATCTTTTAACTCTTTTTCTTTTTCTTTTTCTCTCTTATTTTTTGGGGGGAAACAGAGGGTCTTGCTCTGTCACCCAGGCTGGAGTTCAGTGGTGCAATCCTAGCTTACTGCAGCCTCCACCTCTCACGCTCAAGTGATTCTCTCATGCAGCTGGGACTGCAGGCTCACACCACCACTCCTGGCTAATTTTTAAAAAATTTTCAATAGAGGCAAGGTTGTGCTATGTTGCCCAGGCTGGACTCGAATTCCTGGACTCAAGCAATCCTTCTACCTTGGCCTCCTGAAGTGTTGAAATTACATGTGTGAACCACCTCTCCAGGCCATTTTACTCTCTTAAAGATGATTTTTGCTGAACAGAAATTTACAATTACAATCTAATTTACCAGTTGTTTTCCTTTATGGCTCTTTTTGTATCTTGTTTAATTAATCTTTACCTATCCAAGGACATGAAACTTTGAGTTTGTTTTGTGTTTTTTTTTTAAAGAAGATTTATTGTTTTAACTCTTCACATTTTTATTTTTGTATATGGTATGAAGGAGTGGTCAAATTTTTTATATGTTTTGTAATCTAAAGGTCAACATTTACTTTTTCCCTGTGAATATTCAGACAGTCTGGGCAACATGGGGAAACCCCATCTCTGAAATACAAAAGAATTAGCCAGGCATGGTGGCATGCACCTGTAGTCCCAGCTACTTGGGAGGTGGAGGTGGGAGGAGTGCTTGAGCCCAGGAAGACGAGGCTGCAGTGTGCTCTGATCATGCCTATGAATAGACACCGCACTCCAGCCTAGGTGACAGAGTTAGACCCTCTCTCTCGAAAAAAAAAGAGAATGTCTGGATGATTCAGCCCCAGTTGTGAAAAATTATCCTTTCCCACTGCCCTGAATTATTACATTTGTCATAAGTCAAATCAGACAGATCTGTTTCTCAGCTTCATTTGTTTATTGAGACAGAGTCTTCCTCTATCCCCCAGGCTGGAGTGCAGTGGCCCGATCTCGGTTCACTGCAACCTCCACCTCCTGGGTTCAAGCTGTTCTCATGCCTCAGCCTCTCGAGTAGCTGGGATTACAGGTGCCTGCCACCATGACCACCTAATGTTTGTATTTTTAGTAGAGACGGGGTTTCACCATGTTGGCCAGGCTGGTCTCAAACCGCTGACCTCAGGTGATCTGCCTGCCTCAGCCTCCCAAACTGCTGGGATTACAGGTGTGAGCCACCGTGCCCTGCCAAGGCCTATTTATCTTAATGTAGGCTAGCAATAACTGTTAATGTCTGGTAGTATAAATCCTGGAGCTTTGTTCTTGGTCACTCTTGGCTGTTTGCATTTCCATATATGTGTCAGAATTAGCTTGTCAACATCTGCATGCCCCCAAATAATCTTGCTGAGATTTTTAAAATATTGCATTGAATCTATAGACCAGTTGGGAAGAATTGACATATTTACAATATTGAGTCTTCTAATCCATGAACTAGCTGTCCATGTTTGCGTGCACACGCGCGCGCATGTGTGTGTGTGTGTGTGTGTGTGTGTGTGTTTTGAGACGTAGTCTCGCTCTTGTTCCCCAGGCTGGAGTGCAGTGGCGCAATCTCGGCTCACTGCAACCTCCATCTCCCAGGTTCAAGCGACTCTCCTGCCTCAGCCTCCAAAGTAGCTGCAATTACAGGTGCCTGCCACAATGCCCAGCTAATTTTTGTATTTTTAGTAGAGATGGGGTTTCACCATGTTGGCCAGGCTGGTCTCAAACTCCTGACCTCAGGTGATCCACCTGCCTTGGCCTCCCAAAGTACTGGGATTACAGGCATGAGCCACTGCGCCCAGACCTGTCCATATATTTTGATCTTTATTAATTTCTCACTATACTGACTTGGAATCAGTATAGATAGCTTGCATGCCTTTCATTTGTTTGGCTCTAAGGCAGTCAATGTGTGCTGTGTGTTTGTGTGCAGATGTGTATTATTGTAAATAGTATTATTTTAAAATTTTTATATTCTACTTATCTGTTCTGAATGCATTGAAATGCAAGTGACTTTTGTTGATATTGATCTTGTATTTGGCAACCTTGTTAAATTTGATTATTAATTCTAAGAGTTTATAATTTTTTTCCTTTCTATGTATACAATCATGTTTCCTATCAATACAGACAGCCTTATTTCTTCTTTCCCAGTCTTTACACCTTTTACTTCTCTTTTTACCTTTGGACCTCAAGCATAATGTTAAATAGAAGTATTCCTCTCGGCTGGGCACGGTGGCTCACGCCTGTAATCCCAGCACTTTGGGAGGCCGAGGTGGGCGGATCACCTGAGGTCAGGAGTTCAAGTCCAGCCTGGCCAACATGGTGAAACCCTGTCTCTACTAAAAATACAAAATTAGCTGGGTGTGGTGGCAGGTGCCTGTAATCCCAGCTATTTGGGAGGCTGAGGCAGGAGAATCACTTGAACCCAGGAGGTGGAGGTTGGAGTGAGCCAAGACTGCGCCATTGCACTCCACCCTGGGCAATAAGAGCAAAACTTCATCTCAAAAAAAAAAAAAAAAAAAAAAAAGTATTAGTCTCAAACCTGATCTCAGAGAGAAAGTTTCCAATATTTCACACTCAGTAAGATGATTCCTGACCAGGTGCGGTGGCTCACACCTGTAATCCCAGCACTTTAGGAGGCCGAGGCAGGTAGATTGCTTGAGCTCAGGAGTTTGAGACCAGCCTGGGCAATGTGGTGAAACCCCATCTCTACAAAATACACACACACGAAAATTAGCCAGGCATGGTGGCGCATGCCTGTAATCCCAGTTTACTCAGGAGGCTGAGGCATGAGAATTGCTTGAACCTTGGAGGTGGATGTTGCAGTGAGCCGAGATCATGCCACTACCCTCCAGCCTGGGCAACAGAACAAGACTCTGTCTCAAGTAAATACATACATACATACGAAGATATTTCCTCTAGATTTATTTTTTGGCAGATATTCTATCAGATTGAGGATGTTTCCTTAACTTTCTATAATCTTCCATTCCTTTTGTTTTTCTTTCTTCCTTTTTCTTTCTTTTTTTTTTTTTTTAAGGTAGGGTCTCACTCTGTCGCCCAGGCTGGAGTGCAGTGGTGCGATGGCGGCAGCCTCCATCTCCCAGGCTCAAGCCATCGTCCCATCTCAGCCTTTGAGGAGCTGGGACTACAGGCATGTGACACCATGCCCGGCTAATTTTTGTATTTTGTGTAGAGATGGGTCTTGCCATGTTGCCCAGGTTTGTCTCTAACTCCTGGGCTCAAGCCATCCACTCATCTCGGCCTCCCAAAGTGCTGGGATTACAGGCGTGAGCCACTGCACCCAGCCTTATGCCATGTTTTCTGGTAAGTTTCTTTTTATTACTATAAATGAATATGAAATGTTATCAAACACATATAATTTTTCCCCCTTTTTGAGTTTAATGTGGTAAATTATATTGATTTTTAAATGTTAAAATAATCTTTCATTTGTAGAATAAGCTAAGTTTCTTGTTAGAAGTATTCACCTTTTCATATGTCACTGGATTTCATTTGCTAATATTTTGCAAAGGGACTTTACATCCATGTTCACGAAAGATTCACCTGTAATTTTCCTTTCTTATAACATCCTTATCAGATTTTAAAATCAAGGTTATAGTGGCTTTGTAAAATCAGCTGGGCAGTGTTCCATCTATTACCATTCTCTTGAAGAGTTTGTGTAACATTAGGGTTATTTTTTCTTAAACTGTTTGAAATAATTATCTAGTAAAGCCATATGTACCTGGTGTGTGTGTGAAAGAGAGAGAGATGATCATGGCTCACTGCAGCCTCAAACTTCTAGGATCAAGCAATCCTCCTGCCTTAGCCTCGCGAGTAGCTAGGACTGCAGGGGCTCACCACCACATCTGGCTAAGTTGTTTTCCTTTCTTTCTTTTTTTCTTTTTTTGGTAGAGATGGGGTCTAGCTATGTTGCCCAGGCTGGTCTCCAAGTCTTGGGCCTAAGTGATTCTCCTCCCAAAGTGCTAGGATTACAGGTGTGAACAACCATGCTCAGCCCTCAACTGCACATTTTTCTTTTTTGAGACAGGTTTTCCTGCTGTTGCCCAGGCTGGAGTGTAGTGAGGTGATCATGGCTCACTGCAGCCTCAACCTCCTGGGCTCAAGCGAGCCTCCCACCTCAGCCTCCCCAATAGCTGGGACTACAGGCTCGTGCCGTCAGGCCTGGGTAATCTTTGATCATTTCGTAGAGAAGACTCCCTGTGTTGTCCAGGACAGTCTTGAACTCCTGAGCTCAAGTGATCCTTCTCGCTCAGTCCCCCAGGGTGCTGGGATTACAGACGGGAGCCGCCACCCCCAAACCACATATCTTATTTCATTAATTTATGCTTATGTCTTTATTATTTGCTTTCTTCTATTTTACTTGAATTTTACTTACTGTTAATCTTTTCCTAGTTTCTTATAATGGATAAAGCCTTTCTTGTTTTCTAATATATGCCTTTAATACTATAAATGTCTTTCTAAGTACAGCTTTATCTGAACACCACAAATATTGTATTTGTCCAAATATTAACTCTTTCTGGCACTTTCTATTTTTTTGTGTAGATCTGCATTTCCATCGTATATCATTTTCTTTCTGCCTGAAACATTGCTTTTAACATTTCCTGCAGATCAGGTCTGCTAGCGATCAATTCCCTTGGCTTTATTTCTTTTCTTTTAGAGATGGGATCTCACTGTGTTGCCCAGGTTGACTCATATTCCTGGGCTCAAGTGATCCTCCTGCCTCAGCCTCCTGAGCAGCTGTGATTACAGGTGCATGCCACCTTGCCTGGCTTCTTCTTCTTTTTTTTTTTTTCCTTTGAGAAAGATCTTTATGTTGCTTTCATTTAAAAAAAGATATTTTCTTTTCTTTCTTTCTTTTTTTGAGATGGAGTTTCACTCTTGTTGCCCAGGCTGGAATGCAATGGCGTGATCTTGCCTCACTGCAGCCTCTGCCTCCTGGGTTCAAGCTATTCTCCTGCCTCAGCTGGAACTACAGGTTTGTCACCACACCCGGCTAATTTTTATATTTTTAGTAGAGACAGTGTTTTACCATGTGGGTCAGGCTGGTCTCGAACTCCTGACCTCAGGTGATCTGCCTGCCTCAGCCTCCCAAAGTACTGGGATTACAGGCATGAGCCACCACCCCCGGCCTAAAAAAGACATTAAAAAAAAAAAAAAAAAAAGACATTTCCACTGTACATAGAAATATAGTTTGATGACTTTTTTGTTTCAGTACTTTGGATATATTTTCCCATTATCTCCTGGCCTAGAAAGTTTCTGATGAAAGCCTACCACCATTTCTTATCTTAGTTCCTCTGTTTGTAATGTGCTTTTCAAATTAAAAAATTCTGGCTGTTTCCTTTTATTATGATTATTATTATTTTTTTTCTTTTTTTTGAGACAGAGTTTCACTCTTGTTGCCCAGGCTATAGTGCACGATCTCGCTCACTGCAACCTCTGCCTCCCAGGTTCAAGTAATTCTCCTGCCTCAGCCTCCCGAGTAGCTGGGATTACAGGCCACGCCCGGCTAATTTTTTGTATTTTTAGTAGAGACAGGGTTTCTCCATGTTGGTCAGGCTAGTCTCAAACTCTCGACCACAGGTGATCCGCCCACCTCGGCCTCCCAAAGTGCTGGGATTACAGGCGTGAGCCACTGGGCCCGGCCTATTATTATTATTATTATTATTATTATTTTTTTTTTTTTTTATGGAGATGGAGTCTCACTCTGTCGCCCAGGCTGGAGTGCAGTGGTGCGATCTCGGCTCACTACAACCTCTGCCTCCCGGGTTCAAGCAATTCTCCTACCTCAGCCTCCCGAATAGCTGGGACGACAGGCACACGCTGCCACGCCCGGCTAATTCTTTTGTTTTTTTTTTTTTGTTTTTTTTCAGTAGAGATGGTGTTTCATCATGTTGCCCAGGCTGGTCTCGAACTCCTGAGCTCAGGCGATCCGCTCACCTCAGCCTCCCAATGTGCTAGGATTACAGGCGTGAGCCACGGCGCCTGGCCAACTCTGGCTGTTTCTAGGACCTCCTTTCTTATCACTGGTTTTCATCAAGTGGATTATAATGTGCTTTGGTGTCGTTTTCCCTGTGTCTATCTTGCTTGAAGCTTGTTGAGATTTCTGGATTTGTGGGTTAGTAATTTTTCATCAAATCTGGAAAATGTTCAGTCATTATTTCTTCAAATAGTTTTTCTGCCCTCTCCCCTCCCTTCCTGAGGCTCCAGTTAAACAAATGTTAAGCTATAGAATTTTATCCCACAAGTCACGAGGTTCTGTTCTCTTTCTTTCTGTCTTTTTTCTTTGTGTGTTTCAATTTGGATAGTTTTTGTAGTAGCTACATTTTCAGCTTTACTGATCTTTTCCTGTGTAGTATTTTATTTTCTGTTAAACCTATTCAGTACAATTTTATTTCAGATATTGTAATTTTCATCTCTAGAACTTCCATGAGGGTTTCTTATAGATCTTCAATTTCTCTCTCCATTGGGACCCTTTTCTTTAAATACATCAGCATATTGAACATATTTCTGATAGCTGTTTAAATATCCTTGCATACTAATTTAATAATCTGTCCTTTTAGGTCTATTTCTTTTTCTTTTTCTTTTTCTTCTTTTTTTTTTTTTTGAGACAGGGCAGTGTCTCACTCTGCCACCCAGTTTGGAGTGCAGTGGTACAATCTCGGCTCACTGCAGCCTTGAACCTCCCTGCAATCCTCCCTCCTCAGCCTCTCAAGTAGTTAGGACTACAGTCATGTACCACCACCCCCAGCTAATTTTTATATATTTTTTGTAGAGACGGGGTTTCACCATGTTGCCCAAACTGGTCTCGAACTCCTGAGCTGAAGAGATCTGCCCACGTCTGCCTCCCAAACTGCTGGGATTATAGGCATGAGCCACTGTGCCTGGTTGGGTCTATTTCTAATGACTGATTTTTCTCCTAGTTTGGGTCACATATTTCTAATTTTCTGCATGCCTGGTAATTTTAAACTAGGTACATTTTATGTTTTTGAGTATTACATTTTGTGTTTTTGAGTATTATATTTTGTTGTATTCCTTTAAAGAATGTTGAGCTGTGTTATGGTAGACAGGTTATGGATGGATCAGTTGAGGGCTGTTAAACTTTTTAAGGGCATGGTGTCTAATATTTTTAAAGAGAGAGAAACTTAGAAGCTCAAAGAAATTTTAAAAATCTGAATACATATTCTTCAAAGCTACCTCCCAAAAACTGGGAAAGAATATGAAAGTCTGTTCGTTTGATGAATGACTAGGGAAGTTTTGTGTTCTACTATGGGAAAACTTTTTCACAGTTGCTGGCAGATTATATTAAGTTTCTATTTTTATTGTTCTCAAATGGCAGCTCTCAAATTTTTTGGTCCTAGGACCTCTTTAGACTCTTAAAATGTTTGAGGACTCTAAATTTAGGGCTTTTGTTCTGTGGATTATATATATCAATGACTCCTATTAAAAATGAAAATTAAGGACATTTTATTTTATTTTCTAAAAAACTAGAGATGGGATCTTGCCATATTGCCCAGGCTGGTCTCAAACTAATTGACTCAAGCACTCTTCCCACACTGCCTCCCAAAGTGCTGGGTTTTACAGGCATGAGCCTGGACAGAAAATTGAGGGAATTTTAAATTTTCATCAATTCATTCTAAAATAACAGTAAACCTGCTAGTGTGAAGACAAATAACATTTTTTAAAATGAGAAGTACATTGTCTTTCCTTTTTTGAGACAGAGTCTCACTCCGTTGCTCAGGCTGGAGTGCCATGGTGTGATCTCTGCTCACTGCAATCTCCACCTCCTGGGTTCAAGCAATTCTTGTTCCTCAGCCCCCTGAGTAGCAGGGATTACAGGCGCCCACCGCCACATCCAGCTAATTTTTGTATTTCTAGTAGAGACGGATTTCACCATGTTGGTCAGGCTGGCCTCAAACTGCTGACCGCCAGTGATCTGCCCACCTTGGTCTCCCAAAGTGCTGGAATTACAAGTGTGAGCCACTGCGCCTGGCCAAGTAACTACATTTTCTAAAACAAAAATGCTTAGTGAGAACAGTAGTATTATTTTACACTTTTACAAATCTCCTTAATGTACGGCTTAATAGAAGACAGATTTTCATATTAGCTTCTACATTCAATCTGTAGCCCCTCAAAAACTCTACCATACACTCATGAAAGAGTAAGAGTATAAAGAGGTAAATAACAATAACAATTTAAGAATATTATTATTTTCTTTTTTTGAGATGGAATCTTGCTCTGTCACCCAGGCTAGAGTGCAGTGGCGCAATCTCGGGTCCCTGCAACATCTGCCTCCCCGGTTCAAGCTATTTTCCTGCCTCAGCCTCCCGAGTAGCTGGGATTACAGGTGCGTGCCACCACACCTGGCTAATTTTTGCAGTTTTAGTAGAGATGGGGGTTCTCCGTTTTGACCGGGCTGGTCTCAAACTCCCGACCTCAGATGATCCTCCCACCTCAGCCTCCCAAAGTGCTGGGATTACAGGCGTGAACCACTGCACCCAGCCTTAATATTTATTTTCTATTTATCTACCGGTTTTATTTCTTTTGTCTCTCTTTTATTTTTTGCCTTCTTTGGAAAAATCAGGTATTTACTATTATTTTAAGTTCTAGCTGTCTCAGGAGTTATCAGATCCTTTCAAACTGATTGTGCGTGTGTGTGTGTTTATCTGGGCTTTCTAGTTTTCAGTGGGAAAATTGGCATATGCTCAAAGCTACTGCATCGCAGCTGGAAGTAGAATCCTTGATGAGCTCTTGAATGGGGCTTTGCTGCAAGTGGGTCATAGCTGAAAGAACTAGCTGTGTGAAGAGCTCGAACCCCAGCTTCACATGCACCAACAAGGTTGCACTTTTAGCCAGTGGTAGACTCAGACCCACATGGGGAGCAGGAGCAGGGTGGTTTGGGAGAAGGGGCATATACAGTTGCGCCTGTCACACTAGGTCCCTAGGAGTGAATCCTGGCTTGGCAAATTTACTCTTGGTGAGACTTTGAGCTAGTTACCAAGTTTCTTTCTTTCAGTTCTTTCTTTTACTTTTCCTTTTTTTTTTTAGATGGGGCCTTGTTCTGTCACCCAGGCTGGAGTGCAGTGGTATGAACATGGCTTGCTGCAACCTCAGCCACCTGGGCTCAAGCCATCTTCAGACCTCAGACTCCCGAGTAGCTGGGACAACAGGTGCGCACCGCTGTGCCCAGCTGAATTTATTTATTCTACTTATTTATTTACTTAAGAGACAGGGTCTCACTCTGTCACCTTGGCTGGAGTGCAGTGGTGCAATCTCAGCTCACAGTAGCCTTGACCTCCCAGGCTGAAGTGATTTTCCCACCTCTGCCTCCTGAGTACCTGGAACTACAGGCAGGCACCACCATGCTGGGCTAATTTTTTTTATTGCTTGTACAGATGAAGTCTCACTATGTTGCCCAGGCTTGTCTCGGACACCTGGGCTCAAGCAATCCTTCTGCTTCCACTCCCCAAAGTGTTGGGATTACAGGTGTGAGCCATTGCGCCTGGCCTTTTAAAATGTTTTATAGAGATGGGGTTGCATCATGTTGCTCAGGTTAGTTGGAAACTCCTGGGCTCAAGTGATCCTTCCACCTCCTCCTCCCAAAGTGCTGGGATTATAGGTGTGAGACACTGCACCCAACTGCTTATTTCTTTATGAAATAGAGACGGGTATTCCCCATGTTGCCCAGGCAGGTCTTGGACACCTGGGCTCAAGCGATCCTCCTGCCTTGGCCTCCCAAAGTGCTGGGATTACTGATGTAAGCTACCGCCCCTGGCCTTGGCTAATGTATGTAAAGTAGATAGTACCAGCTGGATACTGAGCCAGCCCTGAAGAAATGGATGGTAATAAATGTTGTTAGAGTGATTGGGCCTCACTGGGCCTGGTGGCTCACACACACATGCAGTCCCACCTAATTGAGAGGCTGAGGCAGGAGGATTACTTGAGCCTAGGAGTTCAAGCCTAGCCTGAGCAGCAACATAGTGAGACTCCATCTCCAAAAAAAAAAAAAAAAAAAAGAAGAAGGAAAGACCACTGGGGTCTCAATCCTTAGCATTTTTCAGACCACTAAAGACCTGGAAGGGGTCAGAGGCCGCCGCCTGGCTGGCCCAGCTGTTGGAAAGAGGCCTGGGTAAAGGTAGGAAGAACCATGGATTCCTCCTGGAGGGAGCTGCCCTTCCCAGCCCAGGGTGGGTGTGCTTGGGAGTAGGACCCTCTGGGCATGTGCAAGGAAGCCCTACCAGGCCCACAGCCCAGGTTAGGCTTGATGTCTTCCCCTAACAGTCTCCTGCCTCCTCCATCCGGTTTTCTCCCCGGCCAGGGCAGCAGAGCAGGTCCTGCTGGCTGGCCTTTGAAGTCCTGCTTTTAACTTAGCCCCATAGCTGGGATGGGGTCAAGTAAGGAGACTCCGTGAGGATAAACTAATCAATAACCAGAAATGACATTTCTCTTATCAGTGGATCTTCCCCCTGGTTGCACCTCAGAATCTCCAGGGGAGCTTCAGTAAATACCATGGCTGGGGCCCAACCCCGGGGTTTCTGGAGCAGGACTGGGGCCACTGGTAGGGTTCAAGAGCTCAGCAGGTGATTTTGTTTATTTGTTGAGATGGAGTCTCACTCTGTCACCCAGGCTGGAGTACAGGGGCATGATCTCGGCTCACTACAACCTCCACCTCCTGGGTTCAAGCGATTCTTCTGCTTCAGCCTCCCGAGTGGCTGGGATTACAGGCGCCCACCCCACGCATGAATAATTTTTGTATTATTAGTTGAGACAGGGTTTCACCATGTTGGCCAGGCTGCTCTTGAACTCAACTTCAGGTGATCCACCCTCCTCGGCCTCCCAAAGTGCTGGGATTACAGGCGTGAGCCACTGCACCCAGCCTCAGCAGGTGATTTTAACGAGCAGTCAGAGTTGAGATGGCTAGTCTAAGCCTCTAGTCATTCAAATGTGTAGCCTTTGAGGCTAGAAGAGCTCCAGAGCCCCTCCGTCTGGCCCTCATCTTACACAGAGAGACTGAGGTCTGCAAGGAGCCCGTGGGCTGGGAATGACGGTCTCTGTTTCCTGCCCCGCCTAGGACCTGAGACTACATTCCTTTTTTAGAGCCCAGCACGGCAGTGAGCCAGCATCTCAGCCCCAAAACAGGTCACGCCAGGGAGGAGTCCAGGCCTGGTGACCATAACTGCTGACACTCGGGGCACACCCACTGCCTGCCAGGCTCTGGGCAGACACCTTCCTTCCACTACATAGGTGGCATCGTCCACGCTCTCTGGTGATGACAGTGAGGCCCAGTTGGCCAAAGGCCATTTGGGAGGAAGTGACCCAGGCAGGAATCATCCCAAAGCTGACTGACCCTGAGGCCTGCGTGTGTCCCATGAACCCTTCCTCCACCCCTCCCTCCCAGGGGAGGAGACCACCAGTGCAGGAGTCAGCGGACAGGGTCCCCGTCCTGGCACTGCCAGCCGGGCCAACAAGAGGAGAGAGAGGCAGGAGCAAAGACCTGCTTGTCTTAGCCTCGGTGTCTCTGGCAGTCCAAATGCCATCTGGTCCTCGGTGCAAATATATTTCTAGGAAATCAGTGATATCCGGGCTGTCTCAGCCTCACCTCTGGACACTTATATAATCATTAACAAATGTCTGCCATTAAAGAGAAATGGCTGTCATTTGACATCCAAGCTCCATTTCCAAATGGCAGACTGGTGTTTACCCTCCTCCTGAAAAGAGTGGATTCTAAAACAGACAGCTGAGCTCACCTCTTCCTGATTTGCAGGAAACAATCCTCCAAATGTAAAGGTGTCAACCCAGTCTCCCAGCCAGGGGGTCCTCTAACCACAAGGTTAAGGCTCCTATTCAGATTCACCTAAAATGTCACTTCATGAAGTTGACTTTCTTTTATTTTATTTATTTATTTTTTGAGACACAATCTTGCTCTGTCATCCAGGCTAAAGTGCAATGGCTTGATCTCGGCTCACTGCAACCTCTGCCTCCCAGGTTCAAGTGATTCTCCTCCCTCAGCCTCCTGAGTAGCTGGGATTGCAGGCACACACCACCATGCCTGACTAATTTTTGTATTTTTAGTAGAGATGGGGTTTACCCCATGTTAGCCGGGCTGGCCTTGAACTCCTGACCTCAAGTAGTCTGCTGGCCTCAGCCTCCCAAAATGTTGGAGTTACAGGCATGAGCCACTGCGCCCAGCCAGCCATTGTGCCCGGCCCCAGCCTTTCTTATAAAGGAAAGTGTTTAACTATGTAGGTAGGAAATGCACTCTTCTACCTTTTAGATTACAAAAATGCTTCTGAGGACATGAGGCGTTCTCTTGTGGCCTCGTGGCTGTAGGAAGCCCTTGAGTGAAGGGTAGATGGTGGAGTTTTGAGGGTCACATGGCAAGTGCTGGGCTCAGCCTGGCCACCGACTGACTTCAGGAACTCGGGCAGATCACTTCTCCCTGCGCCTCCACCTCCCCACCACTGCCGTTTGGTAAGGAGCTGGAGCAGCCCAGCTGTCCACAAGCCTAGCCACCCATCAGGATGACCTGGAGAGCTTCTTGGTCTGTTGCCTTTTAAGCTCCTCATCTCTCTGAAGCACAGCCAGGTTTGGGAACGCCTGGCCAGCAGGCTGCCAAGCCCCCAGCTCTGACGGTCTGAGTGTCTGATGGAAAGCTGCAAAGCCCTTGCCCCGTCTGCAGGTCTGACCTGATGTTTTTTGCCCACTTCAACTCCTGGCGTGTTGTAATGATGACATATCTGGTTATCCCGGGATGGTCCATTCAGGCTTAGAACCATAGCTAACATTTGTCAAGCCCTTACGAAGGGTCAGGCTTCCTCACACCAGTACCTTGTTTATTCCCCAGAACAGCCTAAGAGGTAACTACTGTTACTAGTTTTTGTTTATGGCTAGAGAAACTGAGGGACAAAGTATCTTGCATGCATTTAGGTTGGGACTTGAAGCATGGAGCCAGGACTGGAACTTGGAGGGCCTGGCCCCAAAGCCTGTGGTCACAGTCACTCCATCACTCAGTCAAAGTAATGGGACCACCCTTGGGGGTGCAAGGTGAACCCAGAAGGAAAATGGCTGCTTCCCCAAAGCAGCACACTCTCCCGTCCTCGTGCCCAGGTACTCCCTGATAGGGACAATTTACTGTGTTCTGAAAGGTGTGCAGGGACCTGGTTTAGTCTTTGACATCATGGCCAACAATCACGAGTACCCTGAACATCTCATTCCTTTCAAAATGGGTTTGCTGCCTGCGTGCCTTCCTTCTTCCTATGACCCTGGAAGAGATTGCTCCGGAAGGTGCCCACTTTGTGGATGGGAAGCGTCAGAGGCAAGACTCCAGGCACATCAGCGTGTCTGTAGACATGGACTTGTGACTGCCATCTTCTGCCTCTTGGTCAGGTAGTTGTCACTCAGCTACGTTTTTGCTCTGGATCCTTCCGGTGGGCTTGGCCAACCTCCTCCCATGTGCCAGCCACACTGAGGCCGTCTCAACCCTGGCTGCTCATTAAAATCACCTGCAGAGCTCTTGAACCCTACCACTGGCCCCAGCCCTGCTCCAGAAGCCCTGGGGGCGGGCCCTGGCCATGGTATTTGCTAAAGCTCCTCAGGGATTCTGAAATGCAGCCAAGGGGAAGATCCATTGATAACAGAAATGTCATTTCAGGGAATTGATAGTTTAGCCTCATGAGGTCTCCTCACTTGGCCCCATCCCAGCCATAGGGCTAAGTTAAAAGCAGGACTTCAAAGGCCAGCCAGCAGGACCTGATCTGCCTGCCTAATGAGGTAGGTGGATCACTTTAGGCTAGGAGTTTGAGACCAGCCTGACCAACTTGGTGAAATGCTGCCTCTACTAAAAATACAAAAATTAGCCAGGCATGGTGGTGCACGCCTATAATTCCAGTTATTTGGAAGGCTGCAGCACGAGAATTGCTTGAACCTGGGAGGCAGAGTTTGCAGTAAGCCAAGATCATGTCACTGCGCTCCAGCCTGGGTGACAGAACCAGACCCTGTCTCAAAAAAAAATAAAAAATAGCTGGTGTGATTCCATCCTGCGCAGCTGTTCTCTTGAGCAGTGGTTGTTTACCTCCGTCCACCTTCTCTGCCACCTAAGTGCATGCCGCCACCCGATTGAAAATTCGATGGACATGGACATGGACATGAGTCCCCTGAGGCCCCAGAACTATCTTTTCAGTTGTGAACTTAAGACCAACAAAGATGATCACTTCGAGGTGGGTAATGATGAAAATGAGCACCAGTTATCTTTAAGAACCTTCAGTTTGCCGGGCGCGGTGGCTCACGCCTATAATCCCAGCACTTTGGGAAGCTGAGGCGGGCGGATCACAAGGTCAGGAGATCAAGACCATCCTGGCTAACATGGTGAAACTCCGTCTCTACTAAAAATACAAAAGATTAGCCGGGCATGGTGACAGGTGCCTGTAGTCCCAGCTACTTAGGAGGCTGAAGCAGGAGAATGGCGTGAACCCGGGACGCGGAGCTTGCAGCGAGCCAAGATCGCGCCACTGCACTCCAGCCTGGGGGACAGAGCGAGACCGTCTCAAAAAAAAAAAAAAAAAAAAAAAGAAAAAAGAACAATCAGTTTACGGGCTGGTGCAAAGGATGACTGCACATTGTTGAAGCAGAGGCAATGAATTACGAAGGCAGTCCAATTAAAGTAACACTGGCAACTTTGAGAATGTCTGTATGGTCAACAGTTTCCCTTGGGGGCTTTGAAATCACACCACCAGTGGTCTTATGGCTGAAGTGTGGCTCAGGGCCAGGGCATATTAGTGGACAGCACTGAGTAGCTGTGGAGGAAGATGCGGTCAGAAGATGAAGAGGAGCAGGATGTGAAACTCTTAAGTATATCTGGGAAGCAGTCTGCCCCTGGCGGTGGTAGCAAGGTTCCACAGAAAAAAGTAAAACTTGCTGCTGATGAAGATGAAGAAGATGATCATGGTGATGAAGATGATGATGATTTTGATGATGAGGAAACTGAAGAAAAAGCGCCAGTGGAGAAATCTGTACGAGATGCTCCAGCCAAAAATGCACACAAGTCAAATCAGAATGGAAAAGACTCAAAACCATCAACACCAAGATCAAAAAGACAAGAATCCTTCAAAAAACGGGAAAAAACTAAAATACCAAAAGATCTAGTTCTGTAGAAGATATCAAAGCAAAAGTGCAAGGAAGTATAGAAAAAGCACATCCAACAGTCCTGGGCGCTACTGATAAATTAAGCCCAAAGATGGGGAGAAAGGAAAAGGACAGACAAATATAGCCCATACTGAGTGTCATCAACAATCCAGACTGTAGTCTTCTATTTTAATCTCAATCCCCTTTTCCGATTTGCCACCCATGCCTCTTCAGGCTGGAAACAATCTCACTCTTGGTTCCCTAAAGCACTTTCTTCTGACTGCTGTGATTCGGTGAACCTTGCCCTTTGCTTTCTATTACTTGTGCGTTTGCCTCACCTCTGACCATGTTTTAAATCACCTTTGTATCTCCTTAGCTGCTCAATAAATATTTGAATTAAAAAAAAAGAAGCCGGGCGTGGTGGCTCACGCTTGTAATCCTAGCACTTTGGGAGGCTGAGGCGGGCGGATCACCTGAGGTCAGGAGTTCGAGACCAGCCTGAGCAACACGGTGAAACCCCGCCTCTACTACAAATACAAAAATTAGCCGTGCCTGGTGGCCGGCACCTGTAGTCCCAGCTACACGGGAGGCTGAGGCAGGAGAATCACTTGAACCTGGGAGGCGGAGGTTGTAGTGAGCCGAGATGGCACCACGGCACTCCAGCCTGGGCGACAGAGTAAGACTCTGTCTCAAAAAAAAAAAAAAAAAAAAAAAAAAAAACCTAGTGTTTGGGAAAGTGTTTATAACCTATAAAGAGCAAGATTTGTCTATTTTTAACGTCCTCCCTTCCACCCTTTTCCTTCTTTCCTTTCTTCTTCCCTTCCTTCTTTTCCTCCCTCCGTTTTTTTTTTCTTTTTGATTCTCCCACTGAATACCCTCAGACTTTGCCCCCTTGCCTGCCACACTCTTGCAATTGCTTCAGTCTTGAAAGCGAATGCCTCTGACCCTAACTTTCCTCCGGAAGCCCCTTCAACTTTCCCCTGCGGCAGCTCAGAGAATCTCAGAGCCTTGCTGTCAGCAGATGGTGGCCTGCACCTTCACCTGCCTGTTAGGGAATGGCTCACCTGAGTCTTTCCTTCCTTCTCTCTCTCTTTCTCTCTCGCTCTCCTTTTCTCTCTTTCTCTCTTTCTTTCTTTCCTTTCTTGAGACAGAGTTTCACTCTGTTGCCCAGGCTGGAGTGCAGTGGCATGATTTTGGCTCACTGTAACCTCTGCCTCCCAGGTCCAAGTGATTCTTCTGCCTCTGCCTCAGCCTCCCAGGTAGCTGGAATTACAGGAGCCCACCACCACGCCTGGCTCGTTTTTATATTTTTAGTAGAGACAGGGTTTCACCATGTTGGCCAGGCTGGTCTCCAACTCCTGACCTCGGGTGATTCTCCCACCTCGGCCTCACAAAGTGCTGGGATTACAGGCGTGAGCCGCCATGCCAGGCCTCACCTGAGTCTTTACAGCCACAGACTGGTGAATGGGGGTGGTGCATTGGGTAGGCAGGTTGGGTGTGGCGTGGAGCTGAATGCAGCTAGCAGAGTGCACACACCTGCGGGGCCTCCTAAACTCAGGCCAGCAATGCCATTAGGGTGTTATTTCTGTCCCTATGTCAGTCAAAGCCATTGAAGCACCCATGGGCTCAAGTGCCTGCCGACCTCAAGCACAGCACCATCACTCTGGGCTCAGTTTCCCATGTTCCAGAGACTCCTCTGAGGCCCTTTCCTGCTATGAAACTGCTGTTCTGGGGCCAGGAGAAGCTGAGGGCTGCCCATGTGTCCGGGGTTTCCTGTACCTTCCTGCCTGAAGCATTGGGTGGGCAAGAGAGGACCTCCTCTCCAGCTCCAGCTTGCAAAGTAGCATTGCAGACCCACCTCCTCTGCTGTCTGACAAGAATCCCAGCCGACCACGCCATGTCGGGGGCTGGCTCCATGCAGGGTGCTTGCTACTCTCCACCTCACTGGCTTGTCCTTCCCAAAATGTGGGCCATGCATGAGCCCATCATTTCACCCCTGGTGGTGTCAGTGTGAGTCTTCCAAGAAGACACCAGGACAGGATTAGACAAGTTTTTTCCTATGGGGGAAGGATAAGGAGAGGAAGCAGGAGGAGCAGGGAGGACCTTCGGGTGGTAATACAGGTCTCACCTCTGTGCAAGGAGTGAAAGGAAGGAGGTTTGGATAGAAAGAGTCCCAGGTTCCAGGAGATGGAGACCAGCCTCACCAACATGGTGAAACCCCTTCTCTACTAAAAATACACAAATTAGCTGGACACGATTGTGGACACCTGTAATCCCAGCTACTCTTGGGTGGCTGAGGCACAGGGATTGCTTGAACCCGGGGGGCAGAGATTGCAGTGAGCTGAGATCATGCCGCCGCACTCCAGCCTGGACAATAGAGGGAGACTCTGTTTTGAAAAAAAGAAAGAGGCCAGGCGCAGTGGCTCATGCCTGTAATCCCAGCACTTTGGGAGGCCAAGGCAGGCAGATCACTTGAGGTCAGGAGTTTGAGACCAGCCTGGCCAACATGGTGAAACCCCATCTCTACCAAAAATACAAAAAATTAGCTAAGTGTGGTGGTGGATGTCTGTAGTCCCAGCAACTTGGGAGGCTGAGACAGGAGAATCTCTTAAACTGGGGAGGCGGAGGTTGCAGTGAGCCAAGATCGTGCCACTGTACTTCAGCCTGTCTCAAAAAAAAGAGGAAAGAAAGAAATAAAAAAAAGAAAAGAAAAGAAAAAGAAAAAGAGTGAGACTTAGGTCTCAGTGCAGCTCTGAGAAAGTCTCAGCCAGGCTGATGGGGAGGGCCAGAGCCCAGAGCCCACAGCCCAGTGGGGAGTCCTGTGTCCTGCAGGAATGGGCCAGAACTAGCTCCCACCCTCCCCAGTCATGGGCGGGGAGGAGCTAAGAGAAGTGCATCCCAAGGGGCAGTGCTGGCTGTTAGCCACCTGGGCCCCCAGTGGGGCAGGTTCTCGTGAGGGAGACATGACTGGTGTGCTTCTGTGGCCATCGCATAAATATTTACCCAATATAAGTGGAAACACCTGTCTACAAAAAGTTATAAAAAAATGTTCTTAGCACCTTTATCATAATCACCACCAACTGGCAACCACCCACCTGCCCGTAGACAGGTAAAGTGACAAAGAAATGGGGCCGGGCGGGGTGGCTCACGTCTGTAATCCCAGCACTTTTGGAGGCAGAGGTGGGTGGATCACTAGAGGTCAGGAGTTCAAGACCAGCCTGGCCAACATGAAGAAACCCTGTCTCTACTAAAAATACAAAAAATTTAGCCAAGTGTGGTGGCGTGCACCTGTAGTCCCAGCTACTCAGGAGGCTGAGACAGGAGAATTGCTTGAACCTGGGAGCCGGAGGTTGCAGTGAGCTGACATCGTGACACTGCACACGCAGTGATGGATATGAATTAAAATGAATGAAAGGGCCAGGCGCGGTGGCTGGCCCTTTCATGGGAAGCTGACGTGGGCAGATCATTTGAGCCCAGGAACTCAAGACCAGCCTGGGCAATACAGGGAGACCCTATTTCTACAAAAAATTAAAAAATTAGTGGGGCATGGTGGCATGGGCCTGTAGTCCCAGCTACTCAGGAGGCTGAGGTGGGAGGATCACTGGAGCCCAGGAGTTCAAGGCTACAGTGAGCTATGATTGTGCCACTGGACTCCAGCCTGGACAACACAGTGAGACCCCGTTTCTAAAAAAAAAAATTTTTTAAGTGTTAAAAAAAAGGAATGAAGTACTGATACATGCAATGATATGGACGAATCTCAGAAACATTACATGGAAGGAAGCAACACACAGGAGAATACATATCATATGATTCCATTTGTAGGAAGTTCAAGAAGGCAAAATTAATCTCTGGTGATAGATGATTAGTGCCTAGTGGATGGAGAGACAGGGACTTGTCTGAGATAATTCAATGGAGTGATGGAATGCTCTAGATCTTGATTTGGGCTTGGTCATACTTTGTCAAAATTAATTGAATTGTACTACAAAGCATATGTATTTTATTGTTGGTAATTTTTACCTCCATAATTAAAAAAAAGCCTCCACTCTATGGATGAGGCTTAGAGAGGTTAAGGGTTTGCCCAAGATGCACAGCAGAAGGGCTCAGGTTGGAATCGTGCCTGCCCAGTCCCTAGTGCGTGCCCATCAGGGTCCCAGCTGCCTCATGGCTCCTAACGCTGACTCAAGAGACTCCTGCGCAGCTAGATACACTCCTGGATCCCTCTCCCAGGTGGGAGGCTGAGGCCTCAGGATTCCAGAAGACACTACAGCTCCTGGTCTGGGGCCCAGTCCCTGTCAACAAAGCTGGGACTTGGCCTGAATCAACCTTCTTCTCCCTAACACCTGGAAACCAGTGATCTTTTCACTGTCTCCATGGTTTTGCCTTTTCCAGAATGTTGTATAGGTGGAATCATACATCATGTAGCCTTTCAGTTGGCTTCTTTCACTTAGCAATATGTATTGAAGTTCAGGTCTTTTCATGGCTTGACAACTCATTTCCTTTTTAGGGCTGAATACTATTCCATTGTCTGGATGTACCGCAGTTTACTTATCCATCCACCCATTGAAGGTCATCTTGCTTGCTTTCAATGTGGCAATTATGAATGAAGCTGATATAAACACCCATCTGCAGGTTTTTGTGTAGACATAAATCTTTAACTTACTTGTATTACCAACAATAAAATACATATGTTATTTGTGTAGACATAAATCTTTAACTTACATAAATCAATCACACTTGGATAAATGTGTGATTGCTGGATTGTATGGTAAAAGTATGGTCAGTTTTTTAAGAAACTGTCAAACTGTCTTCCAATGAAGTGGTACCATTTTACATTCTCACCAACAATGAATGAGAGTTCTTTTTTTTTTTTTTTTTTGAAGATGGAGACTCGCTCTGTCACCCAGACTGGAATGCAGTGGTGCAATTTCGGCTCACTGCAACCTCTGCCTCCCGGGTTTAAATGATTCTCCTGCCTCAGCCTCCTGAGTAGTTGGGACTACAGGTGCCCGCCACCACACCCAGCTAATATTTTGTGTTTTTAGTAGAGATGGGGTTTCACCATGTTAGCCAGGATGATCTCGATCTCCTGACCTCATGATCCACCTACCTCGGCCTCCCAAAGGGCTGGGATTACAGGCTTGAGCCACCGCGCCCTGCAGAATGAGAACTCTTGTTTCACATCCTTGCCAGTATCTGGCATTGTCAGTGTTTTGGATTTTAGCCATTCTAATAAGTGTGTGGTGGTGTCTCACTGGTTTTTTTTGTTTTGTTTTGTTTTGTCTCATTCTGTCACCCAGGCTGGAGTGCAGTGGCATGATCATCGCTCACTGCAGCCTTGACCTCCCTGGGCTCAGGTGATGCTCCTGCCTCAGTCTCCTGAGTAGCTGGGACTACAGGTATGGGCCACCATGCCTGGATAATTTTTTGTATTTTTAGCAGAAACAGGGTTCCACCATGTTGTCCAGGTTGGTCTTAAACTCCTGAGCTCAAATGATTCATCCACCTGAGCCTCCCGAAGTGCTGGGCTTTGTTATTCTGATGTGTAATTCTCTAAGGAAGGATGTTGAGCGCCTTTTCATATGCTTATTTTCTATCCACATATAGTCTTTGATGAGGTGTTTATTCAGATCTTTTGCCCTTTTTATGATATTTAACTTTAAAAAATATATTTGCTGCTACTGTATAGAAATACAATTATTTTTGTACACTGGCCTTCTATTCGTGTTTAACTTACTCTAGTCAGTTTTTGTAGATTCTTATTATTTTCTATGTGAATAACTATATCATACACAAAAACAGTTTTACTTAGTCCTTTCTGGTTTTTTATTTTGTTTTTGTTTTTGTTTTAGACAGAGTCTTGCGCTGTTGCCCAGGCTGGAGTGCAGTGGCATGATCTCAGTGCACTGCAACCTCCCCCTCCCGGGTTCAAGGAATTCTCTGCCTCAGCCTCCCAAGTAGCTGGGATTACAGGTACCTGCCACCAGGCCTAGCTAATTTTTGTATTTTTAGTAGAGATGGGGTTTCACCATCTTGGCCAGAGTGGTCTTAAACTCCTGACCTCGTGATCCACCTGCCTCGGCCTCCCGAAGTGCTGGGATTACAGGTGTGAGCCCCCGCCCTGGCCCCTTTCTGATATTTATGCTTTCTGTTTCTTTTTCTTGCCTTATTGCAGTTCTAGGATTGTGTTTAGGTTTGGTTTTTTGTTTGTTTGTTTTTCTGTACTCATGTTTTCAAGAGATTTTTCTCTCTGAATCTTTCTTTCCCTTCCTTCCTTCCTTCCTTCCTTCCTTCCTCTCTCTCTCCTTCTCTTTCTTTCTTTCTTTCTTTCTTTCTTTCTTTCTTTCTTTCATTCTTTCTTTCTTTCTTTCTTTCTTTCTTTCTTTCTTTCTTTCTTTCTTTCTTTCTTTCTTTCTCTTTCTTTCTTTCTTTCGACATGGCATCTTACTGTGTCACCAGGCAGGAGTACAATGGCACGATCTTGGTTCACTGCAGCCTCTGCCCCCCACATTTAAGCAATTCTCCTGCCTCAGCCTCCTGAGTAGCT
>NC_045442.1:8884552-8918107 GCF_002776525.5 Piliocolobus tephrosceles | reverse complement strand
GCCCCCCACATTTAAGCAATTCTCCTGCCTCAGCCTCCTGAGTAGCTGACTACAGGTGCGCGCTGCCACACCTGGCTAATTTGTTTGTATTGTCAGTAGAGACAGGGTTTCACCATGTTGGCCAGGATGGTCTTGATTTCTTGACCTCGTGATTCACCCTCCTCAGCCTCCCAAAGTGCTGGGATTACAGGCGTGAGCCACCATGCACCAGCCTGAATGTTATTACTTTTTTTTTTTTTTTTGAGATGGAGTCTCGCTCTATTGCCCAGGCTGGAGTGGAGTGCAGTGGCGTGATCTCGGCTCACTGCAAGCTCTGCTTCCTGGGTTCACGCCATTTTATTGCCTCAGCCTCTCGAGTAGCTGGGACTACAGGTGCCCGCTACCATGCCCAGCTACTTTTTTTGTATTTGTAGTAGAGATGGGGTTTCACCATGGTCTTGATCTTCTGATCTCATGATCCACCCACCTCGGCCTCCCAGAGTGGTGGGATTACAGGCATGAGTCACTGTACCCGGCCCTGAATGTTACTTTTTATAGCATCCTATTCTTATTTAATGGATGTGATATCATCTGATATCTCTCATTGATCTTTGTTTTTTTATTTATTTTATTTTATTTTATTTTATTTTACTTGAGACAGGGTCTCACTCTGTTGCCCAGGCTGGAGTATAGTAGCACAATATCAGCTCACTGCAACCTCCACCTCCCAGGTTCAAGTAATTTTCCTGCCTCAGACTCCCTAGTAGCTGGGATTACAGGCATCCACCACCATACCCAGCTAATTTTTGTATTTTTAGTAGAGAAGGGGTTTCACCACATTGTCCAAGCTGGTCTCGAACTTCTGACCTCAGGTGATCCCCCTGTGTTGGCCTCACAAAGTGCTGGGATTACAGGTGTGAGCCTCTGCGCCCAGCAATCTTTGTGGTGTTTGTTTATTTGTGACGGAGTTTCGCTCTTGTTGCCCAGGCTGGAGTGCAATGGCACAATCTCGGCCCACCACAACCTCCGCCTCCTGGGTTCAAGCCATTCTCCTGCCTCAGCCTCCCGAGTAGCTGGGATTACAGGCATGCGCCACCACGCCTGGCTAATTTTTTGTTTTTAGTAGAGATGGGGTTTCTCCATGTTGGTCAGGCTGGCCTTGAACTCCCGACCTCAGGTCATCCACCCGCCTCAGCCTCCCAAAGTGCTGGGATGACAGGCGTGAGCCACTACGCCTGGCCAATCTTTGTTTTTTAAATTTAGTTTTCTTTCTCTACATAGTCTGTTTCCTCTAAACTACTTTTTTCCTCTTTCTTTCAATCTCCTCAGATCAGTTTCCTCAAATTTTCAATAATTCTTGTTTATCTATTTGCAATTAAGACATGGAGGCTAAAAAAAACATATTGGAAGCTCTGTGCATACGAGTGCGACTTGCTGACTTTGTGCTCCTTCTTGGCATGATCAGGTTACCCACTTATTAGGGAACTCCTGTTGTCAATAACTTCAGATACTTCCTCACGGCTAGCCAAATTCCCCAGGAAATAGTCTTCCAGTTTATTCTTGGAGAGTAACAGCCTGGCTGCCAGCCTTCTAGGAGCCCAGCAGGAGGCTGTGCGGGATTTGAATAACATATTCGTGTGCACTTGGTAGGGAGGCCACATCTTCAGCCATGCCCGGCATCCTCCAGTTCAGACGTTCTGTTTTACAGAGGTGGGCCTGGGGCGGAGCTGTCAGCCAGCCACATGGACAAGGAGGGAGGGCATCTAGGAATCCAATTGATGACTAATAGCTTCCAGCAGCCCTGATTTTAGTCCATTCCCTTTCTCCTCCAGTGCCAGAGGCCCTGGTATTGCCAGCTTCTGTACTTTTTTGAGGTTCTGCAGCATAAACCAAGTTGACTCTCAGCTCTCCTCTCTGCCGGTGTAGAAACTGCCTTCCTTGGGTCTTCTAAACCAGTTCCCCTCGGCTCACTGGCTTTCTAATTTGCAAAACGTGGCTGCTGTTTTCCTCTCCTGTTCTCTCTTTGTTGGTTTCTAACTGTGTTTGTTTATTAATCTGTTTGTTATAGGGTTAGTGGGATTTCAGGAGGAAGTGAAGTTAGATACATATGTTCAATCCATCATTTCAACCCAGAAATTCTACTATTACCTTTAATTTACTTAATACACAAATAAATAGGCCAGGCGCGGTGGCTCACGCCTGTAATCCCAGCACTTTGGGAGGCTGAGGCAGGCGGATCACGAGGTCAGGAGATCGAGACCATCCTGGCTAACACAGTGAAACCCCGTCTCTACTAAAAATACAAAAAAATTAGCTGGGCGTGGTGGCCGGCGCCTGTAATCCCTAATCCCAGCTACTCGGGAGGCTGAGGCAGGAGAATGGCGTGAACCTGGGAGGCGGAGCTTGCAATGAACCGAGATCGTACCACTGCACTCTAACCTGGGCGACAGAGCGAGACTCCATCTCAAAAAAATAAAATAAAATAAATAAAATAATGTATTGATTCTTCTTATATGGCAAATCTAGTACAACCTTTTTTATTTTTTTTGAGACAGGGTCTCCCTCTGTCACCCAGGTTGGAGTGCAGTGGCACAATCATAGCTTACCATACATAGCCTCTATCTCCCACTGCACCTGGCCTTTCTAGTACGATCTTAAAAATTAATGTGGGTCCCCTGAGATGTAAATGCTCTTGCTTCAAAATTCATTTTAAGGAGAGGTTGCTAGGCTGGGCATGGTGGCTCACACCTGTAATCCCAGCACTTTGGGAAGCCAAGGTGGTTGGATCACCTGAGGTCAGGAGTTCCAGACCAGCCTGGCCAACATGACAAAACCCCGTCTCTATTAAAAAAAAAAAAAAAAAAAAAAAATTCGCCAGGCGTGGTGGTGGGCGTCTGTGATCCAGCTACTCAGGAGGCTGAGGCAGGAGAATCACTTGAACCCAGGAGGCGGAGGTTGCAATGAGCTGAGATCACGCCATTGCACTCCAGCCTGAGCAACAAGAGTGAAACTCCATCTCAAAAAAAAAGGAGAGGTTGCTCACGCCTGTAATTCCAGCACTTTAGGAGGCCGAGGCAGGCAGGTTGCTTGAGCTCAGGAGTTTGAAATCAGTCTGGGCAACATGTAAAACCCTGACTCTACAGAAAATGCAAACATTAACTGGGCGTGATGGCATACACCTGTGGTCCCAGCTACTCGGGAGCCTGAGGCGGGAGGATCACTTGAACGGGAGATTGAAGCTGCAGTGCATCATGATCACACCACTGCACTCCAGCCTGGGTGACAGACTGAGACCTTGTCTCAAAAAAAAAAATTAATTCATTAAAGAGTGTTGGAAAAAGCCAGGTGCAGTGGCTCATGACTGTAATCCCAGCATTTAGGGAGGCTGAGGCTGGCAGATCACTTGAGGTCAGGGGTTCAAGACCAGCCTGGCCAAAATGGTGAAACTCTGTCTCTACTAAAAATACAAAAAAATTACCCAGGCCTGGGTGATGTGTGTCTGTAATTCCAGCTACTCAGGAGGCTAAGGCACAAGAATTGCTCAAATCTGGGAGGCGGAGGTGGCAGTGAGCCAAGATCATTGCACTCCAGCCTGGGTGACAGAGTGAAATTGTCTCAAAAGAAACAAAAGCAAAAACAAAAATTAGCCAAGTGTGGTGGCTCACCGCTGTAATCCCAGCACTTTGGGAGGCTGAGGCAGGCAGATCACCTGAGGTCAGGAGTTCAAGACAGGCCTGGCCAACATGGTGAAAACCTGTCTCTACTAAAAATACAAAAAATTTAGCCAGGCGTGATGGCGCATGCCTGTAGTCCCAGCAACTCAGGAGGCTGAGGCAGGAGAATTTTTTCAACCCAGAAGGCGGAGATTGCAGTGAGCTGAGATTGTGCCACTGTGCTCCAGCCTGGGTGACACAACAAGACTCTGTCTCAAAAAACAAACAAAGAGTGTTAGGGGAAAAGCCTTGCTTTGTCTTCATAGTCATTGCATAAGAGTTTCTGAAAGCAAGATATGGTACTGACAACTCTCTTGTCTGAATAGCTATATTAAGGTGGGACTCAAAAAAAGTATTGCGGACCCACTGCGTACCAGGCCTGAACCATGACTAGTGAGGCTTCAGCTCCGATGACCCCTCCACCAGCCTCTCCTTGGGCCGTCTTTACAGGTTCCTGGCTCCAGGAGTCCTAGCACAAACTTCCTGGTCACTTCCAGCCAGTTCTCCCAGTTCCTAGTCCAGTGGGACCTGTGGGGCAGGCCTCCCACTCAGCCCTTCCCGCTTGGCTTCTTCCACTGTCCTGATGCTGAGAACAGAATTCTGGAGCTGGTGACCATGTAGTCACTGACACTTATGTGGAACTTCCACTTCAGGTTGCTTTCCTCTATTTAGCTAATAAAACGACTTTTGGCCAGGCGTGGTGGCTCAAGCCTGTAATCCCAGCACTTTGGGAGGCCAAGGCGGGCAGATCACCTGAGGTCAAGAGTTTGAGACCAGCCTGGCCAACATGGTGAAACCCCATCTCTACTAAAAACACAAAAATTAGCTGGGTGTGGTGGCGGGTGCCTGTAATCCCAGCTACTCTACTCGGGAGGCCAAGGCAGGAGATTGCTTAAACCTTGGGGGTGGGGGTTGCAGTGAGCCAAGATTGTGCCACTACACTCCAGCCTGGATGACACAGCAAGACTCCATCTCAAAAAAATAAATAAATAAAAGTAAAAAAATAAAACGACTTCAGTGACGACAACAAAGCAAAGCCTGTTCCTGCGAGGGATGTAGTCAAATGACCTGCAGTGGTTGATTGAAATGTAGTCCCATTTGTTTATGTAACTTTTTCTGTCTAGGAAGAAAGGCTGGTGAGTGACAAGGGTCCCCCTATTCCAGAGATAGGACAGGGACACATCACAGCAGAAAGGCAGAGAGAGAGCCAGGCTGGATCTGCAGGTGTGCCCCGCCCCCACCCACCGCACACGTGGGAGTGAAGAGTGGCTGAGAAGGGCAGCAGACTGGGGGGTAGCGAGCACCTGGCTCTCCTCACGCCCTCCCTCCTCAAGGCAAGGAAGGGGGGGCACTGACAGGACCATTCTAGGGAGTGGGGTGCTTGCCAGAAGGATAAACTGCTAGTTCACCGCTCAGGTTGATGTCTACAGAACTGCAGAGATTTCCCCAGAGGTGCTACTAGTGATGAGTTTAGAAAAGCCTTTGGGTGGGTCAGAGTGGGCCACAGGCTGCCCGTGAAGGAGTGGGGCAGTGGCATGAGAGCTGCGAGTGGGGGAGAGGTCAGTCCCCACCTGTATCAGGGACTTGTTTGTGTCAGAGAGCCCTGGAGGTATGAGTGGGTCCCTAAACCCACCTCTGCCCTCCCCAATTGATCCCAAGAGAAAGTCAGCATTTAGTCACCTGCTATCACAGAGGCATTCGATAACACAGTGAACGTAACAAGCTCAGTAAAAATACACGTGTGATCCTTTGCCCTCCCTTCCTTCTCCATGCCCCAAGCCTGGAGGAGCTGCTGGCAGCAGTCAGCAAGTTGAGGAGGTGGGATGCAGAAGACAGGAATGATGGGCTCTGGCCCCTCTTTGGGCTCACCTTGGGAGAAGGGGAGAAGCTTGGAACTGGTAATGAAATTGCGGTTTTGATTTAAATCAGACCACACTCTTATTATATAAAATGAGGATGGTTGGCCAACACCTAGAAGCCACTGGGAAGGCATGGGATCTGTTGGAGTGTCCTTCGGGAGGGGAAGAGTCAGCAAAGGAGGTTTGCAAAGCAGCGGTGGGAGGAAAGTATGGCTCACTCCTGACTGCAGCAAGTCCAGCCTCTTTAAGAACTAGGTTACCCGGCCGGGCGCGGTGGCTCAAGCCTGTAATCCCAGCACTTTGGGAGGCCGAGACGGGCGGATCACGAGGTCAGGAGATCGAGACCATCCTGGCTAACACGGTGAAACCCCGTCTCTACTAAAAAATACACAAAACAACTAGCCGGGCGAGGTGGCAGGTGCCTGTAGTCCCAGCTATTTGGGAGGCTGAGGCAGGAGAATGGCGTGAACCCAGGAGGCAGAGCTTGTAGTGAGCTGAGATCTGGCCACTGCACTCCAGCCTGGGCCACAGAGCGAGACTCCGTCTCAAAAAAAAAAAGAACTAGGTTACCCGGCCGGGCACGGTGGCTCACGCCCTGTAATCCCGACACTTTGGGAGGCAGAGGCGGGAGGATCAGGAGTTCAAGACCAACCTGGCCAACATGGTAAAACCCTGTATCTACAAAACATACAAAAATTAGCCATGGTGAGAACTGTCTAAAAAAAAAAAGCAAATAAAAAAGGAAACCATAATCAAAAATGGTTAAAAGCATGTTAGCTACTGTAAAGGTTAGGGAAACACAGGCCTTTTTCAAACTCATTAGCAAATTCTGTTTATTAAATGTCCTTATATAGAAATAAGTAGTCCCAGCTGTCCCAAGAATTAAAGGGAAATGTAGCAAGTAAAAAGTTCCTCTTCAAAGTTTTCCTTCTTACTAAAGAATAAATCATAAGCGTTAGAAATAATAGTTTCTTTTGAAGACTAACTCCCTTCAAGCCTTCTTGCTTTGTGCTAATAACTCTTTGTTAAGCCCTATCCTATGTAGCTGTTAGATATAAAGGAATAAGCACATTCTATGTCCTTACACTTTAACCAAAATGCTTGTGCTAGACATGCTCACAGGCATGTAGTACATTCTATGTCCTTGTACTTTAACCAAAATATTTGTACTGGATGTGCTCACAGGCATGCCCCAGCTCGCAGCCTATGCCCCTTCCTTATTTAAGAATATTATTACTTTTCTAAGTCCTTTCATAAGCAACTTCCTATTTTCCTCTGCTCTCCATTGCTTTTACCTATTTAAAAAATTTTTAAGCTGTTAGTCAATCAGGTTCAGTTTAGACTGTGAGGTCTGGCTCCAGCCAATGGAAGCAGGACACAGTAACAGGGACAAACTGCGTAAGGGATAAAAATTGCTTCCCTCCTCTGTTCAAGTGTACTCTCGCCATTGTTCCATCTGCGAGGAGCACCCTTCCTGCAGAAGGTAAAATTGCCTTGCTAAGAAAACTTTTTACCTAAATGCCGATTTTTCCTCGCAGTACCAAAGCACAAGCATTCTGTTTCTAAATAAACATTTTACTTATACCAGGGAATAATTCATCTCAGCTTCTTGGACGTCTTTTTCTGAATGCCACGTCATTTCACATCTTTCCAGGAGACCAAAAGTCTGAGCTAAAATAGACAAAAATGTGTGCAGTGCTCTTTTTTGAAGTATAACAAGCTTGCCTACTCACTCACCCACACAAAGTTTCTCACATCTGTGATCTCATTTGCTTCTCACTCTAACCCCATGAGGTGTAAGAGACTCGGCAGGTGTTATCATTACCTTAATTTCAATTTTACAGATGAGGAAACAGCTCAGAGAGATTAAGTGATTTGCCCAAGTCACAGGAAGGAGGTGGTGATGCTGCCAAATCATCTCAGGAATTCCGATTCCAGATTCCGTGTTGCTTTCTGTGACATCAGGCTGTCCATTAGAATGTAAGGGTTAAGAAGTGGAAGCATTTACGAAACAGATTCATTTCGACAGTGTTCGTATGTTGATAAGGTATGTTTAAAATAGAGATGTAGAGAAAAACTGTAGGACAAATATGTTCACTGCAAGTGTTGTTTATAATAGTGTTAAGGACTTGGTTTAGGTGTGGGTATGATCTATGTACAATGTGTACACACATGTACATGTAATTACATAGGGAAATGACAAACGTGAGTTTTCAAAAGCAGAATATATACATAAAAACATACACAAACCAAGTCCAATAATGATATATTCAAATAATATCTTTCAGGAAATTTCTTAAAATTTTATCTGTGGTTATATCTCTTGGTTTGGGATATATGGATAACTTCCATTTCATTCTTTACTCCTATCTATATTTTCCATATCTTTTTTTTTTTTTTTTTTTTGAGACAGAGTCTCGCTCTGTCGCCCAGGCTGGAGTGCAGTGACACGATCTCGGCTCACTGCAAGCTCTGCCTCCCGGGTTCACCCCATTCTCCTGCCTCAGCCTCCTGAGTAGCTGGGACTACAGGCACCTGCCACCATGCCCAGTTAATTTTTTGTAGTTTTAGTAGAGGCAGGGTTTCACCCTGTTAGCTAGGATTGTCTCAACCTCCTGACCTTGTGATCCGCCTGCCTCGGCCTCCCAATATATTTTCCATATTTTCTTATTTATTTATTTATTTGGAGGGTCTCACTCTTTTGCTCAGTCTGGAGTGCAGTAGCTCACTTCAACCTCAAACTCCTGGGCTCAAGCGATCCTCCTGCTTCAGCCTCCCAAGCATCTGGGACTACGGGATTGTACCACCACACCCAGCTACTTTTTAATTTTTTGTAGGGACAGGGTCTTGCTATGTTGCCCAGGCTGGTCTCAAACTCCTGAGTTCAAGTGATTCTCCTGTCTCAGCCTCCTAAAGTGCTAGGATTGCAGATGTGAGTCACTACACTGGCCCAAATCTTCTGTTAAGAAATGAGTAGGCTGGGCGCGGGGGCTCACGCCTGTAATCCCAGCACTTTAGGAGGCTGAGATGGGTGGATCACGAGGTCAAGAGATCGAGACCATCCTGGCCAACATGGTGAAACCCTGTCTCTACTAAAAATAAAAAAATTAGCTGGGCATGATGGCTCACACCTGTAGTCCCAGCTACTCAGGAGCCTGAGGCAGGAGAATTGCTTGAATCTGGGAGGTAGAGGTTGCAGTGAGCCAAGATCATGCCACTGCATTCCGCCCGCCCAAAGAAAAAAAAAAAAAAAAAAAAAAAAGAAAGAAAGAAATGAGTATTAGGCTGACCATGGTGGCACACATCTCTAGTCCTAGCTATTTGTGAGACTGAGAGGAACGATCACTTGAGCCTAGGAATTATAGTCCAGCCTGGGCAACATAGTGAGACCCCCATCTCAGAGAGAAAGAAAGAGAGAGAGAGGGAAAGATAAAGGCCAGGTGCGGTGGCTTACGCCTATAATCCCAGCACTTTGGGAGGCTGAGGCAGGAGAATTGCTTGAATCCAGGAGGTGGAGGTTGCAGTGAGCCGAGATGGCTCACTGCATGCCAGCCTGGGTGACAGAGAGACTTTGTCTCAAAAAAAAAAAAAAAAAGACAAAGAGAAGAGAGAGAGAGACAGAAAGAGAGAGAGAAAGAAAGAATCAGTATTACTTTTGTCTGATTTTTATCCTCCTAGAGAAGTGGGCCCTGGGTGAGCAGGTGGTGGGTACTGAGAAGCCAGGTTGGTTGGGCGGCTCATCTGGCCCTAGAGTACAACTTGAAAGTTAGGACACTGGGGAAATGTCACAGCAGAAAGCCAGATAAACTGTCTAATGCGTCATAAACTGGAATAGGCTAGCAAGATGGACAATTCAGGTGCACACTCAAAGAACCAGACGAACTGCAAAGGTTGGGGTAGAGGGTGTCACACTCCTGGGGCAAATAGGAGGGAAATTGAAGGGCTTTTTATTTATTATTTATTTATTTTGAGAGGAGTCTTGCTCTGTCATCCAGGCTGGAGTGCAATGGCGTGATCTCGGCTCACTGTAACCTCCACCTCCAGGGTTCAAGTGATTCTCCTGCCTCAGCCTCCCGAGTAGCTGGGATCACAGGCACCTGCCACCCTACCCAACTAATTTTGTATTTTTGGTAGAGACAGGGTTTCACCATATTGGCCAGGCTGATCTCGAACTCCTGACCTCAGGTGATCTGCCCACCTCAGCCTCCCAAAGTGTTGGGATTACAGGTGTGAGCCTCCACACCTGGCCCTGCAGGGCTTTTTAAGGAGTACTTGCGCCTCCTGTATGGACAGAGTCATAATGTGCCAACTCAATGGGGACAACACTTACAATGGTAGAAACGTTGGCCAACATGATCATGGTGGGGTAGTACTGCCCTGCGTCTCCTGTGCGCACAGCCAACCGTGATTCTCTCAGCATGGCAGACTGCTCTGCCTGCTGCCTTTAAAGAGTAATGGACAATGTCTTGGCAAAACTCTTCTCTAACTTCTGAGACCAGCAACAGTTGATAATAGCAGGACCTACAGCCTCAAAGAGCCACAGCCTGGAGGGATACAGGAAGCATGAGTTTAGGGCCACCAAGTGAAGGGAGAGAAGTGAAGGTGAGGCCGGGTGCGGTGGCTCAAACCTGTAATCCCAGCACTTTGGGAGGCTGAGGTGGGTGGATCAACTGAGGTCAGGGGTTTGAGACCAGCCTGGCCAACATCGTGAAACCCCATCTCTACTAAAAATAAAAAAATTCGCTGGGCGTCGTGGCGGGCACCTGTAATCCCAGCTACTGTGGAGGCTGAGGCAGGAGAATTGCTTGAACCTGGGAAGTGGAGGTTGCAGTAAGCCGAGATCATGCCACTGTACTCTAGCCTGGGCAACAGAGGGAGACTCTGTCTTAAAAAAAAAAAAGAAGTGAAGGTGGCAGCAGTGGCTGTTGGGAAAAGGCCATGAGCCACCAGGACCCAGGAGGATAAATGATCTGGGAAGTGGAGCATTTTCCAGTGGGGAGCTCAGGGCAGGCTGCTGCAGTGCCACTCTGCCCTTTGGTGGCCCAGGACTGATGAGGCCCTCTGACCTTCCCAGGCCCCTGCCTTATGCTGGCGGCATCTCATCCTCGTGTGGCTATGTTTTTTTGCTCTCCATTGCCCTTCATTGGGGGCCTCTGTAGGTGTAAAATCTGAATGTTCCAGACCCTTGGGACACATATACCTTATCTCTATGCATTTGGAGAGCCGCTTTCTTGAGAGTTAAGACGGGCTGGGCATGGTGGCTCATGGTTGTCATCCGTGAGCACTTTGGGAGGCTGTGGTGAGAGGATCTCTTGAGCCCAGGATTTCAAGACCAGCCTGGGCAACAGAGAGAGACCCAGTTTCTACAAAAAAAAAAAAAAAAGAAAAGAAAAAGAAAACTACCTGGGTGTGGTAGCGTGCACCTGTAGTCCCAGCTACTCAGGAGGTTGAGGTGGGAGGATGGATTGAGCCTGGGAGACTGCGGCTGCAGTGAGCCCTTACAGCGCCACTGCACTCCTGCCTGGATGACAGAGAGAGACCCTGTCTCAAAAAAAAAAAAAAAAAAAAAGGGTCAGGATAACTGTCTAAGTCAGTTGTCCAGCTTTTGTATCTTTGGCTATTCTGTAATGGCCCTCCCTCGAAATGATGCCATTCCATCCCTGCCACTTGGCACTCTCCTGTTGGTCAAAATGAAGAGAAGAGGCACAGTAATATCCCCTTTTTTCCTCTTCTAGATTATATGGGAGAAAATTGTCATCAAGTCCATAACTCATTGAACTTTTGTATCTTAAATTCTAAATGTTAATGCCTTCAGTGAATAAATGTGTCATCCCAACGCTGCCGTGACTTCTTTTACTTAGGCCCCTGGCTCAGGGCTGAGAGTCTCCAGACACTGTTATGTATTGTGCAATTTGGGTTGCTATGGTGCTGGAAATAGCCTGTAGATGCTGAAATCCTGCAATTGCACGAGTGCCTCTTAGAGAATGACGTGTTCTGTGTGGATCTGGGTTATGTGTAGATTTAGCCTCCGTGACATTGGAGATGTGATTTGGTCCTTCTCATCCTCTTCAGATCCTAATCTGATCACCTTCTTGTCCATGTAAATGGACTGAGTTACAACAGATTGTTCAAATAGCCAAATAACCTATCTAATAGAAGGATGCTGAACTCAAAGCTGCCGGATGCAGTTTTTTCTAACCTTGGTGGTTCATTGCATTTACAAGCTCTGCGGCTGCTTGTTGATGTTAGCCAAGAAGTCCGTCTGGACTAGGGGCTGGTGACTATAAATCTCCAAAGATGCAGCCCCCCCTGCCACCCTGCTTAGCTCATCATCTTCCATTCCTCTGCTCCCCCCGGCAACAGCCTCCTGAGCCCATTATCACCATGCTCAGGGCACTACCCCCCAGGCTGGAGGACAGACCTCACCCCTGGTCAGGGGAGATTTATGCAGCCTCGGGAAAGGAGCTCCATCATTCCTCATGTCCCACTTCTTCACCCTAAGCCAGCTGGACAACCGTTTGTCAGACACATTGGGTGTAGACACATTTGTTACAGATACACTGGGGATACTCTAATGCCCTCATGCCCCCCTTTCTAGGCATGCTCCCAAAGCCCTGGCAAAGGGAGGGGGAGCTAGGTAGGCATGTTTGTATTAAGTGATCTCGGCTCCTGGCCAAAGATGATTGAATAAGGAGACATGCTGATTCCATCAAACTCTCCAGAATTTGAGCCACTGTCTCAGTGCCCGAGTCAGGTGGCTTCAGTGCTGTGTTGGGTGTTAGCAGCCGTCATGGAGCTGCACGTAGGTCCATTCTTGGATGGTGCCTTTGGGCTTGGATGTTACCTTGGGTCCTCCTAGCATGTGCTTTGGGACAGCTTCTTGTGTACACTCACTGGGACTCACCCCTTCACTCTCTCCACTTTTGTCCCCCAAGTAGAGCACCACCTAAACCCCTGTCCACGATACTCACCTTAGCTGTAGTCAGCTCCTCATTGGCCTGTTCCTGGCCTTACTCTTTTTTTGTTTTTTTTTGTTTTTTTTTTTTTTGAGACGGAGTCTCGCTCTGTCATCCAGGCTGGAGTGCAGTGGCGTGATCTTGGCTCACTGCAAGCTCCGCCTCCTGGGTTCAAGCTATTCCCCTGGCTCAGCCTCCCGAGTAGCTGTGACTACAGGTGTGTGCCACCATACCCGGCTAATTTTTTTGTATTTTAGTAGAGATGGGGTTTCACCCTGTCGGCCAGGATGGTCTGGATCTCCTGACCTCGTGATCCACCCGCCTTGGCCTCCCAAAGTGCTGGGATTACAGGCGTGAACCACCGCGCCTGGCCTGGCCTTACTCTTTCTTAAGGCCCAGGGCCAGTAACTAGGGCCTTGCAATGCCTTGTATGAAGACTCAGAGGGAGGGAGGGACTAGCAGAAGAAAGGCATCGTGCTGGGGAGTGAATTCTACCCACAGTGCCAGCTCAGTGGGCCCTTCTCCAAGGTTGTCCTCAATCACCACCAAAGGGGCACCTCACCTGGAGCTGCAGCAGAGCTTCTGTGATTTAAATGGAGCTGCCCATTGAAAGTGGAGGTCCAGGCTGGGTGTGGTGGCTCACACTTGTAATCCCAGCACTTTGGGAGGCTGAGGCCTGTGGATTGTTTTGAGCCCAGGAGTTTGAGACCAGCCTGGGCAACATGACAAAACCCCATCTCTACAAAAAATACAAAACTTAGCTGGTCGTGGTGGTGAGTAGCTGTAGTCCCAACTACTTGGGGGGTTGAGTGGGGTCCTGAGGTGGGAGGATCGCTTAGGCCTAGGAGGTTGAGGCTGCAGTGAGCTGTGATCATGTCATTGCATTCCAGCCTAGGTGACAGAGTGAGACCCTGTCTCTAAATAAATAAATAAATAAAAGAGAATGGAGCCCTGGACAACGGGCCTGCCCTACCATTGCAGGGCCCAGGGTCCAGGAGTGGAAATGGAGGCTCAGGTGCATGGGTCTAAATGTTTCAAATCATTAATCAAGCTCCCTGCTACATAAAATATGTTCTACCCTCTTACTGTTTTTATTTTCAGAAAGTTAGTTAAATATCAAAGGCAAGTTTGATGCTTTGATTTTAATTATTATTGTATATGTCTAGATGCTTTGTTAATGGGCTGGTGATGTTGCCAGAGCAGTAAAGACGAATACAATTCAAAAATTATTCTAGCCGGGCATGGTGGCTCATGCCTGTAATCCAGCACTTTGGGAGGCTGAGGCGGGTGGATCACCTGAGGTCAGGAGTTCGAAACCAGCCTGGCCAACATGGTGAAACCCCATCTCTACTAAAAATACAAAAATCACCTGGGCGTGGTGGCGAGTGCCTGTAATCTCAGCTACTCCAGAGGCTGAGGCAGGAGAATTGCTTGAACCCAGGAGGTAGAGGTTGCCATGAGTCAAGGTTATGCCATTGCACTCCAGCCTGGGTGACAGAGCGAGGCTGTCTAAGAAAAAAAAAATTCTAATTTAAATTAAGACATTTATTTTTCTTTCCTGTATTTCAGCAAAGTCACTATGTTGTTGTAGGCAAAATTTTCATATAATTTGTGTTGAATTCATAGTAATGCTAAGTTAGACAACTTTTCTTGAGTAATTGTAGTTCTTAGATAGTGTTATTAATTTCAATTTGGAAAAACAAAATTTTGCTCTATTGAAGCAATAGCAACTGGAATTGTCAGTAAAATTATCACTGTTATTATTATTATTTTGAGACAGGATCTTGCTGTGTCACTCAGGCTGGAGTGCAGTCGTGTAATCATGGCTCACTACAACCTTCACCTCTTGGTCCCACCTCAGCTTCTCAAATACCTGAGACCATAGGCACGTGCCATGCCTGGTTTTTTTTTTTTTTTTTTTTGGTAGAGACGGGATCTTGCTATGTTGCCCAGGCTGGTCTTGAATTCCTGAGCTCAAGCAATTCTCCCACCTTGGCCTCCCAAAGTGCTGGAATTATAGGGATGAGCCACTGCACTTGGCCCTTTTTCTCCTATTTGTCTGCCCTTTGTGAGTTGATTTTTTTTTTTTTTTTTTTTTTTTTTTTTTTTTTTAGCAAACCTTTAGAGGACCAAAGGGAAAGCTCTCCCTTGGCCCCTACACATGTGACAAATTATCTTTATTGCAGAAAATATGTAACAAGTTGAATTTTTATCACGTAAATTGCTATCAGTTATAGTGGCAATCTTCCTCATTTCTTAAAGCAATAGCTAGAGGCATAGAGTAACATACATGGCTGGTATTACGCTTCACACATATAATATCTGGGCCCTACATAGACACCTTTAGAATAATATGCGCAGTGGCTTATGCCTGTAATCCCAGCACTTTGGGAAGCTGAGGCAGGCAGATCACCTGAGAGCAGAAATTCAAGAGCAGCCTGGCCAACATGGTGAAGCCACATCGCTACTAAAAATATCAAAATTAACCAGGCATGGTGGTGTTCACCTGTAGTCCCAGCTACTCGGGTGGCTGAGGCAGGAGAATTGCTTGAACCCAGAGGTTGCAGTGAGCTGAGATTGTGCCACTGCACTCCAGCCTCCAGCCTGGGTGACACAGCAAGACTCTGCCTCAAAAAAAAAAAAAAAAAAAAGAAGAAGGAAGAAGAAGAAGAATATGAACTGTGTAATATTATACAATATTTCTTGGTCACCATATGCAACTGTTGTGAAACGTGCACTAATCTGTGAATGCCTCCCAAGCCTGAATTCAAACATGAGGAGAAGAAATGCAGGGACCCAGGACTACTGGGAAATAATATTTCCAGGAGTAAGAATCAGTTGTATTTATGCTATTTGACAAATTGAACAACCTGTCTTTCTCTGGCTTAAGGTCTTCCCTTGGCTAAATCCTCTCTGCTCTCTGAAGCAGTGCCTGACTCCAATGTTGGAAGCAGCACAAACCACAAATCTCCAGGATGACCAGACAAGGTCACCTTCTGTTCAAAGTCAGGGGCCAGGCCTTGTGGAGAAGCATCTCTTTAAGCCTGACACATCCTAGTCCTGGCTGGTGGTGTTTACGGTGACAACTTGTGCTGGGCCAATGCTGAGCACAGGATCCCACGGGGCCAAAACACCCCTGTGCTCCTCAATACATATGTTTCATGTGTATGTTTGTCATGTATAAGGCTCATGGAAAGGGCCTCTCGTGCCTGGGTGTAAAGGGAAAGACTTTTCTGTAATGGCATAAATGCAGCCCTGTTTCCTTCAGGGAGTGGAGTGGCAGATACTAAGGATCATCTGCTAGGTTCCAGGCCCTGTGCTAAGCCCACCTTTCTTTGCTTCTTCCCTTTTCTTCCCTCTCCCTCTCCCTGCCCATCCCCCCCCCACTTTTTTTTTAGACAGTCTTGCTCTGTCACCCAGGTTGGAGTGCAGTGGTACACTGCAACCTCCGCCTCCCGGCTTCAAGTGATTCTCCTGTCTCAGCCTCCCGAGTAGCTGGAATTACAGGAGTGCACCACCATGCCTGACTAATTTTTGTATTTAGTAAAGATGGGGTTTCACCATGTTGACCAGGCTGGTCTCGAACTCCTGACCTCAAGCAATCCAATTGCCTCGGCCTCCCAAAGTGCTGGGATTATAGGTGGGAGCCACCACACCCAACCTTTTTTTTTTTTTTTTTGAGATGGAGTGTGGCTTTAATGCTTATCAGGGGTATCTGCCCCCAATATTTCAACATAGGTTCTTTCTATTTTCCCTAAGTATCGGCCGGCTGAGAATAAAGAGAAAGAATACACAGAGAGGAATTTTACAGCTGGGCCTCCAAGGGTGACATCACATATCAATAGGACCGTGATGCCCACCTGAGCCACAAAACCAACAGGTTTTTATTAAGGACTTTAAAAGGGGAGTGTACGAACAGGGAGTAGATCACAAAGATCGCATGCTTCAAAGGGCAAAAGGGAGAACAAAGAGCACATGCTTCTGAGGCCAATAAAGATCACAAGGCAAAGGGCAAAGCAAAGATCACAAGGCAAAGGGCAAAATCAAATCTCCTGATGAGGGTCTCTGTTCAGCTGTGCACGTATTGTCTTGATAAACATCTTAAACAACAGAAAACGGGGTTTGAGAGCAAAGAACGGGTCTGACCTCGAATTCGCCAGGGTGGGGTTTCTTCCCAGGGCCTTAATTATTAATATTCCTTGCTAGGAAAAGAATTCAGCGATATCTTCCCTACTTGCATGTCTGTTTCTAGGCTCTCTGCAAGAAGAAAAATATGGCGCTATTCGGCCCGACCCTGCAAGCAGTCAGACCTTATGGTTGTCTTCCCTTGTTCCCTGAAAATCGCTGTTGTTCTGTTCTTTTTCAAGGTGCACTGATTTCATATTATTAAAACACACGTTTTACAATCAATTTGTACAATAGTGGTCCTGAGGTGATGTGCATTCTCAGCTTATGAAGATAACAGGATTAAGAAATTAAAGTAAAGACAGGCGTAAGAAATTTTAAGAGCATTATTTGGGAACTGATAAATGTCCATGAAATCTTCGCAATTTATGTTCAGAGATTGCAGTAAAGACAGACGTAATAAATTATAAAAGTATTAATTTTGGGAACTGATAAATGTCCGTGAAATCTTCACAATTTATGTTCCTCTGCTGTGGCTCCAGCCGGTCCCTCCGTTCGGGGTCCCTGACTTTCTGCAACAAATGCTCAGGCTGGAGTGCAAAGGTACAGTCTCAGCTCACTGCAATCTCTGCCTCCCGGGTTTAAGCAATTCTCGAGCCTCAGTCCCCCAAGTAGCTGGGACTACAGGTGTGCCACATGGCCACGCCTGGCCAATTTTTTTTTTTTTCTATTTTTAGTAGAGATGGGATTTTGCCATGTTGGCCAGGCTGGTCTCACACTCCTGACCTCAGGTGATCTACCCACCTCAGCCTCCCAAAGTGCTGGGAGTACAGGTGTGAGCCACTGCCCTGGCCCATCTCTCCCTTTCTGCTTCCCTCCCTCCCTTCCTTCCTTGAAAAGGAACCACATTGACTAGATGCAGTGGCTCATGCCTATAATCCCAGCACTTTGGGATGTCGAGACGGGTGGATCTCCTGAGGTCAGGAGTTCGAGACCAGCCTGACCAATGTGGTGAAACCCCATCTCTACTAAAAATACAAAAAAAAAAAAAAAAAATAGCTGGGCATGGTGGTGTTTGCCTGTAGTCTCAGTCACTCAGCTGAGGCAGGAGAATTGTTTGAACCTAGGAGGCGGAGGTTACAGTGAGCTGAGATAGTGCTACTGCATTTCAGCCTGGGCTGCAGAGCGACACTCCTAAAAAAAGAAAGAAGAAGAAGAAGAAGAAGAAGGAGAAGGAGAAGGAGAAGGAGAAGGAGAAGGAGAAGAAGAAGAGGAAGAAGAAGAAGAAGAAGAAGAAGAAAGAAAGAGAAAGAAAGAAAGAGAAAGAAAGAAAAGGAACTACATGCAAATGGTACCATATTGCGTTTCCTGAACCCTAACGCACCCAGGGCAGGACTACAGGAGTGCACTGGCTGAGAGGAGGGAATGGCTTCAGGAGAACCCAGAGCTCCTGGGATTTTGCAGGAAGAGACATGGGGACACAGGACTCTGGAGCTTGTCCCAGTATGAAGCTCAGCTCCGAGGATAGTTTATTCCCTTTGCTATGGCTGCTTAGGCTCTCTGACTCTTAGATTGCTGGGGTAAGGGCGACAAAAGTTTATCCTTTAAAGACAAGTTCAGGGCACTCAACAAATTGGATGTAAGAACTTTGTACGATGCTCACCATTTCTTTTGTTCCCAGCAGAAGACTGACATCATAGTTACCTAATATGCTTTTCTTTTAAAAAAACATGATTTTGTTCCTTGCCAGAATATAATGGCAATGCCGCCTCTGAAGCCTATGGGACCCTTAGTCAGGCCCAGCTTAATCTCTCTGTGGTCAGATTCCTTATCTGTCAATGGGTGCTGACTTCCAGGAACGGTGGGAATTCTGTGAGCTGGCCTCTGTGAGGGCAGACAGCTCGGCATGCACCGGCAGCTCAGGGGATGTCAGCTCCCTTCCTCCTTCTTTTGTAAATAAGGAGAAAGAAACAAACCTATATGTGCCTGCGTGTGTGCGTGTGCACAGGTATGTGCACACACTTTGCAGGGTGTACTCATTTGCCAGGGCTGCTGTAATAAACTCCCATAAATGGAGGGCTGAAATCCTGAAATCAATAGAAAGAAACTTAACTCTCACATTTCTGTTTTGTTGTTGTTTTGCTTTTTTGAGGCAAGCTCTTGCTCTGTCACCCAGGCTGGAGTGCAGTGGTACAGTCATAGCTCCCTGCAGCCTCAACCTCCCAGGCTTGAGTGATCCCCCTACCTCAGCCTCCCGAATAGCTAAGACTAGAGGTGCACACCATCATGCCGAACTAAAATTTTTTTCTTAGTAGAGACAAGATCTCACTATGTTGTCCAGGCTGGTCTCGAACTGCTGAGCCCAAGTGATCCTCCCGCCTCGGCCTCTCAAAGGCTGGGATTACAGGCATGAACCACCATACCTGGCCACTCTCACATTTCTGGTGGCTGAAAATCAGAAAGCAAGGTGTTAGCAGGGCGGTGCCTCCTCCAGAGGCTCTAGTAAGGCCTTCCTCTTTGCCTCTTCCAAGCTTTTGGTGTTCCAAGGCACACCAGTAAACCTTGGACACATCACTTCAAACTCTGCCTCCTTTGTCACCTGGTCTTCTTCCCTGTGTCTTCTTTGTGTCCTTGTGTGTCCTTTCCTCTCCTTATAAGGAATCCGGTCATGTTGGATTTAGGGCTCACCCTAAAACAGTATGAGCTCATCTTATGATCAGAGCTATAAAGACTCTATCTCCAAATAAGGTCACATTCTGAAGTTCCAGGTGACACTATCAACCCAGTCAGTGTACAGGGTTAAGACAGAAAGCGAAGACTCTATTGTGAGAGGCATCCCAAATTCAAATACATTAAACGTGAAAAAACGTACATCTTAAACTCCATGACATATGCCTCTTACACAAACACACGCACACATATGATTCAACAACGTAAGTGAAAAAATGTGTTCTCAGAAGTGGCCACAGTAATCTTTTGGTGGGATCCCCAGTTGAGCTGCCTCAACTTTGACAGACCAAAGGTACTCACATTCTCCAGAACTGTTGACATTTCTGGAAAGGCTTTACTCAGGAGGAAGTGGATCCTATGAAATTGCTAGAATTGGGCTTAGTTCATTAAATTGTGAGATAATGGTGGTGAAAATGCTTTGCAAGCAGTCAAATGTGATACAAATAAAGGTCGATGTACATGTGGGTGTCCCTACTTTATGCCCTTAGGGAGGGTCATCCATTCCACACACATACATATACAAACACACACATAGAGATCATTTGAGGTCAGAAGTTCTAAATCAGCCTGACCAACAGGCTCTACTAAAAGTATAAAAAAAAATAAATTAGCTGGGCCTTGTGGCACATGCTTTTAATCCCAGCTACTCGGAAGGCTGAGGCAGGAGAATTGCTTGAACCCAGCAGGCAGAGGTTACCGTGAGCCGAGATGGTGCCACTGTTCTCCAGCCTGGGCGACAGAGCAAGACTGTTCTCTCTCACAAAAAAGAAAAAAAAAAAGGTGGAAGTGGTGGCTCACACCTGTAATCCCAGCACTTTGGGAGGCTGAGGTGGGCGGATCACGAGGTCAGGAGATCGAGACCATCCTGGCTAATATGGTGAAACCCTATCTGTACTAAAAAAAATACAGATAATTAGCCGGGTGTGGTGGCAGGCGCCTGTAGTCCCAGCTACTCAGGAGGCTGAGGCAGGGGAATGGTGTGAATCCAGGAGGCGGAGCTTGCAGTGAGCCAAGATCGCGCCACTGCACTCCAGCCTGGGCAACAGAGTGAGACTCTGCCTCAAAAAAAAAAAAAAGTCCTTTATCACTGGGGTAAAGGAAAGGGCAATTCCTCTGGGTTGATACACACAAACTTCGTTATTCATCAGGGGATCCATCAGCTCCCTCTGGGTTTATCCGCCTTAGAGCCCTACACAAGTTTCTCACGTGGAGGGTTTTTGTTTTTGCTTTGAGACAGGGTCTCACTCTCTCACCACGATTGGAGTGCAGTGGTGCGATCACTGCTTACTGCAGCCTCAACCTCTCAGGTTCCGGTGATCCTCCCACCTCAGCCTGCCGAGGAGCTGGAATTACAGACACGCACTACCACACCAGGTTAATTTTGTATTTTTTGTAGGAGTTTTGCTATGTTGCCCAAGCTGGTCTCAAATTTCTGGTCTCAATTGATGCATCTGCCTTGGCCTCCCAAAGTACTAGAATTACAGGCATGAGCCACTGTGCCAGGCCCCACATGTAGGCTTAATCTATGGAAGGAGAAGCTCTGTGATTTGGTCGCAATGTCATATACTGTAGAACTGTGTATATTGTTTTGCACTGAGTCAGTCATTTCAAAAGGGGTTAATAGAACTCTATGCCTGGCAGGGAATTTATTCATGATCTCATCTACCCCTCCCACCTTAAAAAAATAAATAAATAAAATAAAAAAGGCCTAGAGAGAAGTGGCTGGCCGGACCATGTGCAGAGAAGGAGTTGGAAGCAGTTTGGGCTAAGGAGGCCCTGAAGGAGATTCTCTGAGGCTCGGCCCTGTGGTCCCCTTTCTCCATCACGCTGCTAAGGTTGGGGCACACACGTTCTCGTTTAGTCTTCACAACAACCCTATGAGGTGAGTGTATTATTATCCCCATTTTACGGATGAGTACACAGAGGCCACCTGAGGCAATGTCTGGCTCAATACAACAGCTAGTGTTATACAGGTGACCCTGGAGCCTGGGCTCCCAACCACCACCCTGTCCTGCTGCCAAAGCAGAAACAGTGAAGTGGGAGGGGCACCCCGTTAGGAGCCCCTCCACGCCCCATCCCCAGCATAAAATTTCAAAATAAACCAACTGTCTTTATAATACATAAAAGTAATCAGTAAAGAGAATGTTCTGGAGCTTATGAAAGTGGGACAGAAATTGCAGGGTATGACGAGGAAAGTTGTCATGTTGCTTTAGGGTCTGAAGCATAATTAGGGGGTCCAGAGGACAGTGCCTCGTGCTCTGTGGATGTGGAGGCCACAGCGCTGTCTTTTCTGCTTTCAGAGTAGCTGACATTCATCATCTAGCAATGTTCCATTCCAGTAACTATATTTCAATTTAGTCATTGCCCTAGATGAAGATTCACTCTGATAGTAGCACTAGCCATAGGGCAAGAGGCTGACTTCCCATGACCAAAAAATGAACCAGATCCTTTGTGCTCCAGATTGTTTTTTTTTTTTTTTTTTGAGACGGAGTCTTGCTCTGTCGCCCAGGCTGGAGTGCAGTGGCACGATCTTGGCTCACTGCAAGCTCAGCCTCCCAGGTTCACGCCATTCTCCTGGCTCAGCCTCCTGAGTAGCTGGGACTACAGGCACCCGCCACCGTGCCCGGCTTATTTTTTGTATTTTTAGTAGAGACGGGGTTCCACCGTGGTCTCGATCTCCTGACCTTGTGATCCACCTGCCTCCGCCTCCCAAAGTGCTGGGATTACAGGCTTGAGCCACCGCGCCCAGCCGATTGTTTTGTTTTTTTTGGAGACAGAGTCTTGTTCTGTTTCCCAGGCTGGAGTACAGTGGTGAGATCTCGGCTCACTGCAAGCTCTGCCTCCCAGGTTCACGCCATTCTCCTGCCTCAGCCTCCTGAGTAGCTGGGACTACAGGTGCTCACCACCACAGCCGGCTAATTTTTTGTATTTTTAGTTGAGATGGGGTTTCACCATGTCAGCCAGGATGGTCTCCACCTCCTGACCTCGTGATTCACCCGCCTCGACCTCCCAAAGTGCTGGGATTACAGGCTTGAGCCACTGCGCCTGGCTTTTTTTTTTTTTTTTTTTTTCTTTGTTTAGATGGAATCTCACTCTATCGCCCAGGCTGGAATGCAGTGGCACGATCTCGGCTCACTGGGTTCGAGTGATTCTCCTGCCTCAGCCTCCTAAGTAGCTGGGATTACAGGCATGTGCCACCATGCCCAGCTAATTTTTGTATTTTTCATAGAAATGGGTTTTCACCATGTTGGTCAGGCTGGTCTTGAACTCCTGACCTCAGGTGATCTGCCCAGCTTGGGGGAAAATCTCCCAACGTGCTGGGATTACAGGCGTGAGCCATTGCGCTCAGCCCAGAAATTTTTTCCCAACACATCACAGTTCTTTCACACCAAGTATCTTCTCCCTACTCTACTGGCTACTCACTGCTTATTATCTAAGGATACAGTAATGCTTTTTACTGAATGAAACTAAGGAAACAACGTGGGGGAATTATGTATATTATGTATCGTGTGTTGGAATTATGAAACCAAATTCCATGTAGGGATAATTTCTCTGTTGTATTCTGGAAGTTTTCTAGCACTGAATTGGAAACCCTAGAGGATGGTGTAGGAAGATTTCGCTACGGCATCTGTTAAACTGTAGACATGTCTCATGTTTTTCCTTTTCCACTTTTTCACTCTCTAGCCGACTGATTTTCAGATTAAAACAAAATGCTAAAACTCCTTTCACAAAGCACAGACCAAAGCCGCAATTTGGAAAGGGAACTTATTTTGATTAAGGTTGACAAACAATCTGTAATGATGTTGCTATTAGCATATCTTTTTTTCTGGATGAAATATTACATGCAAACCACATTTTAGACCTGGGAGTGAATTTAGCAATCAAAGTCACCATCATTTTAAAGACTGCTCATGTGGTTAGTTATAGATTTGGTATTTTTATGTACTGGGTATAATTAATCGGGCACATATTCTCAAATAGTGACAATGAAGTACAGTATTCAAGGGAACATTATGGAGACACGAGTCAAACCCCTACACTGAGAGTTTGTAAGTACTCTGCAGATGTAAGTTCTTGGTTTATTATCCACTAAGCTGATTACCTAGTACAGATTCTGTTTGACCTCAAAATCTGCCAAGCAACAGAAGGCTGCCCCTGTAGCCTGCTGTGTCTGGGAGGGGACAGGGACAGTTTCCTCAGGGAATGCACTGGAAATGTTACTCTTAGACTAACCAAGCGTCACGGCTCCTGTAAAAGTACCTTTGTAAACATTCCCCTCTTTATCTGCCTTTCCCCGATGACCCTGCTGGGGTTTCTCTCTCTCATATTGAACAAAAAGCCTACCATAGGCTTTTTGTTTGTTTTTTTTCTTTCAGAGATAGAAATGTATTTATGGACAAAATGACAAGATGTCTGAGATTTACTTCAAAATAATATGGGAAGGTAGAGAAGCAGATGGAGAGAAAACTGAAGCCAGGCTGGCCACAGGTTGATCATTGTTGAGACTAGGAGATGGCACCAGGAGTTCGTTATGATTAGAATACCTTGGGGCTCGGCACAGTGGCTCATGCCTGTAATCCCAGCACTTTGGGAGGCTGAGGTGGGTGGATCACTTGAGGTCAGGAGTTTGAGACCAGCCTGGCCAACATGGAGAAACCCCATCTTTACTAAAAATACAAAAATTAAAAAAAAGAAAATACAAAAATTACCCAGGTGTGGTGGTGCGCACCTGTAATCTCAGCTACTTGGGAGCCTGAGGCAGAAGAATCGCTTGAACCCAGGAGGCGGTGTTGCAGTGAGCTGAGATCGCACCACTGCACTCCAGCCTGGGTGACAGAGCAAGACTCTGTCTCAAAAACAAAACAACAACACAAAACAAAAACAGAACAGTTCAGAGAACATCCTTGAGCACGTGCAGGAATTTCCCTAAGCTCCAGGAGGAACTTTGGGGCTTACACACATCCTACGTTGTATTGAAAACTGTCAAATTGTTCTTCAAAGTGTCTGCACAGATCTACATTCCCAAGTCATGCATCTCACCGGAAGTTGAGATTTAATCTTGTCATCCACCTCATTTTAAAAAAGTGGTGTATCTCCTTAGTGTTTCATCTGCCTTATCCTAATCACTGGTGAGTCTAAGCACCGCTGCATATCTGCTGGTTCTTCAGGTTTTCTTCTGTAAATTCCCTGTTAATGTTGTCTCAGATTTTAGATAAAATCACAATGAGTTCTCTTTCCTCGTTCCTCCAAGCAGTAGTGTGTAATACCCTAGTTGCATTAACTTGTGAAAACCAAGCCAATCTCGCTCTGTCGCCCAGGCTGGAGTGCAGTGGCGTGATCTCGGCTCACTGCAACCTCCTCCTCCCTGGTTCAAGCTATTCCCCTGCCTCAGCCTCCCGAGTAGCGGAGATTACAGGCGCACGCCACCAAATCTGGCTAATTTGTTTTGTATTTTTAGTAGAGATGGGATTTCACCATGTTGGCCAGACTGGTCTCGAACTCCTGACCTCAGGCAATCTGCCTGCCTCGGCTTCCCAAAGTGCCGGGATTACAGGCGTGAGCCACTGCGCCTGGCCAGACTTTTGCTAAATTTTCAAGATTATCAAATATCGGTAGTTCAAAAATTGGCCCTGGTGGGAATATTTATACCATGGCAACCAGCAAATGCTACAAAGGAGGGCTCCTGTCCACAGAGAGCTAGTTGTTAAACATTTACCAGCGTGCACTGCCTCCAAGCATTTACAACTGGACGCAGCCTGGGTCAAAAAAGCATCAAGGCGACCCTGAGGCACAAGTGTGGGAGGTGCCACTGACTCCCTGACTGGGACAAGAAAAGGCTTCTTGACTGAGTTTCCTGTATTTCCAGCCTCAGCTGCTGGAGCATCGGCGAGGTTGGGGAGCGCGGCACCTCTAGCACACCCAGGAGGCCAGCCCTGCTCCTGCAGCAAGGCTAGGTAGAACTGGACACAGGTCCTGGCCTCTGTTCCCTGGTTCTTTCCATTTCTGTTCCAGGCAAGGCCAGCTGGATAATTTGCAGGGGTCAGGGCAACATGAAAATATGGGGCTCCTCATTCAAAAGCTGGAGAAAAGCTTTTTCCTTCCTTTACCTGCAGTCTCTTTCTCCACCAGTTATGGTGTCTTTAATTTGCTATTTAATGTCATGTTCTCTTGGGAATGAAGATATTTGTGGGTGAACACAAAACCTCCTACTCGCCTGGGGTCTTGCTTGGTGACTTGGTACACAGAGAGTACATGACCCACCTGGAGCCTCCTCATGCCTGTGCTCAGGACTCCATTCAAGGAGGAGGACAGTAGTGGTGACTGGGCGGTAACACAGGGGTGGGAATGTATCCTGGGGAGGTGGGAAGGCCATGGGAGCAAGACCATGGGTGAACCCAGGTGCTGGTTCCCGCCGCACGTGCCATCGCCCCACTGGACTTCGCTTACAGAACACAAATTCCAAGATAACATTATTAATACATTCAAGACAGCAGCTGTAGAGCATCAAACCCGAAGGATGCAGGCTACTAAGTGTGCAGTCTGTGAAGCCGCTCTGGGGCCAGGCAGCCCTGTGGCCACTGGGCCTCTGCACTGGGAAACTTACCTTGGGCTAAGAACCTTAAGAACCCAGATGTCTTTACCACCTCAGTGGTCACGGTCTAGGCACAGTTAAGTCAGAGGGTGTAGTCAGGTTTAACAGTCCGTCTTGGCCGGGCGCAGTGGCTCACATCTGTAATCCCAGCACTTTGGGAGGCTGAGGGGCAGATCACTTGAGCCTTGGAGTTCGAGACCAGCCTGGCCAACATGGCGAGACTCAAGACTCCGTCTCTACAAAAAATACAAAAATTAGCTGGGTGGTCTGGTGGAGGCATGCCTGTAGTCTCAGCTACCTGGGATGCTGAGGTGGGAGGATCCCTTGAGCCTGGGAGGTCAAGGCTGCAGTAAGTCAAGATCATGTCACTGCACTCCAGCCTGGACAATAGAGAGAGACCCTATATCAAAGAAAAAATGAAACTAAAAAAGAAAAATAAATAAATAAATAATAAAACCGGCTGGGCATAGTGGCTCACGCTTGTAATCCCAACACTTTGGGAGGCCAAGGTGGGCGGATCATCTGAGGTCGGGAGTTCAAGACCAGCCCGGCCAACATGGCGAAACCCCATCTCTACTAAAAATACAAAAATTAACCGGGTGTGGTGGTGCATGCCTGTGGTCCCGAGTGGCTGACGCAGGAGAATCGCTTGAACCCAGGAGGCAGAGATTGCAGTGAGCCGAGATAGCACTACTACACTTCAACCTGGACCACAGAGCAAGACTTGGTCTCAATAAATAAATAAGTAGGTAAGTAAGTAAGTAAATAAATAAATAAATAAAATAAAACGATAAAGTTGCAGGATAAAGAAAAAGAGCAATTCCTCCACCTCAGGAGTGTAGTATGATTTTATCAGGCTAATTGAAAAAGAAAATCCTGGCCAGGTGTGGTGGCTCACACCTGTAATCCTAGCACTTTGGAAGGCTGGCTTGAGCCCAGAAGCCCACTTTGAGCTCACTTTGGGAGGATTACTTGAGCCCAGGAGTTCAAGACCAGCCTGGGTAACATGGCTGGTCTACAAAAAATACAAAATTAGCTGGGCATGGTGGTATGTGCCTAGTTCCAGCTACTCAGGAGGCTGGGGCTGGAGGGTTGCTTGAGTCCAGGAGGTCCAGGCTGCAGAGACCAGGCTGGGTGACAGAGCGAGACCGTGTCTCCAAAAGAAAGAAAAAAGATCCTCAAGAAGATGGATGTATCTTTCTCACGTACAAATGTCAGGGGATGGGCAGTTCAAGGATGGCCTCCGATGGCTCCAGGGAATCATCAGGGCTCCAGCCTTTCAGCCTTTTGCTCCACCAGCCTCAAAATCACTTCAGGGTTCAGGATAGCCATAGGAGTTCCAGCCGTCACATCCATACTACAGGGAGGGAGGTGGAGGTGGGTGGGATGGCCTATTTCCTGCCCTTTAAGGAAAACTTTCTTTCTTTCTTTCTTTTTTTTTGAGACAGAGTCTTACTCTGTCACCCAGGCTGGAGTGCAGTGGCGCGATCTCGGGTCACTGCAAGCTCCACCTCCCGGGTTCACGCCATTCTCCTGCCTCAGCTCGGCCTCCCAAAGTCCTGGGATTACAGGCATGAGCCACCACACTCGATCTTTTTTTTTTTTTTTTTTTTTTTAGAAGAGGAGTTTCACTCTTGTCGCCCGGGCTGGAGTGCAATGGCACGATCTCAGCTCACTGCAACCTCCACCTCCCAGGTTCAAGCAATTCTCCTGCCTCAGCCCCCCAGTAGCTGGGATCATAGGTGCCTGCCACCACTCCCAGCTAATTTTTTTGTATTTTGAGTAGAGACAAGGTTTCACCATGTTGGCCAGGTTGGTCTTGAACTCCGGACCTCAGGTGATCTGCCCATCTCAGCCTCCCAAAGTGCTGGGGGAAAACTTTCATAAAATCCCTCACAATCACACTTTCACTTGTATATGTCATAAATACATTAAGGAGCAAAATGAAGGCACAGCCGCGGCCATACCTTGGCGTAGTAGAAAATTAGAAATACAGTAAAAGCATTTAGCTGGGCAACAACTTTGTTAGAAACTCATGTTCTGTTACTACGGAGGGAAAGGGGAATGGATGTTGGGAAGAGTTTATAACAGTTTTCGTCATGGTCACTCGTTTCCTTTTTAAGTTTACGGAGGCTGTGAATTCAGGAAAATAAATGGATACCTAATTCCTAGGTCCTTGAGAAGTTCCATTTTAAAATGTTCTCATTCTTTCTAAAAATCAGACAAAAAAAACTCTGGTGAGAAACTAATTTAGGTTCTGTCGCCTTCATTATTTTTGTGTATGTTACTTCCATAGTCTACCTTTCACCCGCTCTTGAATTGCACAGGGAAGCAGTCAGATGACTCAAGGATTTCACCGCAGTTGTACAGAGCTTTGTGCTTTAGAGGACAAAAGAATTTTTAAAAACCATACATTTGAGACAGGAATAATAGCAGGTTGATTGCAACAGTATTCGTTTCAGCTCTGGACTCTAGAGAAAGCATTTCCAAATGGACATCTTACATGTTTTTCTGTTGAAAATAATCAACAAAGAGAGCTCCTCTCTCTTGTTGACCTATGCTGCAATACAGTGTCTGTTCAGGCATTTGTTATACAGTGTAAGTGGCTTTCTGATGGAAAGCTAATGTTAAAAAAAGGGGGGGAGGGTCTATTTTCTTAGCTCTTTTATATCTTCCTCTTGGAAATTTTTTTTTTCTCATGTGACAGGTATTGTCTGACAGCCCGGTAATACAAGAAAAACATCACACTTCAGTTCCATTGACTGTGGGGTACTACAACGTGAGTTAACCTTTGTGTATGGTGACCTAGTGATTGAACTGCTAATATTTTATTGGTGGGAAGTCTTCCCTTATGATCAGAGAAGTTTTCAGGGATATTATGACAGACACAAAGACACATCTTATTCACGAATGTCTGTGCTTTATTAAAATAGATTCATCTCCAAGTTAGGGCTGGCTTCTTAACACATTACTTTCCTACTTAATAATGTAAGGAAGATTTTTTTGTCTCTAATCCTGATTTCAGTGATGGAAATCCCACAGACAGACTCAAAACTATATCATAAGACAAAGTGTCACAAAAGGAAAGTCTGTCATATCTCCTAGCTATGGAAATAGAGTTTAATATACAAGGATGACTGGCATTAAATTCAACATAAGCTCCAACAAATCTTACCTTTTGTGAGAAATCATTTAATTCCTAAGAGATGCTGCTGAATTGGTAACCTATCTGCTTATGGACTTCAACTTTTTTCCCACTGCTTTAGAAAGTCATTTCTTGGTGTCTCTCCATTATTTCCCTGAAATGTTTCTGTGCCAACTCTGATAGCCATCTTTTCTGCGTTTCATTGATAGATTGGATTAGCATAATTCCTTTTATGGCATAAGACCATGCTGTAGTAGAAGAAAAAATCCTGATGTTCTTAAAATACATTGCCTTTGGATAGAATATTCTTTGCTTAGGAGAAGGGATTCAAAATGGCAGCAGCTGTGTCCTCCAAGTAAAGCTCTGGAAACATCTATTCTTTTATATTTGCTCTGCTATAGTTTTTATTGGCTGGAGAGCCTCCATTTGTCCTTCCAGATCCATTCTCCCCACTGCCATGTGCTCCTTGAGACAGAGACTGGCCAGGACTGGCATCAAGGCTTCTGAGCCCTAAGGTCATCAGTTTGGTTTGGCCAATGAGAGGCCCTGGCAGAGATTGGAGAGAGGAGAAAGGCGTCAGAATGTTGACCCTGGCTTGCTCCCTGCTGTGTTTCTCTAGGAAGGCCACTGCTCCTGCCAGGTGGCCCTCCCCAGCACCAACGGCTCTCTCTGCAGGATTTGGTAATGGCACCCTATCATGGCCAGTTCAGGGCTGTTTCACCATCCTTGTTGGTTTTCTTCAACCTTGCCCAATACCTTGTAAAATAATCTTAATTTTCCCACTGGAGTATGCTATTTATTTCTGCCTGGAACCCTGACTGACATGCAAGTTTTCTAACAGCTACCTCAAAAAATGAGGGACAGTGATTATTTTGCCTCTGACTTGTTTTTAGAAAATACGTTCATCATGAATAGGATTAAAGGCAATGCCTGTAAAAGTTATCTGCTGTTTGTGTTTTACCGCCAGAGTTGTAAATTGTTTATATTTTCTTTCTTTTTTTTTTTTTTTGAGACAGAGTCTCTCTATTACCCAGGTTGGCGTGCTGTGGCACGATCTCTGCTCACTGTAACCTCTGCTTCCCTAGTTCAAGTCATTCTCCTGCCTCAGCCTCCCGAGTAGCTGGGACTACAAGCATGAGCCACCACACCCGGCTAATTTTTGTATTTTTAGTAGAGATGGGGTTTCACCATGTTGGCCAGGCTGGTCTCGAACTCCTAGCCTCAAATGATCCACCTGTCTTGGCCTCCCAAAATGCTGGGATTACAGGCCTGAACCACCGCCCCTGGCCAAATTGTTTGCATTTTCACAAGAACATAAAAGAGAAAAGCTATGGTTCTGCAGTTCAGCTGGTTCTCAAGGCGGGGTGCTGACATCTTGCTAGAGCATACAGATGTGTGTTACGTGACGATCCTCCTAGCATCATGGTGGCCCGGGGCAGATGAATGGAGTACTGAGTGGGCCCCAATCTCGTCAGCATCTTCTTTTCCTGACCCCAACCCTGCCAGGAGCATTGGATCCAGTCAACTCCTTACCTGCTTGCTTCCTTTTCCCATTACAACCCTGCACCCTATCTGCTGACCCTAACATTTCCAGAGAAATTGTGCCAGGCTCCTAAACCAAAGTGCTGCAAGGCCAATGCTAATCACTTGTACTAAAAGGTTGGCTGAGAAAGTAGCTCATATGATCAGATTATTTTTTGAAGTTTATCTGATTAAATTTGGGTTGAAGTTGGCTGGGCGCGGTGGCTCATGCCTATAATCCCAGCACTTGGGGAGGCCGAGGCGGGACGGATCACAGGCTGGTCAAGACCATCCTGGCCAACATGGTGAAACCCCGTCTCTACTCAAAACACAGAAATTAGCCAGGCGTGGTGGCGCGTGTCTATAGTCTCATCTACTTGGGAGGCTGAGGCAGGAGAATTGCTTGAACCCAGGAGGCAGAGGTTCAATGAGCCGAGATTGTACCTCCAGCCTGGGTGATGCAGTGAGTCTGTGTCTCAAAAAAAAAAATTGGTTTGAAGTTGAGTGTATATAGTATTTCTAACTTTCCCCACCATAGGGATGGATTCTTATTTCAAAAGTGTGGTGAGGCCTATAAACTGATCTTCTGGTAAATTTTATTTGCAAGGATCACTTCTTGAAAAAGCCAATCTTAAAATTAGAGTGGCACTAACATTTAGTTTTAGTCCACAGGTCTTTTATAAAGACATCTGTTAGCTTTGAGTCCTTTGTGTCCCAGCAATGCAGATGGAAAGGCTTGGGAGAGGATCACCAGGTTAGGACTTGAAGCACTTGTGGTCCAGTTCCTAAAACGCAAGTGCTGTAACTTCTCTGTCCCTTCCGTCATTTGGAAATAACAACTGCCTGACAACACTGATCAGGATAAAAATGAGATAATGATGGTGAAGTGATCAGCAAATGTAAATATCCTAAAAATATAAATGATTTTCTGAAGACTGCCACACACTGGACAAATTTCAGAAAATATACCTTGTTTTTTCTTAAAAGATTGTTAAATGCAAAAATTAATGTAAATGTTAGATACAATTTTCATCTTCATTCATTTGTAAGATTTAACATTTAAAATTCTGCACAAGATATGTAAATTACAGTCTGAAAAAAATAATGAAAGAGAAATATCCAACTGTCTTAAGTTTTTTTTTTTTTTTGAGACAGGGTCTCATTGTCACCTAGGCTGGAGTGCAGTGGCAGGATCACAGCTCACTGTAGCCTTGACCTCCCCACCTTGGCCTCCCAGAATGTTGGAATTACAGACGTGAGCTGCCCTGCCTGGACCTTTTTTTTTTTTTTTTTTTTTTGAGACAGGGTCTTGCTCTGTAGCTCAGGGTGGAGTGGTTCACTGCAACCTCAGCCTCCCAGGGTGACCTCCCACCTTAGTCTCCCAAGTAGATGGGACCACAGGTGCATGCCACCACACCTGGCTAATTTTTCAAGTTACTTTTGGTAGACACAGGGTCTCCCTATGTTTGAGACAGCTGGTCTTGAACTCCTGGGCTCAAGTGATCCTCCCACGTTGGCCTCTGAAAATGCTGAGATTCCAGGTGTGAGCCACTGTGCCCAGCCTGCTCTAAATTCTTAAGCAAAGTTTAAACGTGTTAGGTTATTGAACTAAAGTAGTCAGGGTGAAAATATCCTGAAGTATAAAATCAAGAAAGTAAAGTTAATCGATTCATTCAACAAATACTTCTTCAGTAACGGTGTGTGCCAGGCACCATTCTAAGTACTCAGGATACATCAGTAAAAACATCTCACATACAGGAGAGATACTTTCTGTTTACTAGGAAGCTGTTAAAGTTCTAAGTAATGAATGAATACCAGCAGCCGATGAGTTAATGAATTGTAGAATTCATGCTTTACCTCATATGTGGAACCACTGAATAATTTTGTATATCATAAAAACTAAATTTCTTTCTGATTAGCCCCTTTAAAAATTGTAGCTTGTGTATTTTAAATTTACAGCTACTATAAATCTGCCATATTGAAGGTACTATTGAATATTGTGATCTTCTTGGTTATACTGAAACTGCTGTGCAGATTTTTCTCTTTGGTCCACTATTTGAATTTGTAGATTGTTTTTGAAGCAAATAAATTATTTGCATGAATCACTTTGGTGAATTTAAGAACTACTCAAATGACGTCATGAATACTTTCAAATATTTTGAGATATTTTTAAACTTTGTGCTCTCTGAAATGACTGGAAAGAAAGGAATGAAAAATATTGTGGCATTCCTAACTTCACTACTTTGGAATTACTTTCCGTTAACATCACTTTAGTGTTTGGCAAAAAGGCAGCATATTTTTAATTCCATGAGTATTGTATAATTAAACACGAAATGAAGATTTAGGTTCTAGACTAGTACATTTTGTCTCGTATAAGACTGTGTGGGCCGGGTGCGGTGGCTCACGCCTATAATCCCAGCACTTTGGGAGGCAGAGGCGGCCGGATCCCGAGGTCAATAGTTTGAGGCCAGCCTGGACAATATGGTGAAACTGTCTCTACTACAAATACAAAATTTAGCTTGTGTGGTGGTGCGCGCCTGTAGTCCCAGCTACTCAGGGGGCTGAGGCAGGAGAATTGCTTGAACCTGAGAGGTGGAGGTTGCAGTGAGCCAAGATTGCACCATTGCTCTCCAGCCCAGGAAATAGAGCGAGACTCCATCTAAAAAAAAAAAAAAAAGACAAGACAAGACTGTGTGTATGGTATGTGTGTGTAAAGGTGTGGGTGTGTAATGTGTATGTATGTGTATATATATGTGTGTATATGTATGGTGTGTGTGTATATATGTGATGTGTGTGTATATGTGTGTGTGGTGTGTACGTGTGTGTGTGTTGGGAATGGTGGATGTGTAACCTTGTAAGCACACACACATATATATATATATATATATATATTTTTTTTTTTTTTTTTTTTGAGACAGAGTCTTGCTCTGTTGCC
>NC_045442.1:8853614-8884452 GCF_002776525.5 Piliocolobus tephrosceles | reverse complement strand
TTTTTTTTTTTTTTTTTTTTTTTTTTTTTTTTTGAGACAGAGTCTTGCTCTGTTGCCCAGGCTGGAGTGCAGTGATGTGATCCCAGTTCATTGCAACCTCTGCCCGGGTTCAAGTGATTCTCATGCTTCAGCCTCCAGAGCAGCTGGGATTATAGGTGCCTGCCGCCATGTCTGGCTACTTTTTGTATTTTTAGTAGACATGGGATTTCACCATGTTGGCCAGCCTGGTCTCGAACTCCTGGCTTCAAGTAATCCTCCTGCCTCGGCCTCCCAAAGTGCTGGGATTACAGGTGTGAGCCACCGCACATGGCTGTCAGCATTGGAATGGGAAGATCTTTGCTTATACAAACCATAAACTGGGTCAATATCCACTTTGAGGTCGTTCACATGGGTTAGACTTAGAACATATTTGAGGTTGACCAGATGTCAATCCTGCTTCTCAGCTTTCCAGGTGTTCTCATTGAGACATGTCTTGCCCCTCAGTGAGTCACTCATTTTTTCCCACTGTCTCTAGTCTGCCTTTCTCCTTCCTCCTTGCTCAGCAAATCATATTCACCTGCAAAACAGTCACTGCCCATCTCTATTTTCCAAGGGAACTGCAAGGCTTGCCTCCTCTGTGTCCTATGCTGGGACGTTACTCACTTGATTATTTGATATGGAATTTGCCTCTCTGTCCTGAAACATTCATAAAATTCAATTTTCCACTAACTTGACTAGGGTTTCCTTGCCTTTTCTCTGTTATGGCCTGTTCAGAATAATTTTTAAATGCATAACAGAAGTGAGATTACAAGGAAGCCAATTAAATTGAAATACAGTTATTAAAATGTTTTTAAAAATCTGTAATATTAATTGAAGTACTTGTTACTTACATTATTTTTTCTTTTTTTTGAGATGAAGTCTTGCTCTGTTGCCCAGACCGGAGTGTAGTGATGTGATCTCAACTCACTGCAACCTCCACCTTCCGGGTTCAAATGATTCTCCTGCCTCAGCCTCCTGAGTAATTGAGATCACAGGCATGTGCCACCACACCCAGCTAATTTTTGTATTTTTAATTAGAGACGGGGTTTTACCATGTTGGCCAGGCTGGTCTTGAGCTTCTGACCTCAGGCGATCCACCTGCCTCGGCCTCCCAAAGTGCTGGGATTACAGGCATGAGCCACTGTGCCCAGCGTTTTTTTTTTTTTTTTTTTTTTTGAGACAGAGTCTCGCTCTGTCGCCCAGGCTGGAGTGCAGTGGTGTGATCTCAGCTCACTGCAGCCTCCAGGGTCAAGTGATTCTCCTGCCTCAGCCTCCCAAGTAGCTGGAGTACAGGTGCCCACCACTACATCAGCTAATTTTTTTTGACTTTTTAGTAGAGATTGGGTTTCACCATGTTGGCCAGACAGGTCTCGAACTCCTGACCTCATGCGATCTGCCCACCTCCACCTTCCAAAGTGCTAGGAGTACAGGCGTGAGTGACCACGTTCAGCCCAACTGAAGTACTTTTTTTTTTTTTTGAGATGGAGGCTCTCTCTGTTGCCCAGACCAGAGTGCAGTGGCGTGATCTTGACTCACTGCAACCTCCACCCCTCGTGTTCAAATGATTCTCCTGCCTTAACCTCCCAAGTAGCTGAGATCACAGGCGTGTGCCACCACACCTGGCTAATTTTTGTATTTTTAGTACAGACAGGGTTTCACCATGCTGGCCAGGCTGGTCTTGAACTCCTGACCTCAAGTGATCCTCCTGTCTTGGCCTCCCAAGGTGCTGGGATTACAGGAGTGGACCACCATGCCTGGCCTGAAGTACTTCTTTAATAACCTATTCAATAATGTAATATGATCTTAAAAAATCTGTGATTTCTATTGGTGTCAGTGCCACAGATGTGTTAATACTACTGTAGTGTGTTGACTACACTGACTATTGTTATAAATACTGCATTTCAGTTAAAAGTTAGAAGAAATAAAGATGTATTTTCTTTCCATCCAAATTCATGGGCCCCTTCAGGGCATGGAGACCCTAAGTTAGGGATCGTCCCCCACTGGACTGTTGGCCCCTGATGTAGATACAGCTTTACCTGTCTCTGCATTGCTGTTCTCAGCACAGTACCTGATATGGGGTCATTCCTCAGTAAATGCTACCTGGATTAAATGAAACACAGAGCAAGGAAACCAACATTTATCAGACACTTAGGAGTACTGCCGGACCTTTCAGCTCTTAAGTCTCATCGGACCCTCAATAACTGCCAGGGAAGTATCACCCTGAATTTTTCAGATGAGGACACTGAGGACACTGGCACTCAGAGAGGACAGGAGGATTTCAACTCAGCGCTGTTTGCCTCCAAAGTTCACGCTGTCTCTGCTCACAGCTTTGCCTCTTACAAAACTTCCCCAGATAAGATCACAAGCGAAGTTGTTTCAGACACTCAGTGTTTCCAAACTTCTTAAAAAGACACAACAGCCAGGCGCGGTGGCTCACACCTGTAATACCAGCCTGTGATCCCAGCTACTCGGAGGCTGAGGCAGGAGAATCGCTTGAACTTGGGAGACAGAGGTTGCAGTGAGCCGAGACTGTGCCATTGCACTCTAGCCTGGGCAACAAGAGCGAAACCTTGTCTCAAAAAAAAAAAAAAAAAAAAAAGACATGGTAATGGCTGGGTTCGGTGGCTCACACCTATAATCCCAACACTTCGGAAGTCTGGAGAATTACCTGAGCCCAGGAGTTCGAGACCAGCCTGGATAACATGGTGAAACCCTGACTCTATAAAAACTGAAAACATTGGCCAGGTGTGGTGTCTATAGTCCCAGCTACTCAGGAGGCTGAGCCTGGGAGGTTGAGACTGTGGTGAGCTCTGATCACAACACTGCACTCCAGCCTCAGCGACACAGTCAGATCCTGTCTCAAAAAAAAAAAAAAAGACACTCAATACAACTTCAACATTTCCCCCCCTAATTCCATAAGTCTAGCTTACAGGGATACTTAGTTGAAAAATCCACAAAAATTTCTTAGTCTGGATATACAGTAACTGTGTTCCTGTTAGTACAAATTTATACCCATCAGATGCGACCAGTCCTAGCACAGACCAGGATTTTGAATGTCAAACAAGCTGTATTTTGTCTGATGCTTCACAAGCATATCTGGTCCTCTCAGGAGAGATTACTTTTGCAGGCAGATTTGTGGTGGACATAGAGGAAGGTCACAGGATGGTACCATGTTCCACAAAACCGTGTCCTATACTGCCTGGGTACAGATTAGGCAACATTATTACATGCATTTCTTTCTTTCTTTCTTTCCTTCCTTCCTCCCTCCATCCCTCCCTCTGTCACCCAGGCTGGAGTGCAATGGCATGATCCTGGTTCACTGCAACCTCTGCCTCCCCGGCTCAAGCAATTCTCTTGCCTTGGTCTCTTGAGTAGCTGGGATTACAGGCACCCACCACCACGAATGGCTAACTTCTTGTATTTTTAGTAGAGACGGGGTTTTGCCATGTTGACCAGGCTGGTCTTGAACTCCTAACCTCAGGTGATCCACTTACCTGGGCCTCCCAAAGTGCTGGGATTACAGGAGTGAGCCACCGTGCCTGGCCTGTTACGTTGCATTTTCTACTGTTAAGAGGTTTTTTCCACTGGGGAATCATGTTGATCATACACAGAGAGTGGAAGATGTTGCAGTTTATACAAATGACATTTTTTGCAATGTGTCTGAGAACATGTTCTTGTAACAACTGAACATTTCTAACATTTCTTTTGAAGGAAACACCCATTTTATAACACTTTTTACTTAAAAGCACAGATCCTTCAAAGACCCTAAGTAAGCTGGACCCATTACCATTTCCTTCACCAGAGCGCCTTCGACTTCCCTTAGCTGCAAATGTCCACCTCTGGGAGGCCTCCACAACCTGATCTTTCCGTTCTAGGCCTGATTACGGACTGCCAAGCCTTTTTGGAGAAAGTGGTTTCTTGTCGCTCTTCTTTTTTTCATTCTTCTTGATTTGCTTCCCCCTAACTATTGTCCCAAATCTCCTCCAGTTCCCAGAGCAACCCTCAGCAGGAGACTCTGTGCTTGATTCACCGAGGAGCAGAAAGGATTTGAAGTCCACTCCATCACCTCCGCCTCTCCCACCAAAACCTCCCTAGAGCTGTTTTTCACAGCTTCCTCTCCACGTTTCGGAGGAAGATGGGGCTTTCTGCTTGCTAACACAAATCACTGTGCTCTGAATTTTACCTCCCTTTTGGATTTCAGTCCTTTTACCCCCTCTACATCTCTCCTCCATTTACAAAAGAGCTCAGATATGCCCATTCTTTAAAATAAATACCTAAAATAAAACAAAATCTTTCCCTTATTTTTGTTACTGCCCCAATCTATTCTTATATCTCCTGGTTTCCTTTCACCGCCAGACGTCTTGGACTTGTGGTTTATAATCACATGGCTTCAGTTTTTGAAACTTGGCTTCTCTCCCTACCATCCCACTGAGAACTGTTCTCTAGAAGGTCACCGAGTCTCTTGTTTGTCAGATCCAGTGACCTTTCCTCACTTCTAATGCTCGAAATCTGTAGCATCTGACAATTTTTATTACCATGTGCTTGAGGCTCACTGTACCCTCGGCTTCCAGAACACTGTACTACCAGCTTCATCTCCTACCTTTCTGACCACTCTTTTTTTTTTTTTTTCCCCTTTGGTAGTTCTTTCTTCCCCACTCCTGTGGCTTCCATAATAACTTCTACATAGAGAGCTCCCTGCTGTTGATCTCCAGGATTGCCCTACACATTTCAGACCAGCATTCCCCCCACCAGCCATTCCCTTCCTCCTGAGTCCAGGATCTCCTGATTCAAGGGTCCACATCACCTCTGACCCAGTTCCTCTCTTGTGTGTCCCACTGTTGCACATACTGCCATCACTCAGAGTTCACAGACTTTTTTTTTTTGGTGACAGGATCTTGCTATCTTGCCCAGGCTGGAGTGCAGTGGCATGATTATAGCTCACTGCATCCTTGAAATCCTGGGCTCAAGCAATTCTCCCTCCTCAGTCTCCTGAGTAGCAAGGACAACAGGTATGAGCCACTGAGCCTGGCAGGTTAAAAATTATTTTTTGTAGCAATGGGGTCTCACTATGTTGCCCAGTTTGGTCTTGAATTCCTGGCCTCAAGCGATCTTCCACCTTGGCCTTCCAAAGTGCTAGAATTACAGGTATGAGCCACTGCTCCTGGCCCATTCTCTGACTTTTGATTCTTTCTTCTGCCCCAGAGTTAGTCACTGGCAAATCCTGAAGATTGCACTGTCTCCCATTTCACTCCTGACCCTCCTTTCCATTCCCATAGCTACTTTGGTTTTAGGTCCTTGTTTCTTCTCTGCCCCTGTTTCTACTTCTGCCCTCATTTGTCCCACAGACATTCCAGGTAAAGGCTGGTAGCACCTTCCTGCTCAAAACCTCCTTATGGCTCCTTATGGCTTTCTACTGTTAATGGAACTAAAGATCCATTTTTTTCTATTGTTAATGGAACTACAGATCCAAATTTTGCATTCAAAACTTTCACAAAAAGGCAATATGGAATTATAAACGCTACAGTTAGTCTGGGAAAAACTGAAACAAAAGCCAGAACAAACTATCAACAAAACTATACTGTCTCTACACTTTACTACAAAGGTCCTTTTTTTTTTGTTTTTTGTGAGATGGAGTCTTGTTCAGTCGCCCAGGCTGGAGTGAAATGGCGCGATCTCGGCTCACTGCAAGCTCCGCCTCCCGGGTTCACACCATTCTCCTGCCTCAGCCTCCCGAGTAGCTGGGACTACAGGCGCCGGCCACCACGCCAAGCTAATTTTTTTTTTTTTTGTATTTTTAGCAGAGATGGGGTTTCACCACGTTAGCCATGATGGTCTCGATTCTCCTGACCTCGTGATCCACCCGCCTCAGCCTCCCAAAGTGCTGGGATTACAGGCATGAGCCACTGCGCCCGGCCTTTTTTTTTTTTTTTTTTTTTTTTAGATAGCGTCCTGCTCTGTTGCCCAGGGTGTAGTGCAGTAGTGCCATCATGGCTCACTGCAGCCTGGACCTCCCAGGCTCAAGCAATTCTCCTGCCTCGGCCTCCCAAAGTGCTAGGATTAGAGGCATGGGCCACTGCACCGAGCCTAATATAAGGTTTCTAAGAAAAGGAAATTAAAAACCCCACAAAGACAGTGTATACTTTTTTCCAAATGAAATATTTCTCTGAATCCAGATACACATAAGTAGAATGTTAGTTTGGTCGGTGTGCCAATCAGCAACAGTTCTGTCCATCTGCTGTACTTATTGATATCTTTTTAATTCAAATATTGTGGAACATTTGACTGTGGAATCAAGAGTTCTGTGTTCTGCTGGGCATGGTGGTATGTGCCTGTAATCCCAGCATTTTGGGAGGCAGAGGCAGGAGGATCGTTTGAATCCAGCAGTTCAAGACGAGCCTGGGCAACACAGACTTTGTCTCTGCTAAGAGTTGAAAAATTAGCCAGGTATGGTGGAGCATGCCCGTAGTCCTAGCTACTGCGAAAGCCAAGGTGGGAGGATCACTTGAGCCTGGGGGTTTGAGGCAGCAGTGTGCTATGATTACACTCACTGCACTCCAGCCTGGGTGACAGAGTGAGATCTTGTCTTTACAGAAATAAAAAAATAAAAAAAATTTAAAAAAGAGTTATGTGTTCCTGTTTGAATTGCAGAGTTAATTGGTCTAGCTCTTGTTAATCACTTAACATCTTTAGGCATTAATTTCCACATCTGCAAGCTTTCGGGGTTTGAGGGCTGTTTTGTCAGTAGTTCTCAATACTGGCTGCACGTTTCAGTTACCTGGGGAGTGGGCTTAAAACATATCCATAGGTTGGGCGCGGTGGCTCACGCTGGTAATCCCAGCACTTTGGGAGGCTGAGGCGGGTGGATCATGAGGTCAGGAGATCGAGACCATCCTGGTTAACACAGTGAAACCCGTCTCTACCAAAAAATACAAAAAAAAAAAAAAAAAAAAAAAAAAAAAGCCGGGCGTAGTGGTGGGTGCCTGTAGTCCCAGCTACTCGGGAGGTTGAGACAGGAGAATGGCGTGAACGTGGGAGGTGGAGCCTGCAGTGAGCCGAGTTCGTGCCACTGCACTCCAGCCTGGGGGACACAGCAAGACTCCATCTCAAAAACAAAAAATAAAACACATATCCATGCCCAGGCCCCCCTCTTAGGGATTGTTTCGATAGGACATCTGTCTCTCTCTCTATGTATTTTTTTGTTCGTTTGTTTTTTTAGATAGAGTCTCACTCTGTTGCCCAGGCTGGAGTACAATGGCACGGTCACGGCTCACTGCAACCTCCGCCTCCTGGGTTCAAATGATTCTTGTGCCTCAGCATCCCGTATAGCTGGGGTTAAAGACACGTGCCACCACGTCCGGCTAATTTTTGTATTTTTAGTAGAGACGAGGTTTCACCATGTTGGCCAGGCTGGTCTCAAACTCCTGACCTCAGGTGATCTGCCTGCCGCGGCCTCCCAAATTGCTGGGATAACAGGCATGAGCCACTGCGCCTGACCTATAATTACAGGTCTTTCTTTCTTTCTTGTTTTTTTTTGAGACAGAGTTTTGCTCTTGTTGCTCAGGCTGGAGTGCAATGACACAATCTCAGCTCACTGCAACCTCTGCCTCTGGAGTTCAAGAGGTTCTCTTGCCTCAGCCTCCCAACTAGTTGGGATTACAGGCATGCACCACGACACCCAGCTAATGTTTTGTATTTAGTAGAGCCGGGATTTCACCATGTTGGTCAGGCTGGTCTCGAACTCCTGACTTCAGGCGATCCACCCGCCTTGGCCTCCCAAAGTCCTGGGATTACAAGGGTGAGCCACTGCACCTGGCCATAATAATGGTTATTTCTATCTTACTCTTTTCTCTATGCTGTAGTTTCCTCACTAAGATGTGTCTTATCTTTGTGGACTTCTTATTCATTGGTACGTGATATTCACTATTTACTCAATTGAGGAAGGAGTTAATAAACTTTATCCTAGTGATATCCCATTTCCTTACCAAAATAAACTACAACTCAAGTGAAACAAAAACACCTAACTCTGTGATTCCTGGTAGCTTGTAACTGAGAGGCTCTGCAGTCTGAATTCAGGAAGGGGAAGCTGGAGGAATTCAGGAGCTCTTAAAGAAAATATTTTCAAAGTTGAAATGTTGGCCTACCTATTGTTCTTAACATAGTAACGTGGTGTTTGATCTGATCTACAATTGTGTTAATTATACACTAATTATAAATATAGCTCATATATATAAATATATATGAGAATGTTAAGTTTTGCAGGCAAAAGACTTGCAGTTTAAACTCTATTTATTGAATAAATACTGTTGCTCTGGGCAGACGAGGATTGTCAAAAATATCTACGCTATAGGAATGGCTATGAGAATAAAATATGCCAATAAAATATTGTTGCTGGAGAGGGGAATCTATAAGATACAGCATTATTAGGCCGGGCGCGGTGGCTCAAGCCTGTAATCCCAGCACTTTGGGAGGCCGAGACGGGTGGATCACGAGGTCAGGAGATCGAGACCATCCTGGCTAACACGGTGAAACCCCGTCTCTACTAAAAAATACAAAAAACTAGCCGGGCGAGGTGGCGGGCGCCTGTAGTCCCAGCTACTCGGGAGGCTGAGGCAGGAGAATGGCGTAAGCTCAGGAGGCAGAGCTGGCAGTGAGCTGAGATCCGGCCACTGCACTCCAGCCTGGGCGACAGAGCCAGACTCCGTCTCAAAAAAAAAAAAAGATACAGCATTATTCTTTGCTGGTCATAATGAAGCTATACACACATTCCTGACCATATTTATGCAAAGAGAAAGCTAGAACACCATGAACAGTTTTAATAAATGAAGTCCCATTAAAATTTTTAAAATCTGATTAAACTCTGAATTATGGTCCTCCTGTTGAACCTGAGGTATCCAACTGTTAAATGCCCTTTGGTAGTAGTATAGATTTTTTCTAATAGATAACTTTTAAATTTACAGCTTTTAAAGAGTTGCTGTCTTTTATGATCTTTCAAATTCTTTCTTCTCCTCACAAAATTTTAAGTATGAAAACTACAAGGTAAAGTCCCACTGGGAAAAAACAAAAGATCTCTTGCTAGAAAAATTTCCCATACTCATGGGGTTTTAACAAATGGCTGGCTTATTTTGGCTATTTGGTTATTTTTATAGTACAAAAAGAAAGAAATACACATATCTGTTTAGAACTTGGTCCCAGGGGATTGTCCTAAGCAGTATTTTTTCCATAGCTGTAATTTATCCTCGGCCTGAAGATAGGTAAGGCTTATTAGGAAAGGTTTATTTCTAATTTACATAAAAGGCATCCATAAGAAGGTTGGATTTTTCCCAAGACTAGCGCCAGTAAGTCGTGGAGAAGAGCAAGACGCAAGGTCTCCATGACTTTTCATCGCGTGCCTATCTACGTACGCACGCATGTACCATGCACAGAGCAACGAGAAATACACACATACATCCATATATATGGACAGCCCCAGCAAAAGCAGGGGTAAAAATCGGACACTGCAAAACATAAATTTAAAAAATCAAACCATCACAAAGCACCTAGAGCTTTGTCTTCCCTGGTGTTTTATGAAGAGCTTCAAAGTCCTTAAGAAAAAGTAAAGCAGCATCTAGGTTATACGTAGATCGTTTAGGGTATGTGAGACCTGGGGGTTAACTTAAAACTCTGGCGCATGTGTCGCAGAGAAGAGGCAAAGCGCCCGTTCAGACACCGACGACGACGCCCTCCGGGCCGCCGTCAGCCCGCGCCCCCGAGCGCCACGCACCCCGCGGCGGTCCGGCACCCTCAGGCCCACAGTCGTCCGCGGAAGAGAACCGGCGTGGGAACAACGCGCGCCGCCGACTCACAATCGAGGCCGCGCTCCGGCTGACGTCACCCTCTTTCGACCCGCCCCCTGAGCCCGGAAAGAGGCGGCCGCTCATTGGCTGCGCCGCCGGCGGCCTCGGGGCCAATGACAGGGCGGCGAGCGTCTGGGTCCGGTCTTGACGTTGTGCCGCTCGCCGCGGGGTTTATTTGGCTCCAGGTCCCTCGGCTGCCGCCATTAGGGGTCCGCAGCGCCCGCGGCCGCCTCCCACACCTCACTGCCCCCGCCCCCCGGGGCTCCCCAGCCTCCGCGCCTCCTCTCCGCCCCTCTACCCCGGCCTCCGGCAGCCAGGAGCCGCGCGCGGACCCGCGGAGACCATGTCCTGACTGAGGGGAGAAGGCGGAGGCGGCAGCAGCGGGGCGGGCGGCGGCGCGGAGGGAGGCGGAGAGGGGCCGGGCTCGACTCGTCGCCGCGGGCTGCGCGGGGAGTCGCCGCCGCCGCCGCCTCCGCCGCCGCCGCTAAGCGCCCGTCGGACGGGGAGGAGGAGCAGGAGCTGGAGGGGGAGCCGCCGCCGCCAGGTAACCGGGCCCCGGGGGGGCGCCCCGCCGAGGCCTGCCGGGTCCCTCGCTCCCAGGCGGCGCCCAGGTTGCCGGGCCTCTCGGGCTGCCCGCCCGCACGGCACCCCGGGGGCGGCCGCGTCGCAAGCGCGGGGAGGGCAGGGGCCCGGGCCGCCTCTGTCGGCCCTTCCATCTTAGGCGCTCCGGGTGCGGGGACGGCCCAGGGGCTGTGGGAGGGCGGGTCCGCCCAGCTTGTTTACCGACCGCCGGCCGGCCGCGGCTGGACGCGGTGCGGGTCCCGCCGCCGCTCTTCCGCCAGATTTCCCCACAACTTCTTTTCCTGCCGGAGACGGGTTAGCTAGTGGGGTTTCGGTCCCACTCCGCAATAGGCCGTAAACACTTGGGTCCATCGCCACAAGTTGGTTCTGGTCTCCAAACTTGTGTTTCAGTCCCTCGGCCGCTTGCTTTCCACCTCCTGCGGTGGCCTCCAGTTGCCATTTCTAGGAAAATAAAGGTGGGGGACGACGAGGCGGGTGGGGAGGAGGAGCTGGAGCTAGTGGAAAGATTCGTCTACCCCTCCTGTTCTAAGTAACGAGTGTTCAGTGCAAGGATCTGTTTTTTCTTTGCTGTGGTTTGGTGCGGGTCATTTCACAGACAAAAGAACTGTAGTGAATGCTGGCGTTAAGCGCAAGGGACAGGCAGTTTAGGTTAAGCCTGGAAGTTTGAACCGGCCCATTATCTTTGAGATACACTGGTGTTTTGAAACTCTCTTGCTGAGAATTGTGTGTTTCCGTCGGTTGATTACCCTTTTCTATAACTCCGTAGACTGTCGATGTAAGCGCCGCCCCATTTTACCAGTATTTTGGTTTCACCGTGTTTATGATGATGTTAATAAATCTAATATGCAAAAATACCGTTTTAGGAACACAATTCGAGGTTTTTTTTTTTTTTTTTTTGAGACGGAGTTTCGCTCTTGTTGCCCAAGCTGGAGTGCAGTGGCGCTATCTCGGCTCACCGCAACCTCCACCTCCTAGGTTCAAGCGATTTTCCTGCCTCAGCCTTCTGAGTAGTTGGGAGTACAGGAATGTGCCACCACGCCCGGCTAATTTTGTATTTTTAGTAGAGATGGGAGTTTCTCCATGTTGGCCAGGCTGGTCTCGAACTCCCGACCCCAGGTGATCCGCCCGTCTCGGCCTTCCAAAGTGCTCCATTATAGGCGTGAGCCTATAAGCGAGATTTCTCTCGCTTGGCCTGAGAGAAATCTTTAACTCTGGGACCTATTCTGTAAAGAGTGATTTCTTTACCTGTGTGTTTTAGTTAACTTACCACTTGTGCAGCATCCAGCAATACCCCTGTTTTGATCAAACATGGATGACTCAGTGTACAAAACATAAACCAGGGGAAACCATAAGGAATTTTGATCTTGGCTTGTGCCAAGGCTCTTGGGAAAGTCATCTGAACTATGGTAGAAATAAAGCTGGATCTTGTCTCCTTGTTATTATTTTGAATTAAATGAGGTAATTCTAAAAAAATTTAGAATCCTCTTGACTTTTAGCTCTAAAGATAGGCAGGCTCTTTATACTAAAATTTCATAACATTGTTTTTATTGGGCTGTTGGGGGTTTACGAGATAGTAGGACAGTAATGACACATTTTGCTCTTTTGAGAAGGATGTTATTTGAATGTCATGAAGGATTTTATTTCTGTTGCTGTTTTAGCACTTTTTATTAATGCCTCAGAGCATTGGGACACCCATTTATTTACTCTTGAAATTTGCTTGGGTATGATGAACTCATTCATAGTAATATATTTCAAGCTCGTGGCCTTGATCCATGTCTGTATGCTGATAGGAGTTATGGCATGTCACATTTAGAGTCTGAGGATTAACATAGTTTTGGAACTCATGATCCAGTTGTACAATATTTGAGGCAAATTGCTTCATATGTGTAATTGATACAGTGAGAGCTTGTTCATGTGCTTTATAATAAATGTAAACTTTAAATGTGAGTTACAGAAGGAGACCACTGACCCGGCCGGTCGCTCATGCCTATAATCGCAGCACTTTGGGAGGCTGAGGCGGGCGGATCGCCTGAGGTCAGGAGTTCGAGACCAGCCTGGCCAACATGGTGAAACCCCGTCTCTACTAAAAATACAGAAAAAATAGCCGCTCATGGTGTCGTGTGCCTGTAATCCCAGCTACTCGGAAGGCTGAGGCAAGAGAATCCCTTGAACCGCGGAGGCGGAGGTTGCTGTGAGCCGAGATCTAGCCACTGCACTCCAGCCTGAGTGACGGAGGGGGACTCCATTTGAAAACAAAACAGAACAAAAGTAGACCACTGTTAATTTGGTTCAGGTTTTTTTTCCCCTCCTCCTCCTTTTTTTTTTCTTGAGACGCAGTCTCGCTCTGTCGCCCAGGCTGAAGTTCAGTGATGCGATCTTGGCTTGCTGCAGGCTCCGCCTTCGGGTTCACGCCATTCTCCTGCCTCAGCCTCCCGAGTAGTTGGGACTACAGGCGACCGCCACCGTGCCCGGCTAAGTTTTTGTATTTTTGGTAGAGACGGGGTTTCACCGTGTTAGCCAGGATGGTCTCGATCCTGACCTCGTGATCTGCCCTCCTCAGCCTCCCAAAGTGCTGGGATAACAGGTGTGAGCCACTGCGCCCAGCACCCCCCGCCTTTTTTTTTTTTTTGATACCTAGTCTCATCACTCCGTTGCCCAGGCTGGAGTGCAGTGGCGTGATCTTGGCTCACTCACTACAACCTCCGCCTCCCGGGTTCAAGCGATTCTTCTGCCTCAGTCTCCCTAGTAGCTGCTGGAATTACAGGCGCGTGCCAACACGCCCGGCTAATTTTTGTGTTTTTAGTAGAGATGGGGTTTCACCATGTTAGCCAGGCTGGTCTTGAGCTCCTGACCTCAAATGATCATCTACCCACCCTGGGCCTCCCAGAGTACTGGGATTAAAGGCGTGAGCCACAGTGCCTGGCCTGATTTGATTCAGTTTTATTATTTGGGCATTGCTGCTTGCCTCTTCCTTTCCAATAAATATTCTCTTGTATCTGGGCTTTGAATACTTATCCTCTCATTGATTTGATATTTGATTTGGAATATTTGTGCTCCATTTATGCTTTGGGTAAATGCTTGCACATTTCAACACTTTAACGTCCTCACATCACAACATAAGGACTTACAGAAATCTCCTTTATACAGGCAAAATAAAGTTCAAGCTTCTTGGTGTGGTGGTCAAGTTTCTCTGTAGTCTGGCACTGATCCATTCTTCAGTCCTAACTCTAATTTCTTTGAGAATCCCTAACTCTAGTCACACTAACTTGCTTGTTGTTCCTATGAAGTCCCTCCTCTTGGCCTTTCTTTATGCCATTCTTTCTGTTTGAAATCCTCTCTACTTGTATTCATGGAGACTATTCTGGGCCAAGAGAGGTCCTGTCTCTAGAGAAGTCTTTTTTGACTACTTGAACCCCAAGGGCTCTATTCAGTCTTCTCTTGTGTGAGACTTTCTTTTCTTAGAATATGCTAGCCTTGATTTCAGTTTATCTGTTTATGTTTCTATTTTGCTTCCCAATTAGTGTTTTTTTTTTTTTTGAGACGGAGTCTCGCTCTGTCACCGGGGCTGGAGTGCAGTGGCCGGATCTCAGCTCACTGCAAGCTCCGCCCCCCGGGTTCCCGCCATTCTCCTGCCTCAGCCTCCCGAGGAGCTGGGACCACAGGCGCCGCCACCACGCCCGGCTAGTTTTTTGTATTTTTTTTAGTAGAGACGGGATTTCACCGTGTTAGCCAGGATGGTCTCGATCTCCTGACCTCGTGATCCACCCGTCTCGGCCTCCCAAAGTGCTGGGATTACAGGCTTGAGCCACCGCGCCCGGCCCCAATTAGTGTTTTAAGACCTCTGCCAAATGGGTATAGTTCTATACCCAATATCTATCTATGGAGACAATATATTCAACACTGAAATATGGATACATGGTCTGACAAAGCATTTTTGGTTATAGAGGTATTCTAGGATATGCAGTTTGTACTGTAGTTGGTGTTTCTGGGACTTTGATGGCTTATGAGACAAATATTTGAAATTATGGCTGTCTCTTTAAATATTTGGTTGGTATGTTTATATCTATTATCGCATACTTCTTTGCCTGTAGAGGATGTTCAACATTTTGATAGTGTTTGTGTCATATTATTAAAATAAAAATTAAATATTATGTTTTTCTGGTTTACTTCAGATTTGGGTCTGGGGCAGTTACTTGGGTCTTGGATGCTAAGTTTGGCCATTCCATATTGTATGGAGGTAACATTTAGCATCATGGGAAGGAGAAAATAATCTGTAGCTTCAGTTTGTATTCTTAACCTCAGATGTTGGCAGCGTGTGTCCCTGATGATAAGGCAAATGAGACAGGAGAATATGTGATTCACTACTGCTATCTGTCAACAGTCTTAGATGAAAAATTAGCTGGTCCACAGGATTTTTGTATACCAAGGATAACACATGTAATTATGTAGTACATAGGTGAATGCTGATGCATTTGGAAAATAGGTGTGTGTGTTTCTCTTGTGTGAGTGGGAGATATGGTGTTTTATGGGTACACAGTCTCTTGGCACTAAATCATCTTGACTTACCTACTGCATGTACGTGGAAACTTGTCCTCTTTCTCCAGTTCAGTAAAATATTTTTCCCCTTGAAATTGATTTTTAGAAAGTATATAAAAACTAATTTTTTCAAGTGTCAGAAACCTTTTAGCATCATTGAAGGTAAAATGACTGTTCATAAACTTTTCAGAAATACTAGGCATTTTTACTTAGGCTACTAGATTTGTAAAAGGCATTTTCATAGAATTATACCAGTGATTTCACTACCTGAAAAATCTGGATCCGTAAGCATTCTTTGCTTTTTGGAAGGGTGGTATTTTGGTTAATTCCATGAAGTTTTTGACAGGAGCCATAAGTTTGAATTTTAAAATGGGGGTTGGCCAGGTAAATTGAATATAAAGTTGATATTTTTTCTGCTGCCTAGTTAATTAGATTTAAAAAAATTTTTTTTGAGACAGGGTCTTGCTCTGTCTCCCAGGCCGGAGTGCCGTGCTGATCATGGCTCACCAAACTGTCCTTGCACCTTAGCCTCCCAAGTAGCTGGAACTACAGGTGTGCACCATTGTGCCTGGCTTTTTAAATAATTTTTTGTAGAGACAAGGTCTCCCTATATTGCCCCCAGACTGGTCTGAATTCCTGGGCCAAACCAGTCCTCTTGCCTTGGCCTCCCGGAGTGCTGGGATTTATAGGCATGAACCCCTGAGCCCAGGTTAGATTTTTTTTTTTTTAAATAGGGTCTCACTCTGTTTCCCAGGCTGGAGTACATGGCATGATCACAACTCACTGCAGCCTTGACTTCCCAGGCTCAAGCTATCCTCTCACTTCAGCCTCCCCAGTATCTGAGACTACAGATGCATGCCACCATGCCTGGCTAATTTTTTTTTTTTTTAGACAGAGTCTCTCCCTGTCGCCCAGGCTGGAGTACCATGGCACGATCTCGGCTCACTGCACCCTGCACCACCCGGGTTCAAACAATTCTCCTGCCTCAGCCTTCTGAGTAGCTGGGGTTACAGGCACGTGCCACCATGGCCAGCTAATTTTTTGGTATCTTTAGTATAGATGGGGTTTCATTGTGTTGGCCAGGCTGGTCTTGAACTCCTGACTTCATGATCTGCCCGCCTCAGCCTCCCAAAGTGCTGGGATTACAGGCATGAGCTACCGCACCCGGCCTTGCCCGGCTCATTTTTGTATTTAGCTGTGGTGAGCCACTGCGCCCGGCCCTAAATATTTTAGTGATGAAAAAAACTACTACCCAGGTGTGGTGGCATGTGGCTGTAGTCACAGCTACTTGGGAGGCTGAGGTGGGAGGATTGCTTGATCCCAGGAATTCGAGTCCAGCCTGGGTATTAGTTTGTTTTCACACTGCTGTAAAGAACTAGCAGCCGGGCGCAGTGACTCACTTCTGTGATCCCAGCACATTAGGAGGCCTAGGTGGGTAGATCACAAGGTCAAGACCAGCCTGGCCAACATGGTGAAACCTCGTCTGTACTTTAAACACAAAAATTAGCTGGGTATGGTGGCACGTGCCTGTAGTCTCAGCTGCTCGGGCAGCTGAGGCAGGAGAATTGCTTGAACCCCGGAGGCAGAGGTTGCAGTGAGCTGAACTACATCTGTAACCCCAGCACTTTGGGAGGCCAAGGCAGGTGGATCACGAGGTCAGGAGTTCGAGACCAGCCTGGCCAACATGGTGAAACCCTAGCTCTACTAAAAATTCAAAAAAATTAACTGGGCATGGTGGCGTGTGCCTGTAATCCCAGCTATTTGGGAGGCTGAAGCAGGAGAATTGCTTGAACCCAGGAGGTGGAAGTTGCAGTGAGCCAGGATCCTGCCACTGCACTCCAGCCTGCCTCAGAAGAAAAAAAGACTACCTGAGATTGGTAATTTATAAAGAAAAGAGGTTTAATTAACTCACAGTTTCTCATGGCTGGGGAGGCTTCATGAAACTTTTAATAATGGTAGAAGGCGAAGAGAAAGCAAGCACCTTCTTCACAAGGCAGGAGAGAGAGAGTGAGCGAGGGGAGTGCCACGCTTTTAAACTATCAGATCTCCTTAGAACTCACTCAGTATCACAAAAACAGCATAGGGAAACCACCCCTGTGATCCAGTCACTTCCCGCCAGGTCCCTCCCTCGGCACATGGGGATCACAATTGGCGATGAGATTTGGGTGGGGACACAGAGCCAAACCATGTAACTGGGCAACATGGCAAGACCCTCTCTCTTACAAAAAAAAATAATTTTTGTTATTTTTGCTGTTCACATATTGAGGGCAAACTGTCCCCCTCACTCCTGAACTAACACACCCCAGTTTTGATTTTTCATCCTTTGTCAAGTCAGTTTTTAATGTGGGTGGTCTCTTTTTTTTTGAGACGGGGTCTTGGTATGTTACACAGGCTGGTGTCAAACTCCTGAGTTCAAGTGATCCGCCTACCTTGGCCTCCCAAAGTGCTGGGACTGCAGGCTTGAGCCTCCGCTCCTGGCCGTAATGTGGGTGGTTTTAATTCATATAAATGAAAAATACTTGAATCCATAAGATACTAATTGGAATCAGTTGCATGTCTTTCCAATTTTTTCTAAAAAAAAAAAAAAAGCTTCATTGAGGTGTATTTCTTATACCATAAAATTCACCCCGTTAAAATAAAATTCACCACTTTAAAGTATACAATTCAGTAGTTTTTAGTATACTTACAGAGTTGTACAGCCATTACCAACCACTATATAATCCTGGAACATTTTCATGACACCAAAAAGAAACTCTACTCATTAAGGAGTCATTTCCCCCTTGCCCCAGCTCTTGGCAACCACTAATCTTCTTTGTCTGTCTAGATTTGCCTGTTCTGGATATGTCATAAATGGAATTGTACAATATATGACCGTTTATGTTGCTTTTTTCACTTATAATGTTTTCAAGGTTTATGTTGTGGCATGTGTCAGTACTTCCTTTTTATGGCTGGCTAGTATTCCATTGTATAAACAGCATTTTGTTTATCCATTCATTGATTGATGGGCATTTAGTTTTTTCCCACTTTTTGGCTATTATGCTGCTGTGAACATTTGTGTACAAGTTTTTGTGTGAATGTAAGTTTTTAGTTCTCTTGGGTATATACCTACAGATGGAATTGCTGGGTCATGTGCTAATTACATTTAACCTTTGAGGAACTTTCTGCCTCTTTTCCGAAGTGGTTGAATCATTTTACTTTGTTTTTATTTTGAGACAGAGTCTCACTTTGTCTTTCCAGGCTGGAGTGCAGTGATGTGATCTCAGCTCACTGCAACCTCTGCCTCCTGGGTTCAGGCGATTCTCATGTCTCACCTTCCTGAGTAGCTGGGACTACAGGCACGCACCACCATGCCTGGCTAATTTTTGTATTTTCAAGTTGTATTTTTTTAGTAGAGACGAGGTTTCATTATGTTGGCCAGGTTGGTCTCAAACTCCTGACAGGTGATCCGCCTGCCTCGGCCTCCCAGAGTGCTGGGATTACAGGCGTGAACCACTGTTCCCGGCTCATTTTACATTTCTGCCAGCAATGTAAGTTCCATTTCTCTACATCCTAATCAGCACTTGCTATTGTCTGTTTTTTTTTTTTTTTTTTTAATTGTCATTCTAGTGGAATGGCATCTCCTAGTTTTTATTTGCATTTCCCTGATGACTAATGATATTGAGCATCTTTTCATGTCCTTATTGGCCATTTGCATATCTTGTTTAGAGAAGTGTTTGTATCAAGTGTTTTGCCCATTTTTCATTTGGGTTATTTATCTTTTTGTAAGTGATTTTTTGCAAGAGTTCTTTATTCTGGATACAATTCCCTTACCTGTATTTGCAGATATTTTCTTCTGTCTGTGGGTTGTCTTTTCACCTTCTTTATGGTATTCTTTGAAACACAAAAGTTTTAATTTGATGAAGTCTAGTTACCTATGTTTTCTTTTGTCACTTGTGCTTTTGCCTAACCCAGGGTCATGACAATTTATGTTTTCTTCTAAGAGTTTCTTAGTTTTAGCTCTCAAATTTAGGTCTCTGATCATTTTGAATTGAGCTTTGCGTATAATTTGAGGCAGGGTCCAACTCAGTTTTTTCGCATGTGACTGTCTAGTTGTCCCTGCACCATTTGTTGAGATACACTTAGTTTTAGCAGTGCACAGTCATGTATGGCTTAAATGTTCTGAGTAATGCATTGTGAGGTGATTTCGTCATTGTGCGAACATCATAGAGTCTAGACAAAACCTAGATGGTGTAGCCTACTACGCAGTAGGCCATGGGTTATAGCCTGTTGTTCCTAGGTCATAAACCCTGTATAGCATGTTACTGTATTGAATATTGTGGTGTTTTTCTAACAAAGGTAAGCATTCATGAGTGTAAACGTAAACATAGAAAAAGCACAGTAGAAATATGATGTAAAAGATAAAAAAAAATGGTGCACCTATATAGGGCACTTACCATGAATGGAGCTTGCAAAACTGGAAGTTGCTCTGGGTGAGTCAGTGAGTGAGTGATGAATGAATGTCAAGGACGTGATGTAGACTTTATAGACAGTGAACACTTTGGCTACACTAAATTTATTTACATATTTTTCTTCAAAAATAAATTAATCTTAGCTTATTGTAACTTTTTAACTATAAATTTTTAATTTTTAAAAAAACTTTAGACTTTTGTAGTAACACTTAAAACACAAACACATTGTGTAGCTGCACAAAAATATTTTCTTTCTTTAGATCCTTACCTTGTAAGCTTTTTTCTGTTTTGAAGCTTTTTTTTGTTAAAATCTAGGACACACATTAGCTTAGTCCTACACAGGGTCAGGATCATCAGTATCACTGTCTTCCACCTGTACATCTTGTCCCACTGGAAGGTCTTCAGGGGGCAATAACATGCTTAGAGCTATCGTCTATGATAACAATGCCTTGTAGAATACCTCCTGGGGGACCTGCCTAGGGCTTCTTTACAGGAGACTCTTTTTTTTTCTAAAGTAAGTAGGAGTAACATTGTAAAATAACAATCAGAAATATAGTAAACAAACTGGTAACATACTTATTATCATGATCAGATATTATGTACTGTATATAATTTTACATGCTACACATAGCTAGATTGCCAGCACAGTAGGTTTGTTTACACCAGCATCACTACAAACATGTGAGTAATGAATGTGTTGTGCCATGACATTATGATGGCTTTGATGTCACAAGGCAAATTTTTCAACTTTGTTATGTAATCTTATGGGACCACTGTCACATATAGTCTGTCTTTGATTGACACATGGTTGTGCAGGCCATCACTGTAATTATTCTCAACTGTAAGTTGATTTATTGCAAGGCAGGATTCCCTGGATATATGAAGAAATTATCCCTATTCTGCAGCAGAAGGAAAGGATCTCTCATAGTGTTGCACAGTAAAAGTTGGAACAATACACTTGTGTGGGGAATTCTGAAGACATCACTTCTGTGATTTTTAAACCACTTCTAAATCCTTTGCTCTTTTGTTTGTGGTGGGTAATTACCTTCACTTTTTGGTGTTTAATTGAGCTAAAGTTTATTTTTAAACAGGAACTAGTTCAGTTTTCAGAACCAGCTAAACTTTTTGTGGAATACTATCTTTTGATACCAGCAGAATATTAAGTTTCTTTTTATTGACTAAATGATTAATAAGCAATGGTTACATGCAGATACTGTTTAGGGACATAATGAATTTTTCACAGTTGAGTGTTAGAAACAAATCATAATCCAGTAAACTAAGAACTATTTTAGAAGTTTGTTTTGAAGTGGTAAAAAAAGGAATTAAAGGTCTGGCGCAGTGGGTCATGCCTGTAATTCCAGCACTTTGGGAGGCTGAGGTGGGCGGATCTCTTGATGCCAGGAGTTGGAGACCAGCCTGGCCAGCATGGCGAAATCCTATCTCTACCAAAAATACAAAGATTAGCCTGGGCATGGTGGCACATGCCCGTAATCCCAGCTTCTTGGGACACTGAGGCATGAGAATTGCTTAAACCTGGGAAGTGGAGGTTGCAGTGAGCTGAGATCGCATCACTGCACTCCAGCCTGGATGATAAAGCAAGACTGTCTCAAAAAAAGAAAAAAAGTAAAAGGACTATATTTAGCATGAGATTGGAGTTGGTCAAGGTGGGCTTTACTGAGGTGGGAACATTTGAGCTGGTCCTTGATGGAGGAGTACCAGATTTCTAGGTATATAAAACTGGGTAATAAGGGGAATAGGAGTAGGCAAGCATCTTGTTACGAGTGAAGGCATGGAGACATGAAAATTACATGTCATCTTTAGGGACTAGCAGAGGTTGCGGTGTAGCTGAAGCATGCGGATGAGGTTGGAAAGGCACTCCTAGCACTTGATCCTCACCTTCCCCCCGGGGCTGGGAATTAGAGGGGAGGAGTGATCTCCATAAGTGTGGGTCATCTTTACAGATGTGAAGAGCCATTACCCATCCCTCCCCAACTGTGCAACTGTAAGTGTGTATTGGGAAGATATGTCAGGGATATTCGTGGTATATATTAGAAGTGTTGAAGGCATTGTTTTTACAGAAATTATTTTAGCAATTTTTTTTTTTATTGGGCATCTGCTGTTTGATTTGAAGTTGCTTAGGATTTTCTGAAAGATTACATAAAATACTGTTGAAAAGATGATTGCATATAAAACATATAATCTGTTCAATATTAAGTGTGTTAGAAAGCACATATACTAGATGTTGGGATACACCCGTGAACAAGACAGTCTTTGCTATTTGTGTTCTATTTACACTCTAGTGTGGAGAGACAAATGCAGAAAGAAATGTCAGATAGTAATAAGTGCTATGCAGAAAATTAAAGTAGGGTGATATGATGGAGAATGCCTGAGTGGTCAGAGAAAATCTTTCTGAGGAGGTGACATTTAAACTGAGATCTCAATGACAAGAATGACATGTGGAAAATCTGGGGAAATAACATTCTAGGCAGAGGAGATTTCTAATACAAAGCCCCTAAAGGGAGAATTATCTTGACTTGTAAAAGGAACAGAAAGAAAGTCACTTTATGTAAAAATTTGTAAGTAAAGCTGGGGGAGTTTTAATTTTATTCTGTGTAAGGATGGCGGATAGAGTGGAAGTGCTATATCACTTAATCTCGGCAGTAATCCAAGTGACAAATAGTGGTGGCTTAGAATAGGGGTATAGCAGGGGAGTCTAGAGTGAAGCAAACTTGTGGGGACTTGTTTAGGAGGTAGTATTAGTGGTAGCTAGCTAGTCTGTTTTGTAACCTGATAACCTTGGGCAATGTGTTTATAATCATGGAAGGTTGTGCTGCATTAGCGAGGGGGCGCGAGAGTCAGAACTGGGGTTCACTTGCTAGCCTGTGACCCTGGATGAGATATTTCACCTCTCCTGAAGGCACAGATTCTTTTTTTTTTTATGACGGAGTCTCTGTCACCCAGGCTGGAGTGCAGTGGCGAGATCTCGGCTCACTGCAGCCTCTACCTTCCATATTCAAGCACTTGCCTCAGCCTCCTGAGTAGCTGGGATTACAGGTGCACACCACCACACTTGGCTAATTTTTTTTGTATTTTTGTTAGAGACGGGGTTTTACCATGTTGGTCAGGTTGGTCTCGATCTCCTGACCTTGTGGTCCACCCACTTGTGCCTCCTAAAGTGCTGGGATTACAGGTGTGAGCCACCGCACCTGGCCGACACAGATTATTATTCATAAAAATGGAGGCTGGGCGCCATGGCTAATGCCTGTAATCCCAGCACTTTGGGAGGCCGAGGCGGGTGGATCATGAGGTCAGGAGTTTGAGACCAGCCTGGCCAACACAGTGAAACCCTGTCTCTATCAAAAATACAAAAATTAGCTTGATGTGGTGGCACACACCTGTAGTCCCAGCTACTTAGGAGGCTAAGGCAGGAGAATCACTTGAACCCTGGGAGGTGGAGGTTGCAGTGAGCTGAGATCTGCCATTGCACTCCAGCCTAGACAACAGAGCAAGACTCTGTCTCAAAAAAAAAAAAAAAAAAAAAAGAAAAGATGTGGGGTACTTTAGGAGGGAAGGTACCTGAGGATTCAGTGAAGTTAGTGTTCTTTACCTGAAGCTCCATACAAAACTTAAGTTGATGTTATGTCAAGCTGACAAGTGTTCATGCTATTAATTATAGGACTTGGGTTTTGAAGTGATCAGTTTTAGCTCTCCACTTAAAGATAGGTAAGCCATTATTGTCCCTGTTTTTTGAGATGAGAGGCTTGGGTCCTAAGGATTTGGCTAGTATTTCAGATGTAAGAGAGGGAGAGGGACTCAGACTCACGTTTTGGAAGTGCAGTACATTTCCTTCCTTCTTTTCCTTCCTTTTCTCTTTCGTGGACTCTCGCTCTGTCACCAAGGCTGGAGTGCAGTGGTGCAACCTTGGCTCACTGCAGCCTCCTCCTCTTGGGTTCAAGCAGTTCTCCTGCCTCAGCCTCCTGAGTAGCTGGGATTATAAGCACCCACCACCACGTCCAGCTAATTTTTGTATTTTTAGTAGAGATAGGGTTTCACCATGTTGGCCAGGCTGGTCTCAAACTCCTGACCTTAGGTGATCCACCTCCCTTGGCCTCCCAAAGTGCTGGGATTACAGGTGTGAACTACCATACCCAGTCCGGTACCTTTTCATATATGTGAGAGAACTAGGTACAAATATCAAGAGGTGAAACTGGTTTTCCATAGTAAAGTACATTTCTATGCTTTAGTGAAAGATAATATATTATTAAAGGGAAATATTGTAGGATATTCTTGATGTATATATTTGGATGAGTAGCTGAGAAGATACTTAAAAGATTGATTGTGGCTGTGTGCAGTGGCTCATGCCTGTAAACCCAGGACTTTGAAAGGCTGAGTCGGGAAGATTGAGGCCTGGAGTTCGAGATTAGCCTGGACAATGTATGAGACCTTGTCTCTAATAAAAATTTAAAAAATAACTTGGTGTAATGGTGGGTGCCTGTAGTCCCAGCTACTCTGAAGGCTGAGGTAGGAGGATCGCTTGAGTCTGAGAAGTCGAGGTTGCAGTGAGCCATGATCATGCCACTGCACTCTAGCTTAGGCCACAGAGTAAGATCCTGTTAAAAAACAAAAACTGGCCGGGCGTGGTGGCTCACGCCTGTAATCCCAGCACTTTGGAAGGCCGAGGCGGGTGGATCATGAGGTCAGGAGATCGAGACCATCTGGCTAACACGGTGAAACCCCATCTCTACTAAAAATGCAAAAAATTAGCCGGGCGTGGCGGCGGACGCCTGTAGTCCTAGCTACTTGGGAGGCTGAGGCAGGAGAATGGCGTGAACCCGGGAGGCGGAGCTTGCAGGGAGCCGAGATCACGCCACTGCACTCCAGCCTGGGCAACTGAGCGAGACTCCGTCTCAAAAAAACAAACAAAACAAAACAAAACAAAAACCAATCAGTCATGAAGGGCCTTTTATGCCCTCTTAAGGATATATATATAGTTTTTGGAGACAAGATTTTGCTTTGTCTCTTGGCTGTAGTGCAGTGGTGTGATCATAACTCACTGCAGCATTGACCTTCCGAGCTCAAGTGATCCTCTCACCTCAGCCTTCCGCCTAGCTGGGACTACAGGCATGTGCCACCATACCCAGCTAACTTTATAACAATGTTTTGTGGAGATGGAGTCTCACTATGTTGCCCAGGCTGATCTCAGACTCCTAGGCCTCCCAAGGTGCTAAGATTACAGCAGTGGTTCCTACCACTCCAGCCCTGTGTCCTTTTAAATACTTTCCATTATTATTATTATTATTATTTTTTGAGACAGAGTCTTGCTCTGTTGCCCAGGCTGGAGTGCAGTAGTGTGGTCTTGGCTCACTGCATCCTCTGCCTCCCAGGTTCAAATGATTCTCTTGCCTCAGCCTTCCCAGTAGCTGGGATTACAGACGCCCACCACAACTCCCGGCTAACCTTTGTATTTTTAGTAGAGACAAGGTTTCACCACATTGACCAGGCTGGTCTTGAACTCCTGATCTCAGGTGATCCACCCACCTCGGCCTCCCAAAATGCTGGGATTATGGGCGTAAGCCACCGCGCCCGGCCTAAAAATACTTTATTTTTTTAGAGCAGTGTTAAGTTCACAACAAAATTGAGCAGAAAGTACAGAGAGTTCTCATATACCTGCTACCCCCATGTTTCCCCCACTGTCTACATCCTTCCCCAGGGTGGTATATTTGTTAACAATTAATGAACCAGCATTGACACATAATCACCTAAAGTATGTAATTTACATTAGGATTCACTCTGTAGATTCTATGGGGTTTGACAAATATATAATGAAAAGTATCTATCATAATAGCACACAGTGATTTCACTGCTCTAAAACTCCTCTGTGCTCTTCTATTCATCCCTTCCCTCTAACTCTTGCAACCTCCCTGATCTTTTTGCTGTCTTCATGTTTTGCCTTTTCTAGAATGTTGTATAGTTGGAATCACACATTATGTAATTGTTTCAGGTTGTCTTTCATTTAGTAATACGCATTTAAGGTTCATCCATGTCTTTTTGTGGGTTTATAGCCCGTTTGTTTTTAGAGCTATATAATATTCCATTGTCTGAATGTACCACAGTTTATCCATTTACCTACTGAAGGACATCTTGGTTCTTTCCAACTTTTTGCAATTAGAAAAAATTTCCCACACTATACGGGTGTAAAGGTTTTTCTTTTCTTTTCTTTTTTTTTTTTTTGAGATGGAGTCTTGCTCTGTTGTCCAGGCTGGAGTGCAGTGGTGCGGTCTTGGCTCACTGCAGCCTCTGCCTCCTGGGTTCAAGTGATTCTTGTACTTCAGCCTCCCAAATAGCTGAGTCTATGGGTGCCTGCCACTACACCTGGCTAATTTTTTGTGATTTTAGTAGAGATGGGGTTTTACCATGTTGGCCAGGCTGGTCTTGAACTTCTGACCTCGAGAATCGACCCACTTTGGCTTCCCAGAGTGCTGGGATTGCAGGTATGAGCCACTGTGCCCGGCCAAAATTTTGCAATTATAAATGAATCTGCTGTGAAATCCATGTGTAGATTTCTGTGTGAACTTAAGTTTTCAACTCATTTGGGTAATTAGCAAGGAGTGAGATTGCTGTATCACATGACTAAAAGTACATTTTTGTGAGAAACTGCCAAATTGTCATCCAAAGTGACTGTACCATTTTGAATTCCCACCAACAATGAATGAGAGTTCCTGTTGCTCCACATTCTTGACAGCATTTGGTAATGTCAGTGTTTTGGATTTTAGCTATTCTAGTAAGTATGTGGTGGTATCTCATTGTTTTAATTTGTAATTACCTAATGATGTATGCTGTATTTTTGTATTTTTAGTAGAGACAGGGTTTCACCATGTTGGCCAGGCTGGTCTTGAACTCCTGACCTCAGGTAATCAGCCCACCTTGGCCTCCGAAAGTGCTGGGATTATAGGCGTGAGCCACCGGGTCCCCCCCCCGCCCCTGTGTTTGAAAAGATGTTCAACATCTTTTTATATGCGTATTTACAACCTATATATATTCTTTGGTGAGGTGTCTGTTCAGATCTTTTGCCCATTTTTCAGTTGAGTGGTTTTCTTATTGTTGAGTTTTAAGAGTTCTTTGTTTATTTTAGATAATAGTCATTTATCTTTTGCAATTTTTTTTTCTGGTTTTTGGTATTCTCATTCCCTTGACAGTGTCTTTCACAGAGCAGAAGTTTTAAATATCAGTGAAGTCCAACTTAATCAGTTTTCCTTCTTTTTTTTTTTGAGATGGAATTTTACTCTTGTTGCCCAGGCTGGAGAGCAATGGTGCAATCTCAGCTCATGCAACCTCCGCCTCCTAGGTTCAAGCGATTTTCCTGCCTCAGCCTCCTGAGTAGCTGGAGTTACAGGTGCGTGCCACCACGCCTGGCTAATTTTTTTGTATTTTTAGTAGAGACAGGGTTTCACCTTGTCGGTCAGGCTGATCTCAAACTCCTGACCTCGTGATCACCTGCCTCGGCCTCCCAGAGTGCTGAGATTACAGGCTTGAGCCACCGTGCCTGGCCGACAGAAATTAAATTCTGAATGAAGTAGCATGTTCGTAGTTCTTGCAAACGTTGTTTTATTATTATTTAAATGCTGGATTGATGTGTATTTTTGGAGTTAATTGTTCCATTTCCATACATGTTTAAGAAAACTGGTCTTTCATCCCATTAGATTGCAGGTTCTCTGATCACAGGGACAGTGTTTTGTCTGGTTATATCTTTCCATATTTCTGAGCGCATGGTAAATCTTTGGTAAATGTTGCTCTAGGTTGTTACATTAGTTTTGTTTGGGATGGTGATTTAAGGTACCTGATTGACCTAGGATGTCTGAAACTGTGTAAAGGAACTATGCTCTAAGATAGGTTCTGCTGAAGCTCAAGACATGGCTGTGTGACTCCTCCTCACGTTCTTGTTATGATTGAGGAACTGAAGTGTTCAGATAGAGTAAGTGTGTAAAGAGCTAGAAATCCTCCTGAGATGATGAGACGAACAGAAAGAGCATTAATACTGTTTCATGCTAGATTTGACACAATATAAGTTAACTTTTTTCTTCTAGATCTTCTTTCCTTCTAGTCAGTGGATTGCTAATTGTCTAGTGGTTTAAAAGGAAACATGAATATTAGAGTTGTAACTTTTATTACAATAATGTAGCCTTGACAGATTAAAATGTAACATTTAAATTTGTTATATTTTGAAGACTTAGGTTTGGTTGGAATGAAGTTAGTTATAGCTGTAGAGGGTTGTCACCTCAGTTAATTAAGGCATAGTGCTGATAAGGCCAAGGTCACCCTGGCAGGTGTTACTTAATTTTACTTTGTCCAACTTATCCACAAATTCCTGGGAAGTGTACAGTATGTTTAGTTCAAATCTACTCATTTGATACAGATGCTATAGATAATAGTGACCTCTTTTTATAGGAATGCCAGCTCATTTTTGATATCTAATTATTATTTACATACAATTTCACACTAATTTAGGACTATTAGAAGATAATGATTGCAAAAGATTTGTACTTGTGTTATTGTCATAGCTAGATTTGAATAGTTAACCAGTGTATGGGTTGCCACAGTGCCAGGTTTGTTGTAGGATGGTAGACTTTCAGAGCAGTGACGAAAGGAACAAACTTTTATTGAACAATTTTGTGGCTCTTAGTAGTCTAATCCCTTCAATTTGTAGATGGAAAAACTGAGGCTCAGAAATACGAAATTCTGATTAGGAATTCAGTTTTGGACATGTTAACTGTGAGACACTTGTTAAACATTCAAATTGAGATGTCAGGTGGGCAGCTGGTTTTACAAATCTTGAGTTAGGGGAGAGATCCAACTTGGAGATACAAAATTTTAAATTATCACCAAATAGCTGATATTTAAAGCCCAGGGATTGACTTAAGGTCCCCAGAGTAGTTAGAGGTTAGAGAGAAGAAGACCAAAGCTTGGGGCACTTGGCTCTTTAATTCAGAAACATAAGGAAGCCAACAAAGAAGTTTGAGGAAGAAAAGCTACTGAGATTGGAAGAAAACCAGGAGAATGTCTTGGAAACCATGTTAGAACAGTATGTTTAATTGTGGATTATAGAACCAGAGAGCTTCAGACTAAGTCATTTAACAAATAATTTAGTGACTGTTGTATTTTGCCTAAGAGTTCTTTTTATTTCAAATGCTGAAGTTATTTTTATGTTGTATTTTGCCTAAGAGTTCTTTTTATTTCAAATGCTGTAGAGGCAAAAGTGTTTAATAATTTTGGGGATTCAATTACAAGTTACATATTTTTTAATGGGGCTAGAATGTGAAGGTGCTGAAGTCACTGCTTGCTGTGTAATATTCTAGATATTTGTTGATGTAGTTCTATACTTAAGTATGGACCTAACTGGTGTGTTACAAAATGAAGGAAAAACAAATGTAATAGGTTTTGCTCAGTTTATAATCTGGCCAAGGATATAGGAAGACATAACAAGTGTATCAAACATGAATCTTAGTCCAAAAACTCAGATGGAAAGAAGGTACCACATTTGCTTTCTTTAAATTAACTTGATTTGAATTCTACTTCTTCGGCAAGAAATTCAACCTCAGTCATCCTTGGGGCTCCCTCTCCTCATGTTCTTGGAAGGCCTGGTGTCATATGGTTCAGATTTTGCCTGCATTGGTTATAGTATTGTCTTCCACAAGGTTCCATCAGGTTGTGTGGCTCTGCCACCAACTGTGGGCCCTAGTGCCTGTGACTTGACACCTAGTTTATATCTAGCAGACACTTTTTACTGAGGTCTTGCTGCCATGGAGTTGATTCCATCCTCTCTAGAATTTCTTCTGAGATTGCTCACAAGGTCTACTCCTTTCTTTCATTGAGTCATTCAAGATGGTCTCTTCTTGGGTTTTACTAAACACAAGGTGCTGCTCTACCTTCCGTGCCACTGGAATCTCTGAACAAAGGGGTTTTGAAAGCCTGGCTGTTTGACTGGAAATCGAAGGGAGGGATGGAAATAGGAGGGTGTGAGTGACATAGGAAAAACATATATGAATTAGTGTTCCAAAAACTAGCCCCAAGAGGAAATATAAAGTGCCAAATGTCAATAAGTATGGTTGCTTGGAGTGTACTTGAAGTGATTTGAAAACTTCATGAAGATGAGACTTGAACTGAGCCTTAAAAAATGGGTAGAATTCATTATAAATGATGGTGTCTGTTGTGCTTCTGTATCTAAGGCAGTACCTTCCTGTGTATATTGTTGGGTGGTGGTGACACATGCATGAGTCAGGGGTGTGTGTGGCATGTTTGGGAGTGAGTGTGTGGTGTGTGTGTTTGTGACAGGAAGGAGATGAGAGTTTATACTGTTGCAGAAGAGCCTCAGAAAGAGAATTGTGGAACAGTCAGCTGGATGGATTTAGAAAGGGAAGATGCTTAGAAGGCTTTTATAGTAGTTCTGACCTGAACTGGAAAAGGATTGATGGCAGTGGGAATGAGAAGACAGTAATTGGGTAGAAACCGCTAGAAAGAATCTGTGGGGAGAAGGCAGAATTTAAGGTGGTTTTGAGTTCTCTGCTGGGTGCAGAGGTATTAATAGTGTCATTAATGGAAACTGGAGAAGTCAAGATAGAAGTTTGTTGTGAGAAGAAGATAAGGAGTTAAATGGATGATTTGATAACCTGTTGGAGCCCTGAAATGAGGTTAGATTTGTAGATAAAGGGTTTACTATATCATTGATCTTCACGATCCTGCTCTAGACTGGTTGTTTTTCCTGTTGACTATTGTGAAGAAGACAGTGATGAAAGAATAACTGATGAGAAAAGAGGGGATGAGTATGTGCGATATTTTGGCTTAAGTATTTTAAAATTTTTTATTTACAGAAATTTTATAATTCAAAATTACTTTGTAATATTTTAAAAGCCTGAAAATTTAGCATGCTTGGAAAATCCTTTTTAGTTTTAGCTTTCGTCTTTATATCCCTAAGACGTTCTCTGAGCATTTGTAAATCTCTACAGGTTTATATTAATAATCTCCATAGGTTTATATTAATATGCTAATATTTATATTAATAAGTATAAATTTGTATTAATAAAGCTAATAAAAATCTTTAAGGCTGCTTTTTGTTGTTGTTTGAGACGGAGTCTCGCTCTGCCGCCCAGGCTGGAGTGCAGTGGTGCAATCTCTGCTCACTACAACCTACGTAGACCTCCCAGATTCAAGCAATTTTCCTGCCTCAGCCTCCTGAGTAGCTGAATAGTATAACTTCTTATCATTTGAAAGTACTGGCAGTTGAGCTTATCTCAGTTTGTTTCTTGAGTTTGCACTTGAAGGGAATTCTTTCTTTCTTTCTTTCTTTCTTTCTTTCTTTCTTTCTTTCTTTCTTTCTTTCTTTCTTTCTTTCTTTCTTTCTTTCTTTCTTTTTTTTTTTTTTTGAGA
>NC_045442.1:8806759-8853514 GCF_002776525.5 Piliocolobus tephrosceles | reverse complement strand
TTCTTTCTTTCTTTCTTTCTTTCTTTTTTTTTTTTTTGAGATGGAGTTTCGTTCTTGTTGCCCAGGCTGGAGTGCCATGCCACAATCTTGGCTCACTGCAACCTCCGCCTCCTGGGTTCAAGCGATTCTTTTGCCTCAGCCTCCTGAGTAACTGGGATTATAGGCACCCACCACCATGCCCAACAATTTTTGTGTTTTTGGTAAGATGAGGTTTCACCATGTTGGCCAGGCTGGTCTTGAACTCCTGACCTCAAGTGATCCACCCACCTCAGCCTCCCAAAGTGCTGGGATTACAGGCGTGAGCCATTGTGCCCAGCCGAGAATTATTTCACTTCTTCAGTTCTCTATGATTGTTTAGTAGGTGGTTGGGGAAATTTGTAGTGTAGCTGCAATTTTGAGGAATTGACTTCAGTATAAATATAATTCTTATACAGTGTTTAGTAATGTTTCATAAATATTAAACATGACAGTATAAAAAACGTTCAATTACGTAAGTCCCTTTCCACTGCCTGCTATTAGTACATACACCATAATACTTGTGCACTCTTATTATCTGAATTGGAAAGTATATAATTAAAAACAGTTACAAATTTAGTACTTGTAAATTTAGTACTAGTAAATGGTTGATATGTTTAAGAGACATTATTCATTCTGCAGGCAGAGCTTGATGTACAAATGGATTCCTGGTCTCCTTGGTCCACAGGATGGGAACTGTTGGTATTGCATTTGAACCAAGGAATATTTGTCTTAAGAGTAGCAGTTTTGCCTAGTTCTCCTTAACGAAGGCCCAGATGATGTAGATTTTATTGTGTTTTATTTTACCAATTAATTGGAATTTGAGTCCTTGGATAGAATTTGCAAATCTGCTTTGCATGCAGAATTAAACTTGTAAACTAAATTTACTTGGGTGTATGAATATATTTAATACTTAAAGTGATATTTAGTAAGTTTTATTTCAAGGTAGAGTATTAATTTTAGAGCTGGCTACTTTGGAAATAATTTTATGTACTTTTTGGAATGTTTTGACATCTGGAAAAAGTATCCTCTGTTAATTTCTTCATAGTACTGCAAAAAAAAAAAAAAAAAAAAAACACACACACACACAGTTCAGTTGATGTTATCCTTACTCTTTAGTTCTGTTTACTAATTACCACAGGTAGAAATAGCTGTCTCAGATAATCTTCAGTGAATTTTTTTTCTTTTTTTGTGTGTGTTTTTGTTTTTTTGAGACAAGGTCTCACTCTGAATACAATGGTATGATCATGGCTCACTGCAGCCTCAAACCCCTGGGCTGAAGCGATCCTCCTGCTTCAGCTTCCTGAGTAGCTGGGACTACAGGCATGTGCCACCACCCTGGGCTAATTTTTGTATTTTTTGAAGAGATGGGGTTTTGCCATGTTGCCCAGGCTGGTGTCAAACTCTTGGATTCAAGCAATCCAGCTGCCTAGGCCTCCTGTGCTGGGATTATAGGCGTGAGTGCCCAGCCACTCTTCAATGAATTTTACCTTGCAGTTGCTAAACAACATTCCTGCAATGTTTCAAGTTCCCTTAGAGTGAAGACTATACATCATTACATTTTTTTTCTTTTTTTTTCCTTGAGACAGTCTTGCTCTGTCATGGCAGGCTGAAGCACAGTAGCACAATCATAATTCACTGTGGTCTTGAACTCCTATGCTCAAATGAGCCTCCTTCCTTGGCCTCCTCAGTAGCGGGGACTATAGGCACAGGCCACTGCACCTGGCTAATTAAACAAGAATTTTTTTTTTGGACGGGCGTAGTGGCTCATGCCTATAATCCCAGCTCTTTGGGACGCTGAGGCAGGTAGATCACTTGAGGCCAGGAGTTTGAGACCAGCCTGGCCAACAAGGTGAAACTCCTTCTCTACTGAAAATTAAAACATTGGCTGGGCATGGTGGGATGCTCCTGTAGTCCCAGCTACTCAGGAGGCTGAGGCAGGAGATTCGCTTGAACCCGGGAGGCAGAGGCTGCAGTGAGCCAAGATCGTGCCACTGCACTCCAGGTTGGGTGACAGAGCGAGACTGTCTCAACAACAACAAAAATTGTGTGTGTGTGTTTTTTTTTCCTTTCTTGTAGTGATGGAGAGTCTTGCTATGTTGCCCAGGTTGGTCTTGAATCCTGGGCTCAAGTGTTCCTCCCACCTCATTCTCCCAAAGTGCTGGGATTATAGACTTGAGCCACCGTGCTTATTATCTAATATAAGGCACATCTCTTAAAACTCTTGAGCTTGGTTTTGGTATTGCTTAGTTACGTGGATTTTCAGAGGCTGATGAGCTAATTAGGCAGCTATCTGTCCATTGTTTTACCAGGAATTTATGACAGTGATTATTTTTTATGGCAATTTTTGGTTTTTTAAATCAGCCTAGATGTTTAAATATATTATGCCAGTGTATTAGTTACATGAAGATTAGCTAAGATAACGTAAGGTTACGGGCTGTTTAGTTGCGCCTACAAACATAGTAAGACCTATCAAAACAAGTATGGATTTTGAATGTGAATATTTTAAAAGATATATTGAAATTACTTAGAGTAGCCCTGGATATATGTTCGTTATAGATGGCATTTATCTTGTTAATAAGTTTCTACATGCTCATTTTAATTTTCGGTAGCATGAGCAAGTAACTTATATTTCGTTCCTGAGAAACTAAAAGAATCTGCCTAAGGAGTATGAAAATTGCCATTAAATCTGTATTGTCTACTTTTTGGATGCTTATATGATTATAGTTCTCTGCTCTTCCACACATTTTTGGGCTGCTATCAGGTTGTAAGTAATCATTATACAAACTAGATTTAAAAATTTAAGCAAGATAATTTTATATTCCTTGGATCAGGGAAAAAAATGCAGTTGCTGAGGTGGTTTCATAGCTAAATATAAGCAATTATTTTGCTTTTTCTACTTTTTTGGATTTTATCATCTTTTCCCTTTTAGTAACAGAAGTAATACAGGTAGGACTTAACTTAGCACTGCCAAATTAATGGTAATATTAGACCTTTGTACACAGCACAGGATTAAGGTTATATAGAAAAATGTCTCATCCGTGTTTAATTTGGCTGACCAGCTCAGTTGATTAGCCAGTTTTATTGTTCTGTTAAATTAAAATTCTAAATATAGTTGTCCATTGTTCAAATAAATGAGTAGGGTTAAAATAGAGAATTGATAAAAATAAAGCCTTAAAAAAACCTTTTAGCTAAAGTAGCAGGCTTCAAGTGAAATTCAGTTTTGGTCTCCTTTACAGGAATAGCTATTCACAGTCAGACAGAACCACTTATCACGTTTTGCAGTATCTCCTGAGGAAGTCAGAATCTGAGCCAGCATGAAGACGGAATCTTGTCTTCGATCTGATTTGCAATCCGTACTTTTATTCTAATCATGTGCAAGGTGGAGGTTATAGCGTGGGAACTAAAATCTTAGTAAGTGTGGTTTTTATTTTAGCTATTAAATAGTATATATTCTTATAGTGATTTTTTTTTCTTCTTAGCAGAGTTCACACTATAAATGGTGTATGGACTTGGCAGGCAGGAACATAATACAGTATACTTCAAAAGTGAAAGATTTAGGCCAGGCGCGGTGGTTCATGCCTGTAATCCTAGCACTTTGGGAGGTCGAGGTGGGTGGATCACGAGGTCAGGAGTTGAAGAGAAGCCTGGCCAAGATGCTGAAACACCATCTCTACTAAAAATATAAAAATTAGCCGGGCATGGTGGCACGCGCCTGTACTCCCACTACTTGGGAGGCTGAGGCAGGAGAATCGCTTGAACCTGGGAGGTGGAGGTTGCAGTGAGTTTAGATTGCACCACTACTGCATTGCAACCTGGGCAAAACATAGCAAGACTCCATCTCTAAAAAACAACAACAAAAAAGGAAAGATTTAACCCTCTAGGTTCAGGAAAAGTCCCTGACAAAGAGCAAAGCTTCTTTGCTCTGCCTAGGATTTCTTTCTCTTTCCTGCTGAAAAATAGGTGTTGGGATGATACTGAGTTGATAAAAGTATTTAAGAAAAGTGGCCAGTGTCTAAATTCAAGCCATTAAAAAAAAAATTGTTAAATTTGTTATGTAAGTTGCTTCATTTATGAATTAGTTGCCATTAAATTATGAAGTTTTTTTTCATTATAGTGTGGGGTTAGCCCATTGTTGAATCCTAGGACTCTTTTAAATAGTGTGAATATATTTTAAATATGAATTGAAATTTTTTTTTTTTTTTTGGTGGGGGGATGGAGCCTCGCTTTGTCGCCCAGACTAGAGTGCAGTGGTGCGATCTTGGCTCACTGCACCCTCTGCCTCCCAGGTTCAAGCAGTTCTCTGCCTCAGCCTCCCGAGTAGCTGGGATTACGGGCGCCCACCACCATGCATGGCTAATTTTTGTATGTTTATAGAGACGGGGTTTCACTATCTTGGCCAGGCTGGTCTTGAACTGCTGACCTCATGATCTGCCCACCTCAGCCTCCCAAAATGCTGGGATTACGGGCGTGAGCTACGATCCCTGGCCATGAATTAGATTTTGAGTATATTTTAAATATTCAAAATTTAAAATATTTTAATTATGAACATTCACAATTACACTGGAATGATTATGCTACTAGTTATTTCAGTGATCTTCCACAGATTTAATTTTCCCCAGTACAGTCTTCTTCTTTTTGCTCCAAATAGAACTAGATTTTGAGGCTACAGAATATCAAGGAACTACCTATTTCATAATGTTACTTTGTTAATTGTAGCCATTACTTCTTAACGTTTCTTTACTACCTGTGCTAATTAAGAACAGTGGATAATTAGCATTTTAAGCTGCTTTTCTCCCTTAGTGAGAATGATAAAATTTATTTGATTTGATCAAATAACGTGATCAAACACGTTATTTGATCTTCTGAATTCATGAAAAATAATCTGTGTTCATAATTTGAGAATGGTTATGTGTTTAAGCTGTTATTTAGTTTGTGTTGTTTCCTCTACCTTTGTCTCTTTAAACTATTGGTTACTTTTCTAAATTGATGTGATGGCCTCCCTGAAATTAAACATTTCTATTAGTGGCTTCCCTTTAATCTCATCCTTCTTAGATCAAATCTCCAATTTCCTGCCTATCTCATTTTGCATTCCAAAGTTCAATTTTATTAAATCCCAAGGTCTAAGATTTTTTCTTTTGAGAATTTATCTCCAGTGTTTCTATGGAAATCAAAAAAGAAAATTAGGATAATTCAGTGTCGAAATGTTCTTTTGAGAAGTTTGTATTTTGTAGGTTGAAGGGCATGCTTTTTGGGGAGCATATTTTTGGAGGTGGAATGTAGTTATTTTAATAACCATGTCCTATATTATTTATAGCTTCCTGCCTGACACAGCTCACTTCAAGAAGTGCACAATGTCAGAACGTGGAATTAAATGGGCTTGTGAATATTGTACGTATGAAAACTGGCCATCTGCAATCAAGTGTACTATGTGTCGTGCCCAAAGACCTAGTGGAACAATTATTACAGAAGATCCATTTAAAAGTGGTTCAAGTGATGTTGGTAGAGATTGGGATCCTTCCAGCCCCGAAGGAGGAAGTAGTCCTTTGATATGTCCAGACTCTAGTGCAAGACCAAGGGTTAAATCTTCGTATAGCATGGAAAATGCAAATAAGTGGTCGTGTCACATGTGTACATATTTGAACTGGCCAAGAGCAATCAGATGTACCCAGTGCTTATCCCAGCGTAGGACCAGGAGTCCTACAGAATCTCCTCAGTCCTCAGGATCTGGCTCAAGACCGGTTGCTTTTTCTGTTGATCCTTGTGAGGAATACAATGATAGAAATAAATTGAACACTAGGACACAGCACTGGACTTGCTCTGTTTGCACATATGAAAACTGGGCCAAGGCTAAAAGGTGTGTTGTTTGTGATCACCCCAGACCTAATAACATTGAAGCAATAGAATTGGCAGAGACTGAAGAGGCTTCTTCAATAATAAATGAGCAAGACAGAGCTCGATGGAGGGGAAGTTGCAGTAGTGGTAATAGCCAGAGGAGATCACCTCCTGCTACGAAGCGGGACTCTGAAGTGAAAATGGATTTTCAGAGGATTGAATTGGCTGGTGCTGTGGGCAGCAAGGAGGAACTTGAAGTAGACTTTAAAAAACTAAAGCAAATTAAAAACAGGATGAAAAAGACTGATTGGCTCTTCCTCAATGCTTGTGTGGGTAAGTTTCTGTATTCTGCATTTTTTGAATGGAATGGGAAAAGGTAGTAAAAATGATACGAAAAGAGCTGGGTGTGCTGACACATGATTGTAGTCTTAGCCACTTGCTTGAGACCATGAGTCTGAGGCTGTAGTATGCCATGATCGGTCTGTGAGTAGTACCTGCACTCTAGCTTGGGCAACATACTGAGACTGTCTCCATGCCCACAAAAAATGTATGTATATGTGTGTGTGTGTGTATGTATATATATATTTGTATGTGTGTGCAAAGTCACCAGCATTTAATTCATTCAGCATGATAACTGTACTTTCAAGTATGCATACATACAAATTTGTGTATCTGTGATCTTGTCTTAACTTTGTACTAAATTGCCCACAATTAATTGTGTTCATGTCTCTCCATTACTGGGGGCAAGGGAAACTTTTAAGTTAAAGCAAAGGTTTTACACATCAATAGTAAGATATATACCTGGACTTTAAAGCTGCTACTCTGTTTATTGTAACAAGATGTAACTGAGGAACACCAGCTGCTGTTTCCAAGTATTTGTAAACAGTGTGAGCATCTTGTGATGATAGAAGCTTTAGTCAGATGTTAAAAATACCACAAAAATGTGTGACTCCAAGAAGTTGAACAAACATATTGACCTTGAAAATACTGGTGTTAATTTAACATGAATGTCATGTAGTAAATATTTGCAAACTTTATGGAGCTGATTACATGTAGCCAGCTGATTCCATACTTCAAGTTATGGTTCGTGTGTATTGTGACATTTTCCTCAGGAAATACTGTTGAAGGACAGAGACATAGGAGAGCGGAGTTTTTTTTCAGTTCTTGACTTTGTGAGTTAATTGTGATGTAATTCACAAAAGCAGTGACTTGAGTCTTCAGTATTTTTTTGAGTAGATTAGATGTTTGATTTTATTAAATTATTTGGATGGGGTGCTTACTTTGACGTTCGGACTGATTACTAAGTTTAAACTCTGTGTGGAACAATAGCTAAGCCTTAACTATACCTTAGCTGTATGTTTTCCCTCAGTACCAGTTTCTTTTTTTTAATCCCTCTGGGTCCAGCCCAAGAATATGGAAGTTTTAGGTGTATGAACCTGTGAGTCCTAAGAATTGATACCCAAGAAATTGTGAGTTTTAAAATTAATTTTTTTATATATTATATATATCATCCCCCCCCCCCCCAAAGATGGGATCTCACTCTGTCACCCAGGCTAGAAGGCAGTGATGCAGTCATGGCTCACTGCAGCCTCAACCTCCTGGGTTCAAGTGATCTGCCACCTCAGCCTTGCCAGTAACTGGGACTCCCTATTAGCATGTACCACTATGCCCTGCTATTGTTTTTAATTATTATTTGTAAAGATGGGGGTCTCCCTATGTTGCCCAGGCTGGTCTTCAACTCCTGGGCTCAAGCGATCCTCCCACCTCAGTCTCCTAAAGTGTTGGGATTATAGGCGTAATTTGCTGTGCCCAGCCGAAATCCTGAGTTTTCAATTTTAGCTTTGTTCTGGCAAAAAAGAATATCCCAGCAGATGAATCCTTCTGACCTCCAGACGTAGTAGGCACTTAGCAGCTCTTAGTTCTAGTTTCTTCCCATCCTGAGCATGAGGGATGAAAACACACCGAGCCATCTTCTATCTGTGTTGTCCCATTTTATTCCACTAATTTTTCTGCTCCAAATTGAGGGCAACATATAGTATGATTGTCAGTTAAAAAAATTTAAATAGGAGATACAAAAGGGTTTATTATTAGTTTCCTTACTGAGATCAAATTGATTTAACATAAAAATTCACCGTTTTGCAAATGAACAACTCATTTGGCATTTAATGCATTCACATTGTGTAACCACTACCTCTCTGTTGTTCCAAAACATATTCATCATCCCAAAAGGTAACTGTGTGCCCATTAAGCAGTTACTGGTCCCTACCCCTACCCGCTAACCCTTGATAACTGCCAGTCTGCTTTTGGTGTCTGTGGATTTACCTATTCTGGATATTCATATAAATGGAATCTTTACATATCTATGAGCTTTTATGTTGGGTGTGATTGTCTTTTAATTGCTTGTATGCCTTTGGAACACTCTTAAAATCTTTTTTTTTTTTTTTTTTTTTTTGCAGGGAGTAGTGTACTATGAATACTTGGACTACAAGATGGTGTTATAGTACATGTAGGTTTATAGATGAAAATGAACTATACTTCATTGTGACGGTTTTTAACCTCACAGTGAAGGTCACTAAACCCCACTAAAGGTCATAGAATCCTTTAGGAATCAGGGCTTCACTTCAACCCCAGGTTGCTTCAAGTCAGTGGATCTCAGGATAGGAACACCTGATTTGAAATACTTTCTTTCCTCGAAACATACAAGTTAGATGAATCAACATGTTTGTCTTTATGACATTATTTCTTCTTGATCTTACCTTTTTCTACATATCCTTACTTCTTTAGATGACTAGCCATCCTTGTACCTCCTTGCATTTTATTTTTTTGAGTCAGGGTTGCGAGGCTGGAGTGCAGTGGTGCAATGATGGCTCACTGCAGCCTTGACTTCCTCAGCTCAAATCATCCTCCCACCTCAGCCTCCTGAGTAGCTGGGACTATAGGCACATACCACCACACCCGGCTGATTTTTGTATTTTTTTTGTAGAAATAGGGTTTTACCTTGTTACCCAGGCTGGTGTCTTACTCCTGGGCTCGAGCGATCCACCCACCTCAGCCTCCCAGAGTGCCAGGATTACAGGGGTGAGCCACTGGGTCCCGCCCATCTCTTTGCATTTTAATCACTGACTTCAATTTAAAAGTGGAACAAGGCCAGGCACAGTGGCTCATTTCTGTTAATCCCAGCACTTTGGGAGATCGAGGCAGGTGGATCACCTGAGGTCGGGAGTTCGAGACCAGCCTGACCCAACATGTAGAAACCTTGTCTCTACTGAAAATACAAAATAGCTGGACGTGGTAGCGCATGCCTGTAGTTCCCGCTACCCCGCTACCCGGGAGGCTGAGGCACAAGAATCTCTTGAACCTGGGAGGTGGAGGTTGCAGTGAGCCAAGATCGCACCATTGCACTCCAGCCTGGGCGACAAGAGTGAGTGAAACTCCGTCTAAAAAGAAACTTCTACCAATAGGACCAGTATTGGATTTGACCTTGTTTTATTTACAAAACGATTTGTCATTAAGTAGTTGTTTCCACCTGCAAAGTTTCTAGATTCTCAGGGCCCAGGGTTGATTGTATTTGGTTCTTGGTAATGTGGACTGTGTCTTTCCTATCAGCGGATATTTTTTACTGTTAACTGTACGATGTCGTTCTGAACAGTTATACATAAGGTTATAATTATAGGCCTGTTTCTATGGGATAGCCATATTCTGATGTGTAAACATCACTGAAATATGTTAAATACTTTTTAGAAACTTGTTTACATTGTGTTGGGTTAATTAAAAAAAAGGCTTGAGCAGTAGGACTAACAGAAGTTCACATGTACTGAAAATTAATCTTTACTTCCCTTTTCTGCCTGCCTTATGTTCCCCAGATTTTGTTAGATACAGTGTATTTTGGGTTGTTGATGTTAAGTGTTTTTTAAAAAATCCATCTCTACACTATATACACTGAGTATAAAATGTGAGACTTTTCCATTTAAAGTTGGAAAAAAATGTCAACCTCAGGTCAGCTTTATAGCTGATAAACTAGGAATGAGGAAGATCCAGTTGTTGAGAGGGCAGATGTCAACTAAGGCATCAACAGTATTGAGCAAACATATTGACATAGCCATTGGGTGTAAGTTTCACATAAGTCAAATTATCTTAGGTGGTGAGAGGATGTTGGGGACAGCTGTGCCAAAACCCGACATCTGTAGTGGAACCTGAGGTTGAGAATCAGGGTGGTAAAGGTAGAGGTGTGAATGTAAATGTACAGTTGTCTCTGGAATGTCTGCAGTTGGTGCTAGATGTTTTTAGGGACATCAAGTTTTTAGGGCAGTCATGTCAGCACTCACCATAGACTGCTTTTCTCACTGGGTAGACAACAATGTATCTAGAGAATAGAGCAACGCTACCTAATGCCCTGCTTTTATTCTGCTATTGTATTGAATCAGTTGCCTTATGAAATTACACTTCAATTTGTGTACATAGCTATGTCCTTAAAAAGACACAGGGTTAGATAAGAATACCATATTAAATCTGTGCTATAACTTGTATTCCTGAACCCTAGACTCATATATCCAGCTGCCTATTCAGCATCTTTCCTGGAGTGTTTAATAACTCAAGCTCATTTCAAGCTCAGTGATGCTAAAACAGAACTGGTCTCTCTTTCAAATCTATTTTTTCCCAGGTTCTCATCATGGTTGATGGCAAATTTCTCATTCCATTGCTTGTGCCAAAAGCCTTGGCCCTCCTTGATTCTTCTTTCTTTTATACCCCACTCCTATTTCTCAGAAGATCCATTGGCTCTACCTTCAAAATATATCTGGACTCTGACCACTTCTCACTATTCTTGTCCAAACCATGATCCCCCCTTGCCTTTGCCCTCCTTACAGTCTGCTGTCGTCAAAGGAGCTAACTGCTTAGAACCCTCTAGTGATCACCTGTTTTACTTGGATTAAATAATAGCCAGAGTCCCTCAAAAACTCTACAAGGCCATCTACATGCTCTGTATTGCGCACTTCAGCTTCCTTCCATATACTTTTGACCCTTGAACAACACAGGTCTGAACTGTGCAGGTTCACTTATACATAAGTTTTCTACCAGCTCGGCCACCCCTGAGACAGCAAGAACAACCCCTTTTCTTCCTCCTCCTCTTCAGCCTACTCAAGGTGAAGACGATGATGAAGAAGTCCTTTATGATGAGCCACTTTGACTTAATGAGTTAGTAAATGTATTTTCTCTTCCTTATGATTTTCTTAATAACATTTTCTTTTCTCTCATGTATTACAAGAATACGGTGTATAATACATATACAAATATGTGTTATTTGACTGTTTATGCTATTAGTAAGGCTTCCGGTCAACAGCAGGCTATCAGTAGTTTTGGGGGAGTTAAAAGTTATACATGGATCTGCTACTGTGTGGGAGGTTGGTCCCCCTAATCCCCATGTTGTTCAAGGGGCAAAAATATGTTATCTCTGAACTAATCTGTTTTCCACCTTTTCCATTTCATTCCAGCCACTCTTGCCACTTTTCTTTTTTTTTTCTATAAACAAACCCTCAAGCCTTTTACTTGCTGTTTCCTCTGCCTGGATTGCTCTCCACCTTCACTTTTTTCTCATGTATTGCCTTCTCAGTGAGGTCCTCTATGAGTGCTGTATCCAAAACTTCATCTCTGTCCATTATCCCTCCCCACAGCATTAATTTTCTTCATAACACTTCTAATATGCTTAGTCATCTCGTTTATGATTTCTTTGACTCTACTCTAGAATTTAAGCTTCCTGAGGGCCAGTAATTTTATCTGTTTTGTTCAAAACTGTATCTTAGCATGTAGAACAGTGCCTGCTACAGACATACTGGGCACTCAGGTATTTTTATATCAATGAACGAATGAATATTTTTGGGAACTGGGGTCTGGACAAACTTTTATCCTAGTCCTTCTATAAATTTCTAGATTCTTTGCCTGCTTCCTAGCTCTCTGTGTTTTTCAATAGTTGGGACTTAACCCAGGAGAGCCAGTTTTACTTCTCACTGGTTGTCAGGAAGACTGAGGTAGTTAGTGGGTATGAAAGGGTCTTACAGGAAAGGGTATAGAGGCTTATCACCAGGCAGTCTATGGATATGAAAAGTCTAAAGTCAGGTTTATGTTTAATTTCTCTACCTTCCTACTTTCACTCATGGCAATATTTGTTTTTTTAAAAAATCATTCTATGTGTTTGCTATAACTATCAAATGAGATTTTTACCTGAAATATTTTATTCAGTTGTCATTGGACCTACTGCTTCCTAGTTGGCATTTTATCTCACTTCCTAGACAATAGCTGCATCTTTCTTAAGTTTAGGAGCTGAGATTTGGTTGGAGCTGTTGAAGGTATAGGGGGAAAAAGTCAAACTTAAGTAACAAGTTCACATTGAAACTGTATATATGTATATACATGTATACACACGTACATATACTCATATATGTATATATGAGTATATGTACGTGTGTATACATGTATATACACATATGGACTTACATACACACACGCACACACACACACACACACGTCGCCCATGCTGGAGTGCAGTGGTGTGATCACAGCTCACTGCAGCCTTGACCTCCTGGGCTCAAGCAGTCCTCCCACCTCAGCTTCCCTAGTAGTTGGGAGTACCTAGGTGTATGCCACCATGCCCCGCTAATTTTAAAAATGATTTGTAGAGATGGAGTCTCCCTGTGTTGCCTGGGCTGGTTTCAGACTCCTGGACTCAAGTACTGGGACTACAGTTGTGAGCCACCACCTGGCGTGAAACTGGAATTTTTATGCTGAAATACTCAGTTGCCCAAAGTGGTGTGAACAGCTTTCACTATAGGGAATATGTGAATCAGTAATGCCTCCCGGTGCTCCAAAGTTTTGGGGTGACCTGAAGTGCACGTGCAGTGGTGTTGCCTGTTGAGAATCACTGACTTAGAACCGAACTAGAATCTCTTCTTTATCAAGTAGCAGGCTGAAGTGGCATCATGAGGATTATAATTCTGATGGTTTCTGAGCAAAATTTATCCCACTTTCAGAATTTTGACATGTCTATACAGACTTAGATGATATTAATTAATTAATTAATTAATTAATTACAGAGTCTCGCTCTGTTGCCCAGGCTGGAGTGCAGTGGCACATCTCAGCTCACTGCAAGCTCCGCCTCTCAGTTTCACACCATTCTCCTGCCTCAGCCTCCCCAGTAGCTGGGACTACAGGCGCCTGCCACCACGCCCGGCTAATTTTTTTTTGTATTTTTAGTAGAGACGGGGTTTCACCATGTTAGCCAGGATGGTCTCCATCTCCTGACCTCGTGATCTGCCCACCTTGGCCTCCCACAGTGCTGGGATTACAGGCGTGAGCCACCACGCCAGGTCTATTTTTAAATTAATTAACTAATTAACTTTTTTGAGGCGAGGTGGTGTCATTTCTGTCTCCCAGGCTGGAGTGCAGTGGTGTGTGTGATCTTGGCTCACTTCAGCCTCTGCCTCCTGGGCTCAAGTAATTCTCCCACTTCAGCCACCCAGGTAGCTGGGACTACAGACGTGCACCACCATGCCTGGCTAATTTTGCATTTTTTGTAGAGATGAGGTTTCCCCATGTTGCACAGGCTGGCCTCAAACTCCTGGGTTCAAGCAGTCCACCTGCCTCGGCCTCCCAAAGTGCTGGGATTGCAGGTGTGAGCCACTGTGCCTGGCTTTAGATGATTTTTAAAACATAGAACGTGTATTGGTCACCTTTTACTAGTTATCTGCAAAAATATTGTTATATTTAATTTATTATTTTCCCTTTTCTCATAACTTAATTGTGTTGAAAATCAATGTTTGAGGCAAAATACTGTAATTGTATTTGGGCCCCTTGCCAGAAATCTGTATAACGTGTCATATGGTATCTGTCCACTCTAGAGTGCCAAGTGTAACTCTAGAAATATCTAAATATTTCCACAGTTTCTGGATGGGTCTGGGTCTGGTGGCTCAGTCCTGTAATCCTGGCACTATGGGAGGTTGAGAGAGGGGAGAATCGTTTCAGCCTAGGACTCTAAAACCAACCTGGGCAATTTGGTGAGACCTCGTCTCTACAAAAAATAAAAAAATTAACAAGGCATGGTGGTGTTCCCCTGTGGTCCTGAGGCTGGGATGGGAGGAACACTTGAGCCCAGGCTGCAGTGGGCCATGATTGTGTCACTGCACTCCAGCCTGGGTATTTGTCCATTTGATTTTACTAACACACATTATTAAAAAAAAAAAAAAAAGCCAAATGTAGGCGTTATTACATTTTAAAATATTCTTTTCAGTTTGTTTTGGTATTGATATTAAGAATTATTTATATGGATAGACATTTACAATTTGTCAGAGGTTTTTCTCAAGTAAATTATTAAATTAGTATTACTTTTTTCTCTGGAGAAACAAAACTTGCAAAATGTAATCTTCTATAATGATTTTTTTTTTAAAAAGTTTCTACTGTTGAAATATGTGCCTGGTGTAATGAAAGGGAGGTTGTAAAATAATCCAAACAAAATGAAATTAACTTCTGTGAAGAAAAAGTCATTTAGTTTTTAAGAGATTATATTCCTTTGAAGTGGAATACTTTTAAGGTGATATATATTACCAAGAAAATTACCATGTCAAAACAAAACGGAAAAGGAAATCCTTGCTTTGAACACTGGTGGTTTTGCCCATTTAAGACATATTTGGGGTGACTTCTTAACTTGAGAGAAAACTCAGGGCATACAGACGATTGTGAAGAAAAAAGTAGAAGAGGCTTCTATACTCTAGTTCATTACTCCTTAGCTTTAAAAATTATTTATTTCACAAGGATATTTTATTGATGACTTACCCGAAGGCACAAAACATTCGGTATTTTTAAAAACACACTATCTGCCGGGCACAGTGGTTCACACCTGTAATCCCAGCACTGTGGGAGGCCGGGGTGGGTGGATCACTTGAGGTCAGGAGTTCAAGACCAGCCTGGCCAACATGGTGAAACCCCATCTCTACTAAAAATACAAAAATTAGTTGGGTGTGGTGGCGTGCGCCTGTAATCCCAGCTATTTGGGAGGCCGAGGCAGAAGAATCCCTTGGACCTGGGAGGCGGAGGTTGCAGTGAGCCGAGATCATGCCACTGCACTCCAGCCTGGGCAACAAAGCGAAACTCCTTCTCAAAATAAATAAATAAATAAAAGCGAAAAAATAAAAACACACTATTGATGAGATAAGTTATAGTGTCCAAATTTACGTTTTTAACTTGCCCATTGACTTCCTTATAGGTTCATCTCCCTCTACGCCCTCTTGGGGCTTTTTGGGTGATTTACATGACCGATATAAATAGAGTGGCAGGCAGGATAATGTCCACATCCCACCTCCCCATGCCTACATCCCAGTCCCCAGGATTTGTGAGTAGGCCACCTTAACGTGGCAAAAGAGATTTTACAGAAGCGATTAAAGATTTCTTAAATGGCAGGGTTATCTGGGTAGGTGGTGTAATCACAAGCGTCCTTGTAAATCACAGGGAGACAGGAGAGTGAAGATTATAGATGGGACCATAAGAAGAGAAGTGGAGGCTTGGGAGAGTTGCAGGGCCATGAGGCAAGGACTGTCAGCAGCCTCTAAGAGAAAAGGCAGGGCTTTTCTGGAGCCTCATGAAAGAGTGCAGCCCTGCCAACACCTTGATTTTAGTTCAGTGAAAGCCTTGCTGAACTTCTGACCTCCTGAACTGTAAGACAGAAAGTTTGTGTTGTGTTAAGTCACTAAGGTTGTAATCATTTGTTAGAGCAGCAATAAGAAATTAATACAAATAGCTTTTTTAAAAAAACAAATAATAGCTTTTTTTTTTGAGATGGAGTTTTCGCTCTTGTTGTCTAGGCTGGAGTGTAATGGCGTGGTCTTGGATCACTGCAACTTCTGCCTCCTGAGTTCAAGAGATTCTCTCTCCTACCTCAGCCTCCCAGGTAGCTGGGATTACAGGTGCCCGCCAACGTTCCCAGCTAATTTTTGTATTTTTAGTAGAGACGGGTTTCACCATGTTGGCCAGGCTAGTCTCAAACTCTAAGCTCAGGTGATCTGCCCACCTCAGCCTCCCAAAGTGCTGGGATTACAGGCGTGAGCCACTGCACCCAGCCCTAAACAAATAGTATTTTATTTATTGTTTTATTTGGAGACGGAGTCTTGCTCTGTCACCTGGCCTGGAGTGCAGTGGCGCAATCTTGGCTCGCTGCAACCTGTGCCTCCCGGGTTCAAGCAATTCTCCTGCCTCAGCCACCCAAGTAGCTGGGATTATAGGTGCACACCACTGTGCCTGGCTAATTTTTGTGTGTTTTTTTGTTTTAGTAGAGACGGAGTTTCACCTTGTTGGCTAGGCTGATCTCAAATTCCTGACCTTACCTCCCGCTTTGGCCTCCCAAAGTGCTGGGATTACAGGTGTGAGCCACTGTGCCCGGCCAGCAAATAGTACCTTAATTTGACAGTTTCAGAAATTTTACTTAATTTTCACCAGTTCCTAGAGGAGGTCAGAGGCATTGTTAATAATGAAAGACGTTGAGTTACAGGGGGGCTGACTAGTATGGGAAGTAGCTGTCCTTTCCAAGACACAAATAGTAACGGTGTTTCTTTCTGCTAGATGTGGTTGAGGGTTAATACTGGAGCCTTTTTTTTTTTTTTTTTTTTTGAGATGGAGTCTCGCTCTGTCTCCCAGGATGGAGTGCAGTGGCGCGATCTCGGCTCATCGCAAGCTCTGCCTCCCGGGTTCACGCCATTCTCCTGCCTCAGCCTCCCGAGTAGCTGGGACTACAGGCACCCACCACCATACTTGGCTAATTTTTTTTTTTTGTGTTTTTAGTAAAGACGGGGTTTCACCGAGTTAGCCAGGACGGTCTCGATCTCCTGACCTTGTGATCCGCCCACCTCGGCCTCCCAAAGTGCTGGGGTTACAGGCGTGAGCCACTGCGCCCGGCCATTACTGGAGCTTTTGAATTATGTTTGATGCCTGGGAATATTAATGTTTTCAGCCCTACCTTTTTTCTTTTCTTTTCTTTTCTCTTTTCTCTTCTCTTCTCTTCTCTTTTTCTTTTTTGAGACGGAGTCTCGCTCTGTCGCCCAGGCTGGAGTGCAGTGGTGCTATCTTGGCTCACTGCAAGCTCCACCTCCCAGGTTCACGCCATTCTCCCGCCTCAGCCTCCCGAGTAGCTGGGACTACAGGCGCGGGCCACCACGCCTAGTTAATATTTTTGTATTTTTAGTAGAGACGGGGTTTCACCGCGTTAGCGAAGATGGTCTTGGTCTTCTGACCTCGTAATCCGCCTGCCTCGGCCTCCCAAAGTGCTGAGATTACAGGCGTGAGCCACCGCGCCCGACAGCCCTGCTTTTTTTCAAGTCAGCGAAATTAATATGCCTGTATGAAGCTGATTGCTGTAGCCCAGGGTAATCAGCTACTTGCTAATATTTTATAGCATTCCGTAATTAGGTCACATTATTTGGACTTTACTTTTTGTGTGCGGTGTTTCTGTAGTGTGTATTCTGTTTGTTCTGCTCGTTTGGCCTGTTTTTGGTTTGGTATACCAAAGCTGTTCGGACAGTCTTTCAGTGTTTAGAACTTTTCCTGTTTTATGGATCACTTTGCAGTCGTTACTACTTTGTGTTGGTAGCTCAGTTGCAGATTTGTGATCTAATATGTCATTTTTTGAGATCATCTGCAAGTTTAGAGAGGAAGCTGGTGAAGTTGTTCACAGTTATGGCTACTTTTTAAGTGCTGGATTATGAACTTTGATTGTATACTGATGCCAAACTAGTGTTCTACCGAAAGATATCCTTCTGATTTAGTGTCCTTTTTTTTTTTCCATTTCCCTTTCTTTTCTTTTTTTCTGGAGACAGGATTTTGCTCTGTTGCCGAGGCTCGAGTGCAGTGGCATTGATCACAGCTCACTGCAGCCTTGAATGCCCAGGCTCAAGTTATTCCCCCACTTTTAGCCTCCTGAGTAGCTGGTACCAGAAGTATGCACCACCATGCCCAGCTAATTTCTGGAATTTTTTTTTTTTTTTGAGACGGAGTCTTGCTCTGTTGCCCGGGCTGGAGTGCAGTGGCCGGATCTCAGCTCACTGCAAGCTCCGCCTCCCGGGTTCACGCCATTCTCCTGCCTCAGCCTCCCGAGTAGCTGGGACTACAGGCGCCCGCCACCTCGCCCGGCTAGTTTCTTGTATTTTTTAGTAGAGACAGGGTTTCACCGGGTTAGCCAGGATGGTCTCGATCTCCTGACCTCATGATCCGCCCGTCTCGGCCTCCCAAAGTGCTGGGATTACAGGCTTGAGCCACTGCGCCCGGCCTTTTTTTTTTTTTTTTTTTTAAGCGGGGGTTTCACCATGTTGCCCAGGCTGGTCTCAAACTCCTGGGGTCAAGTGATCAGCCTGATTCAGCCTCCCAAAGTGCTGGGATTGTGCACAAAGTGATTGTTACACAAAGTGCAGGTGTAAGCCACGTGCCTAGCCCTTTTTTTCTTAATACATCATTTTACATATGAATAGAGGGCAGAACCGGTAAACAGGTCTTGCATCATATTAATAGTTTTGAACATTTACAACTGTCTAATTGCCCTTTTATTAAAGACAACAACACAAAAATGGTTTGAGTTAAAAATGGTACATTAAAAGTTTTTTTTTTTTGGAAACATGGTCTTGCTCTGTTGCTCAGGATGGAGTGTAGTCATGTAACCTCAGCTCACTGCAACCTCCACCTTCTGGGTTCACACGATCCTTCTGCCTCAGCTTCCCCAGTAGCTAGGATTACAGGCATGCGCCACCATGCCCAGCTAATTTTTGTATTTTTAGTAGAGAAGACGGGGTTTCACCATGTTCGCCAGGCTGGTCTCTAACTCCTCACCTCAGGTGATCAGCCCACCTTGGCCTCCCAAAGTGCTGGGATTACAGGTGTGAGTCACAGTACCTGGCCCCTTTTTTCTTAATACATTGTTTTCCATGTGAATGGAGGCAGAACCACCAGTAAACAGGTCTTGCATCTTATTAATAGTTTTAAACACTTAAAAGCATCTAATTGGCTGGGCTTAAACATTTAAAACCATCTAATGGGCTGGGCACAGTGGCTCACACCTGTAATCCCAGCACTTCGGGAGGCCGAGGTGGGCAGATCACGAGGTCAGGACATCGAGACCATCCTGGCTAACACAGTGAAACCCCGTCTCTACTAAAAATACAAAAAATTAGCCAGGCGTGGTGGTGGGTGCCTATAGTCCCAGCTACTCGGGAGGCTGAGGCAGGAGAATGACGTGAACCCAGGAGGTGGAAGTTACAGTGAGCTGAGATCGTGCCACTGCACTCCAGCCTGGGCAACAGAGACTCTTGTCTCAAAACAAACAAACAAAAACCATCTAATTGCCCTTTTATTAAAGACAACACAAAAATGGTTCGAGTTAAAAATACGAAAAGGTTTCTTTTTTTTGTTTGTTTTGTTTTTGTCTTTTTTTGTTTCGAAATAGAGTCTTAACTCTGTTGCCCATGGTGGAGTGCACTGGTGCAATCTCAGGTCACTGCAACCTCCACCTCCTGGGTTCAAGTGATCCTCCTGCCTCAGTTTCCCTAGTAGCTGTGATTGCAGGCGTGAGCCACCATGCCCGGACACATTAAAAGCTTTTAATAGGATCCAAAATATATACAGACTTCTGTAGCAATTTTTGGTCTGCATGCATAAAAGGAAAGTGAGTGCTAGAATACTGGCAATGCCTTGTATGTCCTTGGCTAACTTTGCGTGATACTCTCTTTTTTTGAGACGGAATCTCGCTCTGTTGCCCGGGCTGGAGTGCAGTGGCCAGATCTCAGCTCACTGCAAGCTCCGCCTCCTGGGTTTACACCATTCTCCTGCCTCAGCCTCCCGAGTAGCTGGGACTACAGGCGCCCGCCACCTCGCCCGGCTAGTTTTTTTGTATTATTTTTTTAGTAGAGATGGGGTTTCACCGGGTTAGCCAGGATGGTCTCGATCTCCTGACTTTGTGATCTGCCTGTCTCAGCCTCCCAAAGTGCTGGGATTATAGGCTTGAGCCACCGCGCCCGGCCGCGTGATACTCTTAAGTGTGATGCGTGTGTAGCTATAAAAACTGCAATCATTTCACTCCACATTCTTGATTGTGGGTTTACTTCCTATCCAAGGTAGTTCATGTAGGTAATAAGAGTTATTTTTAGCACCATGAAAGAAGCATTATCTTCAGGTAGTTTTTGGTTTTCAAGTTTTTAAGGATTTCCTGTTTTGATTTTGGAACAGTGGATATAAAATAACATTTAATGTCATGATTTTTAAGTGAATTGTGAGAATTTCCAGCAACATAAAATATTCTAATCTGTAGGGAACACTTACATGCCTGTGTGCACACACACACTTTTCACCTCTTGCCTTTCCACTATTAAATGATGCTGGCCAGTTTGGTCTGGGATTTGAAAGTACTTCCTGACACCTGTGATAAAAAGAAAACTTCCAGGAATGAGTGTCTCTATTAAGGCAAATGGATGATGATGGCAGAAATAAAGCCCCAGTATTCTCTTGGTTGCCTTTAGTATGTCTGAGACATAATTCTCGACTTTCAGAGATGATTGATTACACAGGGTTGCCAGCCAGTAATGTGCCTTTTTATGCTGAGAAAGGGACTATGTCACGTGATTCTTGATTATGTGACACTGACATTTGAATATGCACCATTGATTTAGTAACGGCTTTCATTTAAAAAACAAAGTACTATATTAAATGAACACATTGAATTATGAAATCCAGATGTATCCTTTAAATATCAAGTATAAAAGTATGTGTTTTGACTCTAGAGAATTGTTGGGATCTAAACTAACTTTAAAAAGTTGCATTAAACTGGGCACATGGTTAAAAAATACCCAGGCAGCACAGAAATGCAAATATAAATAAATGCAGTAGTTTCTTCTTCTCTCTACCTCCAGTCCTGCTGTGCATAGACAACACTATTTTCCCTGTCATTCTTTTATTTTATTTTTTTTTATTTTTATGTTTTTGAGATGGAGTCTTGCTCTATTGCCCAGGCTGTAGTGCAGTGGTGCGATCTTGGCTCACTGCAACTTCTGTCTCCCAGGCTCCAGCGATTCTTGTGCCTCAACCTCCCAAGTAGCTGGGACTGTAGGCAAACTCGCCACCATGCCTAGCTAGTATTTGTGTTTTTTAGTAGAGATGGGGTTTCACCATGTTGGCCAGGCTGGTCTCGAACTCCTCACCTCAAGTGATCCACCTGCCTTGGCATCCCAAGGTGCTTGGATTACAGGCATGAACCACCATTCCTGGCCCCTGTCATTATTTTATAATGAGAATTTTCAAAACCTGTATAAAGGTTACAAGTGTAATATATTGAACACCACATGCCTTTGACCAAGATTTTCCAGTTAGTTCTTTGCTATATTTGGTGTCTCTGTCTGTATGTTTTTCTTGTGTGTGTTCTCTGAACTGTTTGAGAGTTAGCTGAAGACATCATGACACTTGGCATGTGTTTCCTAAGAACAAGGGCATTTTTTCCTATATAACCACACAGTATAGTTACCCAAGAAATTTAATACTGAAAGTCTATATTTAGTTTCACCAATAGTTTCAATAATTGCTGTTGCCCCACCTTGTTCAGTTAAGGATTATACATTGTGTGTAGTTTTGTCTCTTCAGTCTTCTCTAATCTAGAACAGCGCCGGTTTTTTTTTTTTTTTAATTTTTAAAAAATTTACTCTTTCATGATTGACATTTTTGAAGATTCCACTTCTGCAGAATGATCTTCAGTTTAGATTTGTGGATTTCCTTATGATTAGATTCAGTTTAAACATTTATCTTTTTTAGGGGAGGGAGGAAATACTATCTAGGTGATATTATTTGAGGCAGCAGCTCCGATATCTCAGAATAATGTCCTTGTATCATTGTTCCTTTTTTTTTGCAATTTATTTTGAGGTAAAAGATACATAATATAAAATTTATACCATTTTACTCATTAAGTGTATATCAGTAGCATTAGGTACATTCTTATTGTTGTGTAACCATTTTTACCATTCTCTCTAGAGCTTTTTTACATCTTGGAAAACTGAAACTGTGTATCCTTTAAATAGCTCCATTCCCCCTTCCTCCAGCCCCTAACAACCATTATTCTACTTTCTGTCAATGAATTTGACTGTCCTAATAACCTCATGAATGGAGTCATTCAGTATCTGTCCTTTTGCTTATTTCACTTAGTATGATGTCTTTAAGGTTCATCCACGTTGTGATCTGTGTCAGAATTTCCTTCCCTTTATTTTTTTTTCTAGAGGAAGTTTCGCTCTGTCACCCAGGCCAGAGTGCTGTGGTGCAGTCTGTGCTTGCTGCAACCTCTGCCTCCCAGGTTCAAGGGATTCTCCTGCCTCAGCCTCCCAAGTAGCTGGGACTGTAGGTGTGTGTGCCACCATGTGTGTCTAATTTTTGTATTTTTAGTAGAGTCGGGGTTTTACCACGTTGGCCAGACTGGTCTCGAACTTCTGACCTCAAGTGATCCACCCACCTCAGCCTTCCAAAGTGTTGGGATTACAGGCGTGAGCCACTGGCCCTGGCCAGAATTTTCTTCCTTTTTAAGACTGAATAATATTTCATTGTATGCATATACCACATTTTGTTTATCTTTTCCTCAGTTAATAAAAATATATTATTTCTTTTTCATCAAATTTAGACATTTTTACTAACTTATTCTAACGATCTTTGAGAGTTTAGTTCATTTTTGAATAATAAAGGCAGACTACTTGAGACTAGCACGTGCAACATAGAGGGACCTCTTCTGTATTAAAAATAAAAAACTTAGCTGGGTGTGGTGGCGGGGTGCCTGCAGTCCCAGATATATGAGGCTGAGGTGGGAGGATTGCTTGAGGCAAGAGTTTGATGCTGCAGTGAGCTATGATCATGTCAGTCAGTGCCTTCTAGTCTGAACGGCAGAGCAAGACTCCATCTCAAAGAAAAGCAGACTGTATGCATTGTAGACCATTTCAGAGATAAGAAAAGCTATGAAAAAATAAAAAGTTTGTAATCTCACTGCCTAGAGGAAGCCTGTCAGATTTTTTTGTGTGTATTTTCAATCTTATTTTTTTGCATTTATTTACTTTTACATAGTTGAGATTATATTGTATATCCTTTTTCATTGAACTTTATATTTTGAATCAACGTGTACCTTTTAAAAATGTGTAATATGACATTGAATTGCTGCACCTTAACCTGTTCTTTATTAGCACCAGTTTGGGAGTCCCTGTGGAGCTGTCTTTCCTGATGTTTGTTATTAAGAATGGCATGCTGTCTCATTTTGTTAATCATTTGTATTTTTTTCTGTGAGTAGTTAATTCATGTCTTTTGTTCACTTTCTTTGGTGATTTTATCAAGTTACATGAAATATATATGAAAAATACACATCTTAAAAATATGTTCCAGTCCCAGTCTGGGCAACATAAAATCATTTTTGACCTTGGCCTCCCCAAAGTGCTGGGATTACAGGAGTGAGCCATGGCGTGTGGTCTCAGTTACTTTGCAAAATTGTCTTAGTTTTTACCTTTTCTTTGTTCATTTATTCATGCATTCAGGTACTTACCGACTGTGCTCCCAAGCACTTTGAAGGAAGTCATGGCTCTCAAGGAGTTTATGGGGCAAATAGAATTTAGCAAGCCAGGATAGCTCAGCAGAGGAAGTATAGGGTCCTAGAAGGAGCATATAACCTAATCTCATTAGGAGATTCGGAGAGGACTTTTGGTGACATCTAAGCTTCAACTTGAAAGAGAAGGAGGAAGAGTGTTTTTGTTAGTGGGAATTGTATGTGTTAAAAATCCAGGGTCGAGAGACCAAGGCACGTCCAGTAACCTGAGAGAAGTCAGTTGGTTGGAGTGTAGAATGAGGACTCTGAAAGAGAACCTTTAGGGAATGTTGGGACTATTTAACCTGGTTAAATAGGTTAATTCCTTAACCTGGTTAAGGAATTTAGCTGTTAGCCTAAGGGCAGTGGTAAACTCCCCCCCCGAGATGAGATCTCACTTTGTCACCCAGGCTGGATGGAGTGCAGTGACATGATCACAGCTCACTGCAGCCTCAACCTTCTTGGGCTCAAGGGATCCTCTCACCTCAGCCTCCCAAGTAGCTGGGACTACAGGTGCATGCCAGCACACCTGGCTTCTTCTTCTTCTTCTTCTTCTTTTTTTTGAGACGGAGTCTCGCTCTGTCGCCCAGGCTGGAGTGCAGTGGCCGAATCTCAGCTCACTGCAAGCTCCGCCTCCCGGGTTCATGCCATTCTCCTGCCTCAGCCTCCTGGGTAGCTGGGACTACAGGCGCCCGCCACCTTGCCCGGCTAGTTTTTTTTGTATTTTAGTAGAAATGGGGATTCACCGTGTTAGCCAGGATGGTCTCGATCTCCTGACCTTGTGATCCGCCCGTCTCGGCCTCCCAAAGTGCTGGGGATTACAGGCTTGAGCCACCGCGCCCGGCCTTACACCTGGCTTATTCTTTAAAGTTTTTGTAGAGATTGGGTTTCTCCCAGGCTGGTCTTGAACTGCTGAGCTCAAGCAGTCTGCCCTCCTTGGGCTCCCAAAGTGCTGGGATTGCAGGTGTGAGCCGCCACGCCCAACCTAGTGGTAAACTTTTGAAAAGGGAGTGCCTTAATTAAATTTGTGGTCTAAGAAGACCATACTCACCCTAGTGTAGAGAACAGATTGGGAGGGAGCAACACTTGAGATGGCAGACCAGTAGAGTAAATGATAGCAACTTAGGTACAGTCATATATAGCTGGGGTAGAGTCAGTGGAGATGGGGAAAGGGAGATTTATTTGAAAAAGACAAGTAGAATTGGCAAAACCTAGAAGAATTGATACTGGGCTGAGAAGAGAAGGAGGTTAGAAGGCCAGATTTTTGGTTTGGACATCTGGGTTGGCTAACAGTATTATTTTTCCTGGACATAGGAGAGAGAAAGTTTAGGTTTTTTTTTTTTTTTTTTTTTAGAGGTTTTGTGGTGAGGATGCTTGATGGATTATTAGATACATGGATCTGAAACTTTTGGGGATGTGTGCTTGTGGGGCTATTAGTGTTTACCGAAGCCGTGAAGTTTCTTTTTCAGTGGCACATTATGGAAACTTTCTTGTTTAGCGTTTCTGGTTGAAGACCTTAATATTGACTGGGTTACTTTTGAACATTTCTTCCAATTTGATGATTTTCTGTCTTCATTCTGTCTACTTTTGTCTAGAAGAATTAAATGTATAAAATATGAACAGTATAAAGTTATAATAAATTATGAAAGTTTTTCCTTTTATCCTTTCTTCCTTGCCCCTACTTTTTTTTTTTTTTTTTTTTAACAGAGACAGGATCTCACTCGGTTACCCAGGTTGGAGTGCAGTGGCATGATCATAGCTCATTGCAGCCTCGAATTCCTGGGCTCAGGTGATCCTCCCAAGTAGCTAGGACTACAGGCATGCATCACTGTGCCTGACTAATTTAAAAAATTTTTTTGTAAAGATGAGATCTTACTGTCTTGCTCAGGTCAGGCTGGTCTTCAAATCCTGGGCTCTAAGTGATTCTCCTGCCTTGGCCACCCAAAGTGCTGAGATTATAGGTGTGAACCACTGCACCCAGCCTCCCATTTCCACTTTTAAAATGTTCACTTACCCTCTAGTAAAAAAAGGGTGGGCTAGACTAGTTTCTCCCGGCCTACCTGAGATAGTATAAGTATAAAAATCTAAAATTTGATTTCAAATTCAGCCAAGGTAACTTGGCAGTATGGCAAATGAAATTTTTATTTTGAAGTCAGAAAGACTTTTGGATGTGACTTCAGTGGTGAATGTGGTTTTGGCATACACTATTTTATGAGTTTCAAAATCTACTTTTGGAATCTAAGATTTTTTTTTTTTTTTTTTAGACAGAGTTTTGCTCTTTGTTGCCCAAGCTGGAGTACAGTGGCACAATCTCGGCTCACTGCAGCCTCTGCCTCCTGGGTTCAAGCGATTCTCCTGTCTCAGCCTCCCAAGTAGCTGAGATTACAGATGCACGCCACCACGCCCGGCTAATTTTCTTTGTGTTTTTAGTAGAGTCGGGGTTTCACCATGTTGGCCAGGCTGGTCTTGAACTCCTGACCTCAGGTGTTCCACCCACTTCGACCTCCCAGAGTGCTAGGGTTACAGGTGTGAGCCACTGCACCTGGCCGGAACCTAAGATTTTTAAGAACCATAATTTCCTTTCAGTTGAATAGTTTCAGTGATATTTTAAGTGACCTTCATAATTTGAACTCATGTTCATCTGTTTTAGCCCATTAACATTTGTCCCTGTCTCTGATCACTTGTCCCAAAGATAACTTTGTGGCATGTTTCCTTTAAGTTCTTCCATGTTGCTTTCAGCAGTAGTTCTTCCTGCTTGGCAGAATCTTCTTTCTTACGAAAGTATCTGTTAGGTTAGGTATTTTTTCATGACTTCGGGGACTTCTGTTTTCACAAGAGTGGCTTGTTAACACTCTGATCAAAGATGTAAGGAGAAAAGAGCTCATTAGTATAGACTATATTTGACATAGTTTGTCAAACTGATAGATAATTTAAAAGTTTTAATTAGTGAATATTTGACTTCCTTCTCTCATTGAATCTTTTATTTTTCTAAAGAGGATGTTTTAGTAATGGACAGTGAGGTTATTGAATACAAGCTAGACTTGATATAATATAGATTAAATTTAAGAATTTGTTTATAATTTTGATTTTCATCTGTTGATCTTTTGAATAGGTTATTGTTTTGTAGCACTGTTCTAGGAATAGAAATAGTAGATGTTAACTTGTTGCTATTGTTATGTGGAAAATACAACCAGGAGGTGGTTTGGCCTGCTCAAATTATTTCTGAGATTGTTCCTCTGCTTTTGCCTACCGAAGGTACACTTTAAAAAATATCGAAGTCATTTTATTTAAAAAGCAGCTCATTAGTTTTTCAAGAATTTGCTGTGAATATCTATGCCAGGTTCAGGATTAAACGATAGCCAAATGCTTATGACATAAAAAAGTATTACTGGGGGGTATAGTTTCCTTTTAATATGAAAACCAGTGAAATAAGTTAAACTCTGGCTAGAGGAAAACCACATCTGCGTCTTTCTCTGACCATGGTAAAGGACATTCTGAACATTACCACTTAAAACTAACTTTTCTCTTCAAGGGTTCCTGAAACTGTGCCAGCTGACTCCAGGTCCACCCTGACCCCACAGCATAAACCATGCTGTGATGTCACAGCTACCATAGAACTCCAGGGTAGTGTTGGGCTGGCCCATGTGGGCTCAGGTAAGTCCTGGCTTTTTTTTTACCATTTGGCATTCTTTTCAAAGTTAGTAACCATTACAATTTTAATGTCATAAAGGAAAATAAGGCAAAACTTTGAAAACTGTGCCATATATGGGGGAAAAAATAAGTCTGTTTTCTAAACATCTATGAGCCAGCTCTAAATTCTAACCAATGGAGTTCCATAGTAGCTGTGAAGTCCCCAGTGAGTCATTGACCTGTGGCTTCAAAATATGTAAACTCTGCTTCTGGCCCAGCTTACGGAATAATACGTTTGCTTTTTATTTTTTTAACTGTTGAGCTAGTAATATATAATATAGTGGCTTTCATTTATTCTTAGGTCTTCATGTTTTAAGAAGTGTATTAACCCTTTATTTGTAATTATGTTTCGCTGTTAGGCTAATTGTGCATTTCATTCAATTTTGAATGGATGATGATACTGCAGATTAGTTTTATAAAATTAATCTTCTCAGTGTCTTCAGCTGTCCTTTTATTTGTCTTCATAACATGAAGGAGGAAGGGACAGAAGGCATAGTACACGTTTGTTAAATTTTAAAAAAAGTACTAAGAGAAAGATGTTTCGGCTGGGCACGGTGGCTAACGCCTGTAATCCCAGCACTTTGGGAGGCTGAGGTGGGTGGATCACCTGAGGTCAGGAGTTCGAGACCAGCGCCTGATCAATATGGTGAAACGCCATCTATGCTAAAAATACAGAAATTAGCTGGTGTGGTGGTGTGCGCCAGTAGTCTCAGCTACTCGGGAGGGTGAGGTAGGAGAATTGCTTGAACTCGGGAGGCAGAGGTTGCTTTTAGTAAGCTAAAATTACATCACTGTACTCCAGCCTGGGTGACAGAGCAAGACTCCGTCTCAAAAAAAAAAAAAAAATAAATAAATAAATAAATATAAAGATGCTTCAGTTACTCTTGGAGGCATTGTGAGATGTCAGTAACCTAGCAAACATGTATATGTTGATTATCTTCTCTTGGAACTTTTCATTTTTTCCTGGCCTTTGTCCTATAAAGTGAGATTTTAACACTTGCATTTATTTGTTGTCTTTTCCTGTCTACCAACTCTTCTACCTGATTCCTACATTCTTTTTATCTCCTGACATTAAAAGGTGCTCAAAGTGTAATTACATGAAGAACTCAGATATTTTGTAAGGTTTTTTTTTTTTTTTCTTTTTTGCATATATTACGATGCTTTTTCCCTGCTCCTTAAGTAGAAAACATGCGGTGGCTAAAACTTTAAATTATATGCCTATGGGCCAAATACTATTAAACACCATGTCTGTTTAAACAACAAAAACCTGTCTGTGAAGTAATGTCTAAACTTTCAGAAGTTCTCTTTGAGCAGTGTGCAATTAAAGACATGACAAAAATTGGGATAGTTCAGTGACATTTTCATGAAATTTGATTTGTAATAAATTTACTAATCTTTGTAGCTGAAAATGTGCCAGTCACCGAGACTATGAACTTTTATGCTTAATGAAAAGAATGAAATTACATATTCCCCAAACACTAGGTAATAAAATAATTTTCTTTTAAATGTTATTTTTTACTTATACTTAAGTGGTGTGTGTTTTTCCTGCTCTGGGAAGTTTGGAGAATTTTGTGCTGTCAAAAACTGAGAGTAGTCTGTTCTCCTCATCTTCTGTATGTCCGCCATGCTAGGGAATGGGCAGTATGCCCGTTTGTAGTTTCATGCAGAGCATGGAGTAGGGGGGACTAATTAAGTGTTTTTGATCATTTTGTATTAGGTCAAATAGAAATCCTAGTTGTGTTCGTGTATATCGGCTTTATTGAGATACAATTTCACATACCATGCAGTTCAACATTGGAAGTTCTGATTATATTTTTAAAAAGCACTTAATGAAAGCAGAATGGGTGATGATATTGTACATTATAGTTCCAAAGTACAGTTTGCTAATTTTGTCATACTGTGTAGTCTGCACCCCACTGCCCGATGCTCATTAACTTCTAATTACAGAAATCTCTCAGAGACATTAGAGAGGAAATCTTAAGAATTTCTGAGATGAGATTCTTCTAGACTTCAGCTATATGGTGAGTTAGCTAAAAACAATGAAGTGATTTGAAGATCTCCCCTTCTTCCAGGCAAAAGAAGGAAGTTATTTGGTGCTTAGCTTTAGATTACCTCATCTTTGTCTTTGAGAAATAAAAAATAAACACGAACACATTAAATACAAACACCTACATACATACATACACATATATACACATACATTGTACAGCTCTTCCTCTTTGTTTTTTCAGGTAAGTTGATCAGACTCGTGGGTTGTTTTTGGAAGTGTTCGGAACATTTTTTGTGTAATACAAAAAGTTTATAAGTAGATAATATTTTTAGATTAGAACTAAAGACTATAAAAGGTGCATTGATGCTACATATACCTGAAAATAGTCAAGGACTTTGATAGGACTGAAGGGAAAAGTCATTGCCTTCATACAGAAATGCTATGAAGTGGAAGGAAATGGCATGGGCATGCTCAGTCCTCAATAAAAGAAAACTACATTGAATTATCTTAAAAGTTACGGGTCCTACCAGGCTATACTTAATTGTTCATTAAATAAGTTAAGTAGAAGTTTTAGAGTTCTTTTTGTATTTGAACATAATAACTGGAAATAGAAAACTCTTCAATCATAGATTTGTTTTTAGTTCTAGTAGCACTTTCTGGTCTATTTGAAAGGCCAGCCCCTTTAGGAAGATTTATAGCCTTTATCTCATGCCATCCTTGATTAAGCTTTACCTTGACTTCTCTAGGGCACACTGTTCCTCATAAGGATGTGTAAGGTGGGTGGAGGCGGGGCATTTGTAGCTGAGCTTGTTATATGCATAGTGAGGAGTTTATCAAGCCACATTGCTGTGAAAATAAATTCCTATAAGAAGGCATTCTTAATATAATGGGTTTTCAGCCTGAAGAATGTGTATGTCTGTGTTTGGGGCAGGGGGTCATTTTTTTTTGGAGAGGACCGAAATTTGCAGAAAGGACTGCTTTGAATATTGGAGTCACATTTTCCCTGTCTTTGTACTTCTCATATTGCCTGGCAAGGCATTCCTGTATATCATGAGGATTCAGTAAATGTGGGAATTATTTTGAAGCCTTGTTATCTTTACTAACGGTAGAAAATTGTTGCATTTTACCAATCTGTTACATTCTAAGGAATATGTCTGATCTAATTCCTAATTCAAGATGGCAATTAAAATACTTTTTTAAAAGAACGCTAAGAATATTTTTACCTAGTATTAGTATTCTATCCAGCAAACACATTTGTCTGGATGTAATTTAGGAAACACTTAGAAGTATTTGGTCCCACAGATAATTTTTTAAAAGTTGCTTTAAACCCCTTTTGTGGTAGATTGGAAGCTAATCTACTCTTTTTTTTTTTTTTTTGCCCAGGCTGATACCCATACTTTACGAGACTGCTTAGTAGACAGTATTACTGTATTTACCTAACATTAACTTGTGTTAAGATTAATAAAATGGCTCAGTGGTAGTGGAATATTCTTTATAGATTTGGGCAGAAGTGATGTTTCTGTTTCTCCCCTATTCTAACTGGATTGTAATGTTTTATTTTAGCACATTTTATTTGAAATCATCTGGTTCAACTTTTACTTTATTAATAATTCTTAATGGCTATAAGGAAGACTTGGCTGTGAGAGAATCTGAAATCAAAATGTTGCCACCGTTTACTTACAGTGAAGATGGTTTCAGTTGCTCCAAGTTGTTTCAAAGCTAAAGAGCAGTATGGAAAGTTCAGCATTTGTTTTGATTCTGCTTTAAGAATGCAGTGGAAAGGGCAGGAGGAGCTCAATACCAGCTGGAAGCACATCCCTGTCTCCTTGGTTTCTGCAGAGTCAGGATGAACGCAGGACCAGAACCAGGGGCTCAGTGTCTCTTGTGACGTCTGGTTTCTTATACTAGATTATCGATCTTCGATCCAATTCTTACAGTCTAATAATTCCTCTAAATCCCACCAGAGCCTGGAGCCTGCACTGATGGTAAGGTAAATGTGTAGGCAGTTCTAGTTCTGGAAAGAAAATTTTTAAAGGGAAGGCAAAAAACTAATTTTCCTTACACTTACAGGACATTTAAATGATGCATCAGGATCCAGGAAGCACAGAGAAACAAAGAGTTTGGAGTGATTGCTACAGTTTGTGTTTTTTGAAGAAAATGAGAATTAAATGCTTTTCTATCTTGATGCTTGTTTTAGGGGTTGTAGAAGGTGATTTAGCTGCCATAGAAGCATACAAGTCATCAGGAGGAGACATTGCACGTCAGCTCACCGCAGACGAAGTACGCTTGCTGAACCGTCCTTCTGCCTTTGATGTTGGCTACACTCTTGTACACTTGGCTATTCGTTTTCAGAGGCAGGATATGCTAGCAATATTGCTTACAGAGGTGGGTTTGGCATTTTGGTTAAATGTTCTTTTATATTAAGGAAATCTATTCTTTAATGAAAAAAGTTTTCTTTTTTGATTTTATAATGTTTCTCTAAGCAGCTTTAAAATGTTTTGAATTCTTTTACCTCCTTTAAAAAATAACATTAAACTTAAGAGACTTAACTTTTAAGAGTATATGCTTTCAGATATTTGAATAGTCACAACAATGTTTGATTCATCATGTTTGGTTCAAACAAACCTGGAATGTATCTGTCATTCTTTAGTCATTCAATTAACAGATATTTACTGCATATTTACTGTGTGCCATGCACTGGGCTGAGAAGGGATAATTGTAAAGATGTTGGCTCTTTCTTCATTGAATCTCCAGCAAAGTAGAGAAATGAACTGGTAGTTCTGTGCAGCCTGTGCCCTGGTAGATGTAAATGCCAAGCACTATGCCAGTGCTTGAAGAGTTTTGAGGTGTCATGTCGTCTTTCTTACAGCAGGTAATGTTTTTGCTGCAGTTTGAAGGGGAAGAGTTAGGAGTTAGCCACATGAAGTGGATGAGGGAGAGAAGGGAAGTTGAGGAAAGCATTTTTACAGGGCGCAGAGATGGTGGAATTTGTGGTGAATCCAGGGACTTGCAGGTAAATAAGCATGGCTGAGATGGTGATTGGGAATGGAGAGAAGGGAAGTCTGAAAGATAAGCAGGGGTTGGATTATGAACGATCTTCTGTGTCAAGGAATTTGAAGATTATCCCTAGGGCCCTGGATGGTGTTAGGTACAGGCGCACGGGAGTGAGCAGAGCAGATTGTGTTTTGGCTGCTGTACACTGGAGAGGGGCGAGCCTGATTAGGAGGGGGTTGCAGAGGTGCTGGCAAGAACTTCTGCCAGAAGGGCAGAAGGGTAGCCTTAGAAATGGGAAGAGGGTTAGAGGGTTGGAGAAACTGAGACAGGCCCTCAGTCTGAAGAAGTAGACTGACTGATTGGATATGGGAAGATATAGAGTGGACCTAAGTTGATTCTTCCGTTTCTGGCTTACATAACTAGATACATGCTACAAATGATTGAGAGAGATTGCCTATGAATTATTCAGGATGTGACTACATTATCCAGGTTTTTTTTTTTTTTTTTAAAGCCAAGAGTCTCACTCTGTTGCCCAGGCTGTAGTGTAGTGGCACGATCTTGGCTTACTGCAACCTCTGCCTCCTGGAGTCAAGCAATTCTCCTGTGTCAGCCTCCCGAGTAACTGGGATTGTAGGCGCATGCCACCACGCCTGGCTAGTTCTGTATTTTTAGAAAGACGGCGGTTTCACCATGTTGGCCAGACTGGTCTCGAACTCCTAACCTCAAGAGATCTGCCTGCCTTGGCCTCCCAAAGTGCTGGGATTATAGGCATGAGCCACCACGTCTGGCCAAGGTAACATTTTTTAATGGTAAGAGAAATAGAGTAAAAGTGCAGAGAGTCATATTAATTGTGGATTCAAATTTTGTCAGTATATATCTTTTCGTATATACTTTTGTATATTTGTTTATTCAAATTTGCCAATATTTGGGAACCACTACAGGGCACTGTATGGGGATTAAAATATTTGAAGGTTAGATGGAAACATGATTGTAGTATTGTGTCCAGTTTCTTAAGATTCCAGTGAAGCTGGGGTGGGGGGCTTGAGAAACTGAAGGCCATGATGAAAACAAAAGGGCAGGCTTATTGAGTATAAATAAGGGAGAAGGGAACTTTTCAGATAGAGGGATCCAGGTTTTAGAATGTGAGATAGAAGAATTAGAGTTTTTCTAGTGTTGAAGGCCTGGCTGCATTTGTGTTGTGGTGCCTAGTCGTGTTGTCTGTTGTATATTGGAAGGGCCATCAATGTGGAGTTGTAGTTGCTGGTGGTGACAGGAGCCAGCGTTAAGAAGGCAGTTGTAAACTAGGGTGAAAGTCTTTAGGGGCTCCCCTGAAGTAGGTAGAAGATTATTACAAGGTTTTAGAGGGGCCATCATGAGTCATTGAGCTCCTGAGACCGTCTGAGGACTAACAGTGGGATGATGATAGAACATCAGTATATTTATTGCAGTATCACAGATTATCTGGAAACTTAGCAGCTAAGACAAGTGTATGTTATCTCACAGAGTTCGTGAGGGTTAGAATCCAGGAGCTACTTAGCTGAATAGTTTTGACTCACGATGTCATGAGGTTGCAGTCAAGTGGTCCGGGGCTGTAGTTGTCAAAAGACTCAACTGGGGCTAGAGTATCTGTTCCTAAGCCCACTCAGGTGGCTTTTGGCCGGAGGCTTCAATTCCGTGCCATGCAGGCCTGTCTACAGGGATGCTCATGATACAGCAGCTGGTTTCACCCCCAGCAAGTGATCCAAGAGAGGCACAGAGTACAAGAGAGTGATCCAGTGTCTTTGAAACCTGCAGTGTCTTTTATAAATGGATTTAGGAAGCAATATACCATTACTTTTGCTGTATTCTGTGGGACATGTGGAACAACCCTGGAACAGCGTGGGAGAGGTGGAGGGGATTTGTTCCAGGCAAAGAGCAAAATTGGTCATGGATTCAGTCTCCATGGAATAAATACTCCAAAGGACAGAATTAAAGGGGCCAGTAGGGAGACTGTAAGTGGGGGAGCCTGGACTAAGTCTAGAGTAAGGGGGTGTGTTGCAGAGAATGCTCAGCCAGATTCTTTTGGAATGAGAACAGGAGAACATTAGAGTTGGGGATATGTATGTGGGGCAGGAGTTTTCATCCGATTCTGTGTCATGGACCCTGCTGGTAGTCTCATGAAGCTTAAGGACTCCTTCCCAAAATACTGTTTTTAAATAAAATAAGAAGTAAATGAGATTACAAAGGAAATCAGTTGTATTGAAATAATAGCTACCAAAATACTAAACTAAATTTGTGATATATAAGAAAATACATTTTAATATTGGTAAAAAGGTGGGGAAAATGGATTTAACTTGAATTAAAACCAAATTCCCATTAAAGTTCATAGACCATTCCCAAGATCATGGACCCTAAGTTAAGAACTCCTAGCCTATGGAGATGGTTGAGAACCATAAAGTTGAAGAGGTCAGAAGGTGAGTGGCAGGCTTCAGGGGCACATCCTACTTAAGGATGGTGGCGGAAGGGGTTGTTAGGGGGGCTGGTTTCTTTCAGAATGTTTGTGGTAGTCAGGGTCCAGTCCAGGTGGTTTTTGGAAAGGTCTTTCCAGGTTTTTGGAAAGGGCCTGAGAGCTAGCTGATTGGAATAAGCTATTTTTGAATTTACTTTGGGGGAGCCGTTTTAGCTATGTTGCTTGAGAAATAGTCAATTATATTCTGAAAATATTTAATATTTGGTTTTCCATGTTTGAGTGTTGATGAATGGTTGGGCTCTTGGATTTAAGATGTAGTGAGAATTTTCATGGTTAATGGTAATCTTGGTGAATAAAGTCTAGCAGAACTGAATTTCCATGTAGGAGTTTTTTAATTTTTAATTTTTTTCTTTTAAGACAGGCTTTCTCTGTTGGTCAGGGGTGTGATCATGGCTCACTGCAGCCTCATCCTCCCTGGCTCAAGTGATCCTCTCACCTTTCAGCCTCCCCAGTAGCTGGGATTACTGCTGCATGCCACCAATGCCTAGCTAATATTTTGGGTTTTTTTGTAGAGGCAGAGTTTCATTATGTTGCCGAGGCAGGTCTTGAATTCCTGAGCTCAAGTGATCCTCCTGCCTTGGCCTCACACAGTGCTGGGATTATAGATGTGAGCCACCACACCCGGCTGGAGTTTCAGAATAGGGAGTCAGGTGACTGTGTGGGGTATGCGGGGTTTTTGAAACATTATTTCTTTAATAGCAATAACAGTTAGTTGTCTGCATATATGATGTAGATAACATTATCAGTAAACCTTAGTCTTTGAGAAGAAGAAGGGGCTGGAAGACCTGTTGCTTCAGACCCCACTGTGGCTGGAAGGGCAGGTTGGTGACATCAGGGAACAGGCTCACTGTGGCTCACTCTGGATTTTTTTTTGTCAGAGTCTCTCTGTGTCACCCAGGCTGGAGTGCAGTGGCGCGATCTCAGCTCATTTTAACTTCCTCCTCTCGGGTTCAAGCGATTCTCATGCCTCAGCCTTCCAAGTAACTGAGACCATAGCTAATACTTATAGTAGTAGTTTTAGTAGAGACAAGGTTCCATTGTGTTGGCCAGGCTGATCTCGAACTGCTGAACTGAACCAATCCACCCACCTCAGCCTCCCAGAGTTGTTGGGATCATAGGCGTGAGCCATTGTGCCTGGCCTCGAATTCCGTTTGTTACTGGCAGATGCTCAACTGTGATTTTAGAATTCTGTGTTTGTATTTTTATTTAGCTCCACAAATTAGATATGACTGAAATGTGAAGTTAAATTAAATCTTTGCAACATTTGTTGCTATTTGGCATTTTAAAAAGAAGAAAAAAATAACAAAAGAAGAAAGTTTTAGCCTTCCTTTTTTGTTGTTGTTGTTTTCTTGCTTAGAGGACTGTGCACTAGTGCTCCCATCTCACTCCTGTCAGGCTGAGCTTCAGAGGTTGGCAGTCTGTGTTTAAACTTGGAGATGCCAAATGCTTTTTAAAAAACTCAGCGTGGTAACAAACGGAGAGGAAGAAAGGGGGCTTGAGGTCAGTGGGAACTAACCCTTTAAATACTGTGCTTTTTTTGAGTCCAAGTTAGGGTACTTGAATCTTGTGGGAGAAGAGTGTTTGCAGTTTTCCCTTTCTCTATCAGCTGTGATTCTCTGCTTCTAAAGAATGTTTTTATTGGGTGCACGATGGTTAGTCTGCTTAGGTTTTCTGTCCTGGTATGTCTATGAACAACACCCTTTTCCATAAATTTGTATTTCCTTGTGATAAATTATTAAATAGAGTTACTGAATCAGAGGATAAAACATTTTTATGACTGTTTCTGAAATATTATACTGGTGTATACTTTCATTGGTAAGGAAATAATACCCAGTGTATTTTAAGATTAAAGAAAACCTTGAGTTATTGGAAAGTTTTGCTGATTTCTTTTAAATACTGTTGTTTTCTGCTTCCATTTGTGGTACATGAGGTGAGAGGAAAGTTTCTTTTGTATTTAAGGTGTCTCAACAAGCAGCAAAGTGTATTCCAGCAATGGTGTGTCCTGAACTGACAGAACAAATCCGGAGAGAGATAGCTGCCTCTCTTCATCAGAGAAAGGGGGATTTTGCTTGCTATTTTCTGACTGACCTTGTAACATTTACATTGCCAGCAGGTAACTGCAAAATCTAATGTAAAAAGACTTTTTCATTTTATTATAGTTATATTTGTGTATATAGGTGAAAAATGTTTTTGTTAGAAAGCACATAACATAGCTACTACATGTGCATCTTAAATTACTTGACTGTCTTATTTATGCTGGAAGTGAGCATACGGAGGGCTACTTGTTAGTAAATGCTTTTGCTATCTGAGAGGAAGTAGTGGACCTCAGATTATTTTTTAAAAATCTGTTTTACTCTTTTATTTTTCTCTTTGGTTTTATTTTAGAATATCCTTTAAAAAAAACTCCTTTGAAAAATTTTCCCTTTTTCATTCTGGTATGTTATTTTGAAATTAGATAGCTATATTGGTTACCTGGTATTAAGAGATGGGATTAGAACATGAGCTTTTGATGGGTAGAGTCAGATTATTTGAACACATGGCATTCTCTTGAATGTATCATTCCTTTTTTACTCATTTTATTTATTTCTACTGTGTTTGTGAAGCAACTTTTCAATTTTCAATTCATTGACAGTTGAAAATGTCCTTCAGAATGTTTTTTGTCAGTTGGCATTGAATAAATACAACAAACACCCAAAGTTTCTAAAATCTTTAATCTGAGATCTCTTTGTTTTGTTGCTGTTTTTTTGTTTTTTTTTTAAATTGAAACGGGGTCTTGCTCTGTTGCCTAAGCTGGAGTGCAGTGGCATGATCATAGCTCACTGCAGCCTTCAACTTCTGGGCTCAAGTGATCCTCCTGCCTTAGCCTCCTGAGTAGCTAGGACCATATGTAGGCTCATGCCACCCACCCCTGGCTAATTTTTAATTGTTTTGTAGAGATGCAGTGTTACTTGGGCTAGATCTGAGTGTTTTTAATTTTTATATTCAGACAAACAGGAACGTTTACAAATTGGAGGAGATAGTAATTAAGTTTTCTGAAATTGGAGGAAGTTTGATTTGAAATGCACTCAATTCTGTGCATTTTCTGTGTATTTAAGCTTACCCCAGAATGATTAGATTTTTTAAAATTTATTTTTTATTTTTATTTTTTGAGACAGGGTCTCACTCTGTCATCCAGGCTGGAGTGCGGTGGCAAGATCATGGCTCATTGCAGCCTTGGCCTCCCCAGGCTCAAACAGTTCTCTCACCATAGCCTCTTGAGTAGCTGGGACTACAGGTGTCTACTGCCTCATCTGATTAATTTTTGTATATTTTTTGTATAGAGACAGGGTTTTGCCATGTTGCCCAGGCTGGGCTCAGAATCCTGAGTTCAAGCAGTCTGCTGGCCTCAGCCTCCCAAAGTGCTGGAATTATAGGCGTGAGCCACTGCACCCGGCCCAGAAAGGAAATGTTTTACCTCACACATGTTATACTTGTATATTAAGAAAAAGCTATCTGATAACCTTCAACGGAAAGGGAGTTATTTTAGAGACAGTTACTAGTAGATAATTAATAAGTGTAATTAAGTATAAGTTAAGTATAAGTTATGAAACAAAAGATCTTTTAAGTTTGTTTTTTCTTTGTAGATATTGAAGATTTGCCCCCAACTGTCCAAGAAAAATTATTTGATGAGGTGCTTGATAGAGACGTTCAAAAAGGTAAGCATGGAATTAATGAGTATAATTTACCTTTCATCTGATCAAGTAAGTTTTGTTTAGTAAAGCATGGTGTAGTTTGGTGTATAATCAACTTGCTTTATTTTTATTTTAAATTAAAGATGTAAAGTCCTGAGGTTCAGTGTTACATTGTATGGTTCACTGTCATAGAGTGAACAAATAAAGATACAAAAATTTTAAAACCTTGGTTCTCTGCTTCCTGTTCCAGAATGTGTATGTTTCTATATTAAACACTTTTTAGAAAATAAAACTAAAGAATTTAAAAGTTGATTAAATTATTCTAGAGACAGAAGATGTTTCAAGTACTCAGAAGTTTATATTTCGATTGGTCAATTTTATTTAGGTGTTTATTGGTAAATTACATATAAACCATTTTATATCTAGAAAATAGGTTCTTTTTCCCCATGAATATTCTCTAATAACATAGGTATGGAAATGAACATGTATTTAAATCCATCGTACAGAATTAGAAGAAGAGTCTCCAATTATTAATTGGTCCTTGGAATTGGCTACACGTTTGGACAGTCGATTGTATGCACTTTGGAACCGGACTGCAGGAGACTGCCTACTTGATTCAGTACTCCAAGCTACCTGGGGCATCTATGACAAGGACTCGGTGCTTCGGAAAGCCCTGCATGACAGCCTGCATGACTGTTCACATTGGTGAGCTGGCGTTCTGCCCCGTTTCAACCCAGGAGTGCATTCGCTGGATCATTTCCTTGTGCTGGTGGAATACTTTTTATGTCAGTTATATTTTCTATGGAAACTAGAGAAAAAAACAGTTCGTTTTGGACATTAAAATACTTTGAACATGTCCATGGTTTTTGTTTTTGTTTTTCCCCCAAGAAACGAGATAAAAGCAAGAATAAATGGTGTTTATACTTTTTTTGGCTAAATTTTAAAATAGAAACATTTGAAGCTTTAAAATGCAAGCATTTATTGTTTCTATAAAACAGAAGCAGTATATTTGAACATTTCAAATGCAGCATTTCAAGTTATATAGTAGCCTTAAATATTGATAAGGCCTTTGCTCATCTTTTTAGGGATTGATTGATTGATCAATCCATGGATGGAAGCAGGGTTTGGCTCAGTTGCTGGGCTGGAGTGTAGTGGTGCAGTCTTGGCTCACTGCATCCTCCACCTCCTGGGCTCAAGCCATCCTTCCACCTCAGCCTCCTGAGTAGCTAGAACTACAGGTGCTCATCACCATGCCCGGCTGTTTTATGTATTTTTGGTAGAGATGGGGTTTTGCCATGTTTCCCAGGGTGGCTTTGCTAATCCTGATCTCAAGCGATCCACCTGCCTGAGGCTCCCAAAGTGCTGGGATGACAGACCTGTGCTGCCGCACCCAACCTTATTTAATATTTGTGTTCACTAAGAGGTTATATTGACATTGTGTTACAAGTTTTTTTTTCCTTCCTGAGGGAATCTTAACATCACATTCTTTATTTTGCAAATTTTCAAACCCATGGAATAATTTTTTGAAAATTCAGTGCAACAGATCCTGGTGTTTTCTTCATTCAGTTGAGCAGTTGTCAGCATTTTGTCACACCTGCTGCATATCTCCATCCAGAAAGACTCTTGGGTCAGTTCGTTGTAGACATCATGACGCTTTACCCTTCAAAATATTAACATACATCTTTCCAGAACAAGAATATTCTCCTACTCACCCACATCCCCATTCCTCCATCGAAGTAATTCAACATTGATTCTGTTATCTGACAGTTCATAATCACATTCCTCCAATTGTCTCAAAGTGTTCTTTATGTATATATATTTAACAGCATGCAGTCACTGGAAAAATAATTGTTTTTGTGAATGAATAGTTCAGATCTTTACATTTATTTGACTTATGTGGTATTTTCTTGGTTCTTTGAACATTATCTCATTTAGTTATTACAGGCATGAGCCACCGTGTCCGGCCCATAAGTTACTTTCTTGAGAGCTAAATTGTAGATCAAAGCATAATGCAGTATGGCTGGGGTGTGTGGCTCATGCCTGCAATCCCATTGCTTTGGGAGGCCGAGGCAGGCAGGCCAGGAGTTCAAGAGCAGCCCGGCCAACTTGTTGAAACCAAAATGGTTGAAACCATTTTATATCTAGAAAATAGGTTCTTTTTCCCCATGAATATTCTCTAATAACATAGGTATGGAAATGAACATGTATTTAAATCCATCGTACAGAATTAGAAGAAGAGTCTCCAATTATTAATTGGTCCTTGGAATTGACCAAAAAAAAATTTTTTTTTGGTAGAGACAGGGTTTCGCTCGCTATGTTGCCAAGGCTTGTCCTGAACTCCTAGGCTCAAGAGATCTGCCCACAATCTCCCTATCTCTATGCTAGACTTCTGGGACCTCAAATGACTCACAACCATCTGAGAATTCCATTCCTGATACAAGCAGTCTACTAAAAATACAAAAATTAGCCAGGTGTGGTGGTGCATGCCTGTAATCCCAGCTATTTGGGAAGCTGAGGCACGAGAATTGCTTAAATCCAGGAGGAAGAGGAGGTTGCAGCGAGCCAAGATCACGTCACAGCATTCCAGCCTGGGTGAAAAGAGTGAGACTGTCTTGGGGGTGGGGTGGAGGGAAATAGAGTAACAATTTGTGGGCACATTAGAGAAATAAAATAGCTTCCTGGATGACCTGACTGGATGTATATTAAAGCTAAAGAATGAATGTATCACTCAGGTAGTTTTAGTCAATTAGTAATTGTCCTGGAGAGAGGGCGTTTTTGTGCCTCTTAGTGGAGATGGCTGTATGGTAGTATGAAGTGGGTTCATCGGGCTAGGTAAGCCTGATTCTGGTCAGTGCTCTGCCTGTCTGGGCCTCTTGATCAGATCCCATGGTCAACAAGCAGCTTCCTGCTCCTGATTTTCTTGACCACTGCTATGGGCCTGTCTGTGTCAAGAGGATGAGCCTGGTTTGGTTTCTAAGACAGTGGGTTCTTGGCATTGTGGTTTTACAGGTCTGCCTTGTAGTTTTGGTTAATGTGACTCTGCCCTGTAAGCCAGGTTTGAACTGTGGTAAATCTACCACTTTGCAGGTCCCCTCTAAAAAGGCAGCCAGTAATCTTTGATGGTAATTTCCTATTTTTTTTTTTTTTTTAAGACAGAGTCTTACTCTGTCGCCCAGGCTGGAGTGCAGTGGCATGATCTCGGCTCACTGCAACCTCCGCCTCCGGGGTTCGAGCAATTCTCGTGCCTCAGCCTCCTGAGTAGCTGGGATTACAGGCAGCGCCACCATACCCAGCTAATTTTTTGTATTTTTAGTAGAGATGGGGTTTCACCATGTTGCCCAGGCTGGTCTCGAACTCCTGAGCTCAGGCAGTCTGCCTGCCTCGACCTCCCAAAGTGCTAGGATTACAGGTGTGAGCCACTACGCCTGGCCTTTTCTTTGGTGGTAATTTCCTGATATGTTGAAAGGCCAAAAGTACATTGTGGATTTTAGAAGTGGTGTCTTTTTTTTAGTGGTGAGTGTTTTTGTTGTTGTTTTGTTTTTTGAGAAAGGGTCTTGCTCTGTCACCCAGGCTGGAGTGCAGGGTTACGATCTTGGCTCACTGCATCCTTTGCTTCCTTGGGCTCAGGTGATCCTCCCACCTCAGTCTCCTATGAGTAGCTGGGACTATAGGAGTGTGCCACCACATGTGGCTAATTTAAAAATTTTTCTGTAGAGATGAGGTTCTCACTGTATTGCCCATGCTGGTCTTGAACTCCTGGACTCGAGCGTTTCTTCTGCCTTAGCCTTCCAAAGTGCTGAGATGACAGGCATGAGCTACTGCACCTGGATTTTTTTTTTTTTTTTTAACAAAGACATTTGTGGTGAGTAAGAAGTGCTTTGGGGTTTATTCCCACCTGTTCCTCAGAGCTGGCTATGGGTGATCTTGTGAGTCTGAGTTGTCACTAATGCTTGTATCGGGAATGGAATTCTCAGATGGTTGTGAGTCATTTGAGGTCCCAGAAGTCTAGCATAGAGATAGGGAGATTGTGGGCAGATCTCTTGAGCCTAGGAGTTCAGGACAAGCCTTGGCAACATAGCGAGCGAAACCCTGTCTCTACCAAAAAATACAAAATTTAGCCAGGCGTGGTAGTGTGTGCCTGTAGCTCCAGCTACCTAGGAGGCTGAGGGGGAAGGGTCGTTTGAGCCTGGAAGGTTGAGGCTGTGCTGAGCCAAGATCATGCCACTGCACTCCAGCCTAGGTGACAGAGTGAGATCCTGCTAAGAGAAAAAAAAAAAAAAATCAAGGGGAGAAATAGAATCTGATAGACTAGATAGGGAGTGGGTACTAGGGTGAGAAGGAACTAGGCTGTTTGTTTACGGCCACTGGCAAGAGTTGTTGCAGCAGATCTTTTAGTCCATAGTCCTGACTCTTAAAAGATGCTTCAGGAGTGAGCACCTAGGGCTGGCATATGGACAGGTGTCCCAGAACAGCATGGTTTGGCGTCACCTCCTCCAGGCCCTGCCACTGGGGAGCTTTGCCCGATGGTTTACAGTTCAGGCATAGGAAGCTGCATTGATTACAGTGATCACACAGACATCCTTACAGTACTGGGGTGGGTTGGGATGAAAATTATCTAGTGGTTAGATAGTAAGTGTTGTTGCCATGGATTCGAGAGGTCAAATATACTAGCCTTAAGGAATAACCCTTACATAGTTCTTGTGTTGAGTTGCATCAGGTTTGTCCACTGGGCTTGTCATGTGGCCAGTAGAGAGTAGAGAGCAGAGTGAGAATGAGTAGGCGTGGATTTTCTAGGCCAGGAGGGGAGGAGCCAGCATATAGCTTGTGTAGTCTCCTTTTTAAGATGCTCTTTGCTGAGGTGCCGTTTGCACTTAATTGAAACCAGCTGGAATGAGATGTTTTCTTATATAAGATACATAGTAAGAACTGAGAAAGCAATTTTCTTTTATTTGAACCCCTCCACCCATCACTTCAAGATAGGCTATTTGTGTTTGTAGCTAGCTGTGCTGTTCTCTTGGATACTGCTGATTCTAGCTGACTCAGGTTCTCAAGTCCGAATATATTGTATTTGCTTTTTATTGACATGCCAACCCGATTTCCCAAGGGGCAGGTAGAGGCATTTAATGTAAATTGGGGGAAAAAAATCAGTATAAGTCTTTCAGAATTATTCCTTTTTTCTTTTTGGAGACAGGATCTTGCTGTGTTGCCTAGACTGGAGTGCAGTGGTATGATCTTGGCTCATTGCAACCTACACCTCGTGGCTCAAGCAATTCTCCCACCTCAGCCTCCCAAGTAACTGGGACTACAGGCACATACCACCATGCCCAGCTAATTTTTTTTTGTGGTATGTTGTGTAGAGACAGGGTTTCGCTATGTTGCCCAGGCTTGTCTCAGACTCCCACCTCGGCCTCCTAAAGTGACTGTTTTTGTTATTACGGAGAATTGTCAGCCGGGCCTGATGGCTCAGGCCTATACCAGCACTTTGGGAAGCTGAGGCTAGAGGATTGCTTGAAATCAGGAGTTCAAGACCAGCCTGGGCAACATAATGAGACCCTGTCTGAAAACAAAGAAAAACACAGTGAGATACTACTTCACATGCACAGAAATAGCCATAACCAAAAAGACAGGTAATAACAGTGTTGTTGAGAATTTGAGGAAATTGGAATCTTCATACATTGCTGATGGCAACCAGAAATGTTCTAGGTCTTGAACTCCTGGGCTCAGGTGATCTTCTAGCCTCAGCCTCCCAATTAGCTGGGATTGCAGGCACATGGGCTGATTGTGGATTGTGGTTTTGATTTGTATTTCCCTATTTAAGTGATGATATTGAGCATCTTTTCATGTTCTTACTGCTCATTCATGTATCTTCTTTGGTTTAGTACTTTCCACGTCTTTTGCTCATTTTTAAATGGGTTGTCTTAATATTGATTTGCCAGGTGTTGTTTGTATCAGGTCCCTCATTGGATATCTGCTTTGCAGATATTTTTCTCTATTCTGTGGCTTGTCTTTTCACTTCATTAGCAGTGTCTTTTGAAATCAGGAGTCTTTAATTTGATCAGGTTCAGTTTATCAATGTTTTTCTGTTATTGCTCATGCTTTTGCTGTTGTATCCGAAGAGATTTTTGTCTAGCCTAAGGTCATAAAGATTTACTCCTGTGGTTTCATATAAGAATTTTATAGTTTTAACTTTTACGTTTAGGTCATTTTTGTTGAAAGTGTGAGGTGTCCTAAATTCACCTCTTTGCATGTGGATACCCAGTTGTTTCAGTACCTTTAATTGAAAAAACCCTTTCTACATTCTATTGCCTTGGCGATTTTGTCGGAAATTATTTGACTATACAAGTAAGGTTTTGTTTCTGGACTCTTACTAGTAATTTTTCTATTGATCTATTTTTCCATTGGGCTATCCTCATGTCAGTACCAGACTGTCTGGATGTTCATATCATTGTAATAAATTTTGAAATCAGGAGTGTAAGTCATCTGACTTTGTATTTCTTTTTCAACATTGTTTTTGACCATTTTGAGTCCTTTGGATTTCCATATAAATTTTAGGATCCAGCTTATCAATTTTTGTAAAAAAGACAGCTGGGATTATGATTGGGATTGCATTTAATCTGTAGATGAATTGGGGTGATGGTGGTATTGCCAGCTTGACAATATTGAGCCTTCTAGTCCATGAACATGGAATTGAGTTTTGAATGTTAAACCAAACTGGTATTCCTGTACCATCCGGTCACACGCTGTTGGATTTGGTTTGCTTGGCTGTTTTTAGGGAGACCCTGGTAGTTTCAGAGTTTAGGTCTTGGGGTGGTGAGGATGAATATTTTAACGTGTTTAGTTTTAAAGTATATTTTATTGAACTCCCTTCTTCAGTGGTCTTTGTGGAGTTTTGAGTGCAGTCACCATTGAATTTCTGGCTGACTTAGCTGTCTTACTTACAAAGTGATTTTAGGCATTAACCAAGAAATTTCTAACTGCCTGCAACTTTCAGTAGTAACAATTTCGGTGTTTGATATTTCTCCTTGAACTTTTCAAAACATTGTATTTCATCACTGTTGCCAAAATTTTCAGACACATTTCTGTATATCTTAGCTATTATAAAAGAAGAATATATATATTTTAATTTTAAAACATTTGGAATTATAATTAAACATCCTCCATTACCTGGAGTATGAAAAATGTTTTAAACTGAGTTTTTACTCTGGAACGTTATATTTTAATTTCTTTAGAAAATATATTAATTTACTTTCTGAGAAGCCCTTCATTAAATTACTGTAAAGTTACTTGTGACACCAACCCATTTAACTTTTTTTTTTTTTTTTAAGTATAGACGGGGTCTCACCATGTTGGCCAGGTTGTTTTGAATTCTGGACCTCAGGCAGTCCTCCTCCTTCAGCTTCCCAAAGTGCTAGAATTACAGGTGTGAGCTACCACACCTGTTCATGTTTACCTTTAATATGCTGAAACTTTAACAACAGGAACAGATTTGTCTTTGGTTTCTTTTACCTAGAATTCAGATGTATAGAAGATAAATGTGATGTTATAAACAGATTAAATGTCTGTCTTCATTTTAGAGGTCTTAGTTGGCTTGTTTTATAAGACAGTGAACCATAATTTTGAGCATAATTATTTCAGAATTTTCATATCTGATAGACAAAGAATCGATGTTGTTTTCAGTAATTCAGTGTTAAGCATAAAGAAGGAATGTTTTCTGTCATTGCAGTGGGTTTCTTTTTGGTTGCTTTTGAATTATTAGGTGATCATCAGAGAGAAATTATTTATGGAAAGAAATCTCAGGGAGATGATCTTGATACTATGAACACACGGAATATTTCCCATCTGTTGTTTATACAAGTGATCAAGTAGGTGGTGTACTATACATTGATAGAGAAATGTAGTGTCTTTGTATCCAACATTTCAGATGACTTTTTTTTTTTTTGTAAACTAAGTGTAGACAGTCGAAAATAACCAGTCTCATAATTAGCGTTTGAAGTTTGAAAATTTGGTTGTTCGTAAATCAAATTCTGGCTAAAGATGTTAAAGGATGTTACAAGGTATCTGCTAGCGGAAGAGGGAGGCATTTTTCATTTGAAAAATACATTACCAACCAGGCAAAATAAAATTATTGTTTCACAAACTGCTTAAATACTGCGTTAAAGAAAAATGATCAAAGGCCGGGCGTGGTGGCTCAAGCCTGTAATCCCAGCACTTTGGGAGGCCGAGATGGGCGGATCATGAGGTCAGGAGATCGAGACCATCCTGGCTAACACGGTGAAACCCCGTCTCTACTAAAAAATACAAAAAACTAGCCGGGCGAGGTGGCGGGCGCCTGTAGTCCCAGCTACCTGGGAGGCTGAGGCAGGAGAATGGCATAAACCCGGGAGGCGGAGCTTGCAGTGAGCTGAGATCCGGCCACTGCACTCCAGCCCAGGCGACAGAG
>NC_045442.1:8646185-8806659 GCF_002776525.5 Piliocolobus tephrosceles | reverse complement strand
CGACAGAGAGAGACTCCGTCTCAAAAAAAAAAAAAAAAAAAAAAGATCAGAACTGTAAATGTTTTATTTATAGAAGGCTTATTTATTTTTTTTACTATCCTGCTTTTTCAGGTTTTATACACGCTGGAAAGATTGGGAATCATGGTATTCTCAGAGCTTTGGTTTACATTTTTCCTTGAGAGAAGAACAGTGGCAAGAAGACTGGGCATTTATACTGTCTCTTGCTAGTCAGGTGAGGATGCTTCAAGTCTCGTTGCTTCTATGAGAAAAGTGAGCGTGTAGTCTAAATTGATTTATTTGAGCAAACCCTTTTGGGGGCAATGTGGTCGAAGAAAAGAATGCTTGACTTGTTATCAGTCGACTTGGGTTCTAGTGATGACTGCTATATATCAAATAAATAGTAAGTATAGATGACCATAGCAAGTCCTCATGCAGAACAGGGGAGAGAGTAATATGTGTTGTTATATTGAATGATTAAAAAACATCACAAAGTGACAGCTGTGCTGTGACGGTTGCATACACTAGACAGTCTTGGGATGGCTTTCCATTCCTGTAGCGCAGGTTTGCTGCCTGTGGTACCTGTCCAGGTGAGTTCTGTTCTGTCTCTGGGGACACTTACTCAAGATTACTGAACTGGTATAGGTACTTGCATTGCTGTTGCTGATCTCTTAGGCCCTGAGGATCCAGTTGTCGATCTTTATAATGCTCCCTGTGGTGAGGCAATACCTGTGTCATGTAGGCAAAGGGAAAGGGTAGTTTAGCTTACTCTGAACTAATTACCATCAATAGGAATGATTTCTGATTAATGTGGGAATGAATTTTTCCAAGTTTGCTAACCCCTTTTTATTAATGAAGGCTTCTTGTAACACGGAACTGTGTAGGGTTGTCCCTTAGACTCTTGGTTTCATGCTTTATGTTATGAAACACTTCAGTATACCAGACTGTAAAGTACAAATATATATACAGCTGCTCCTTTTTTTTTCCCCATAAAGCACCATGATTCATTTGAACTTAGAGAAGGAGGGTACCGCATCTTTGGGTAATCTGGGCAGGATTCATAGTGGTTGATTTACATGAGACATGTATCTCACACCATGCATTGTAGCTCAATGATGGACCCATTTAATATTAGTAGTCACAAGTTAGGTGATACTGCCATTTACATTTGCATGAAACAGGCTCACTTTTTTATTTCAGGAGGACTTTGTTGGAGGTAGTGCTTTGACAGTAACTTAACCAGAATGTGATAATAAAGCATCCTTAGCTATCTGAATTTCTGGTTCCTGAGGTTGGAGAGTTAGTGGTGAGGTTGGGTAGCAAGGGATATTTCAAAATATGTATGCACATCTATATAATTTGTGAGTTTGGGTGGTAAATGATATTTGCATGTAGCCTTTGTAGATTTCTTTTACAGTTTTATTGGATTTATTATTTGAGGAATCAAATGCTGCTTTGACAATTTTTTGTTTCTTAAAAACCAACTGCGATAGTATACTGAAGGGGAGGTAGTACTGTTTTTTACACATCAGTTTTCCAGGAGTGGTAATAAAATGTTTTAAGTTTTTGTTTTGTTTTGTACAGCCTGGAGCAAGCTTGGAGCAGACGCACATTTTTGTACTGGCACATATTCTTAGACGACCAATTATAGTTTATGGAGTAAAATATTACAAGAGTTTCCGGGGAGAAACTTTAGGATATACTCGGTTTCAAGGTAAGCCATCATTCAGGAGCATTTTACAAGTTTCTTTGAACAGAATGGCTCAGATGTCAGAAAGGAGCAGTGGACAGGGGAATGTGAACAAGGGCAGTGAGGGAGTGGCTCTTTCTTCCTGTAACTGTTGGGATTTTCTTCCCTCCCTTTCCAGGTGTTTATCTGCCTTTGTTGTGGGAACAGAGTTTTTGTTGGAAAAGTCCGATTGCTCTGGGGTATACAAGGGGCCACTTCTCTGCTTTGGTTGCCATGGAAAATGATGGCTATGGCAACCGAGGTGCTGGTGCTAATCTGAATACTGATGATGATGTCACCATCACATTTTTGCCTCTGGTTGACAGTGAAAGGAAGCTACTCCATGTGCACTTCCTTTCTGCTCAGGAGGTAAGCAGTGTCTTTCTCCCATGAACTATTTCCAGTAGTGACCTTGTACCAGAAACAGCATGAGGTGCCTTTCAGGTGTGGTTTTATCTGCACTGTCACTTAATTTCTGAATGTGATTGTAGTAATTGCTGAAGATACCAGTTATACTTTGAAACTTACCTTTTCAAAACTGCTGTATGGGGGACACATCAAGGAACTTAAGGTGGTGATGGGTTTTAAAAAGTAAAGATGAGGTTTGTGATTTAAATACGGCATTTAGGGAATGAGAAGCACGTTTTTATCCGAAAGCAGAGTTCCAAGAATTGCAAGGCCAGTGTGGTTTAAGAGGAGTAAGCAACAGGGAAAGAGGGTAGGCGGCAGTGGAGGGAGGGAGGTAGGTCAGAGAGGATAGGGATGGGGTGGAGTTCACTGAAGGCTTTTTAAAGCTTTGGGTTTTACTCTGGATAGTGTAGTAAGCCAATGGCTAGTTTACCCAGAAGGGGAACATTTGGGGCTCTGGTGCAGTGGCAGGAGCTGGAATACCAGGTGTTGTAGATGAAGGGGAGTGAAAGGGTAGTATAGACCAGACAGGGGAGGTGGTGAGAACGTACAAAAACAGCGCTCTTGCAGAAAGCCAGTATTCTTAGAAAAGTATTGGTCTTTTATTCAATAATACTAGTAATTATCATAAAACGTTTATAATCACAACATGAAGAAAAATTCATAGACTGTAACTTGTATAATTTCAGCTTGTACATAATTGACTTAAGTAAACTTACCTTGTCATGTGTTTGAAGCTGTGGCTTGCCAGGATCAGTTTATTAGGACATTTGTTTTTTGTTATTTTATCTAACAGATTACCTTCTAGTGTGCTTTTCTCTTTAGTTTTTTTCTGAAAAATTTGCCATTGATGTCTTTTTAAATTTAACCAGAGCAAACTGGACTTTAAACACAAAACTTCCAAGAGATCAAAACCATGTGAAAAGTTGATTGCTTTGGCCTTTTCATGAGTTAGCATACCAGCTGGCAGTTTCCATGTCACATTCCTACCAAGTCTCTGATCTGCTGTATGATTTTTCCCTTTGTCTTCATATTCCTCCAAAAGCTAGGTAATGAGGAACAGCAAGAAAAACTGCTCAGGGAGTGGCTGGACTGCTGTGTGACAGAGGGGGGAGTTCTGGTTGCCATGCAGAAGAGCTCTCGGCGGCGAAATCACCCCCTGGTCACTCAGATGGTAGAAAAATGGCTTGACCGCTACAGACAGATCCGGCCCTGTACATCCCTGTCTGATGGAGAGGAAGATGAGGATGATGAAGATGAATGAAAAAAAAAAAAAAACCGAACAGCAGAAGACCAAGGCATCAGATCTGTAATGACCCTAAAGTTAGTGTGGTGCTCCAAGCAGAGTCGACATCATGGAATGAACCAAATCTGGCAGGATCTGCTCGGGGAAGTGCTTTCCTGGACCACACACACCTAATGGAGATAATGCCTCTGCTGCGTGATGGGACAGAGAACTTTAGTTGGACTACAGTTTGTAAAAAAAAAAAAAAAAAACCCTAATTTTATTAAGACAGAACTTTTTTCCTTTCAAATTGTAAATCTGTCTATAAATGTAACGCATGTGGTTGTGTAAGAAATTGTGTAATAGGAAAAGTTGTACCAGCATCTTCATATTATTGAGAAAATTTTTTCAGCATGGGCACTTAGAAAAAGCACATGGCAAATGGCTCTTTGTTCCTTTAAGATATTATTTCAGTAGAACCTGACATTCTACTTTAACCTTAAAAGATCCGTCTAAGTCTCAGAGATCTGGAAACGTTTTGTACAGATTATCCACACCAAAACACAAAAATAACCTTTTATTTTATTAATAATTTAGTTCCTGTTGTGCCCAATCCAATCAAATCTTTTAGGAACAAACTGCAAGAAAAGCTAAGAATGTTTTAGAGTGAACTAAATAGAGACATTGCTTACTTGTTTTGAAGAGGGTTTTGGTTTTGGTTATTGTGTCTTAAGTTTTCTGATATGCCCCCTTTCGATATTTAGATATTTATTTGTTGGGAAGGATACCTTAAAATGAGGTTCTTATTCCAGATTCTGGGCAGTGGTCTGTGAGTAGTTTTTTTCCTGGATGAAAAGGGAGCAAGCCCACTTGTCACTAAATGGATCGTGTGCAGTTTGCTCACTTGGACTCCATCCACAATGCACTACTCCCAAATTGCCATAGGCCTTCGGATTCTTCCTCTCATCGCCTCTGCTCTAAGCAAATCTTGTTAGAAGGGCATGGCATGCCTTTGCTTAGGCAGATTGGGAATACCCATTCACTACAGAATAAAGATTTTAAAAATGCAATAAGGTGGTAAATGCATTCTATGAAGAATTTCTCAGTGTTTAGTCTGAGAATTTTTGCATGTTGGTTAATTGTGGCCATTCTTATTTAAAGTTAAAATTATAATCTTAGGTAGAAAAACTTTTTTATAAGAAACATTATTTGACCACTTCAGGTATACATTCAATACTGGCTAAAAATTTCAGACCTATCTCAGGAACACAGAAATACTTGGTGTCCTGATAAGCACTTTCTAGACTATTGATGTGGCCAGGAATTTGGAAAGAAGACACACACACACGTATTTTTTTTTCCCTTCCCTGTGATGAAAAGGCTGTGAAAACCTTAAAGTATTTGCTTTTTAGTTGATAATGAAATGTGTACAACCTCAAATTTGCTGCCAGAATGATACTAAAAGTAGAAAAATACTCACAAAACTGTCATGTCTTTAGTTCCGCCCCCCCCCCCCCAAAACTCAGTAAAAAGGTGTTCCCAGGATGAAAAGATCATTTTTGCTGCATGCTAAATCTTGCAGGAAAAAATGATTTTTGTAGTATGATTCCGTAGAAACGAATCTTTGATATAATGTAAATGCTGCTGTTTCAAGTGGTGAATGTGTTCTTAAAAATGGGCTATATTGTTTGCTTTCATTTTGGCCAATAATTAGTTAATCGAGTTTGTAGAAAATGTTAGCATTCTGACTACTTAGCATCTGTAGTAACTTTTCTCTATGTATAGGGATAATTTTTTAGTGGGCAGAGATGCTGTTCTAGTTGCCTGTTAAGCAAAATCTGCCCTCCCAATTGAAGAAGCCAAAGAGAATTGTTAGAGGGAAAAGCATGTAGCCATTGCAGCCTGCATTGCAGCCCGCGTTGTCCAGCGAGTATATGCTCCGTACTTAGCTTCTACTGTGTGTTGTGGTCTGGTGAGTGTTGTTTCCTCTGCGCGCTCTATTTATTTATTTATTATCAGTGACCCTGACCACATAGTGTGATAGGTGCAGCATTCTTCCCTGTGGGAAAGAATTAAAGATGGTTCCATTTCCTAGACTACAGACAGGAATGGGGCTCTCAATGGTTTTCATAGACTGGCTGTTAAAGGCCAAAAGTTTTGGTAAATCAATGCTGTATTATGCTCTTGAACTATTAAACAGCCATAATTATTGTCCCAAGATAGAATATAGTCCTTTTTCAAAGATGATACATGGCTAGGTGACAGACTCTGATAAATGATTGACTCTGGATAGTAAGTCATGCCTTCGCTCTGTGGACTTGATGGTTCTTTGCATAGAGCAAACACAGCATGGCATTTTGTTTTGACCTGTTCTTCCTTGGAGTTAAATTCATATACATGTATATAAATTTTGGTTTGGGCAACCAAGATATAATTAAACAAAACCCAGGTGGGCCATGGACTCAGACCTGCCTTATGTTTTTGACTCTTAGGTTCCTCGTGTCCCAGACTTCTTCACGTATGTGAAGGTAAGATGCTCTGTGTGCGCTTGGCCTCCTTTCCACGCATATTTCATAGTCTCTTTGAGAGTGGTTACGAAGATGTTAAACTACCTTTTTGTTTCCTGGGGTGATAGGTCGGTAACTGTGAGTGCCGTCTCTCTCCATGTGAGCTTGTGTTAATGGACACTTTTATGGTAAAGTTGGGATGGGGCCACCACCTTAAAATGAGTGAGCGGACAAGGCCAGGCAAGCCAAAGGCTTGAAGACACCATGAGTTTTTGGTTTTGTTTTAATGGGAAGGGAAGTATAAGGAAGAGCTCAGAGGGAGTTTGATACCTGGAATTGTTGGACTTAATTGACACTTAGCAGACACTTAGTATAAAGGTTTAATTCTATTTAAAAAAGAAAAGAAGATCCATTAAATCAACTTCAAGTTCTTAACTCATGGGACTGTTTTGCAACACTTCTTTGTAAATATTTTGTTTGTTAGGTTATTGGCAAAACAGTTTCAAGGTTCACTTCCCTGCCTTGAACCAGGTCCAGGCCATTTTGCTTCGGGGTAAATTAAAATCAGAACTCTTAAGTTGAGCAACTTTTTTTTTTTTTTTTTTTTTTTGAATGTAAGACTTAGCTCTAACCCACCATTACATCTTAAGGATGGCATGACTTGATAATGATGGACTTGTGTGAGGTTTTGATTTTTCAATTAAACTTTGTATCACACGAGGTAATTGTCAGCGTTCTTGAGTCTGGTTATGGAATAGGCAGAACCCTGTAGTAACAAGAGTTGGAAACTGGCTAATTGACAATGCAGTTGCCTTAAACATCTCAAGTAGAGAACTTTTACATTAGTGAGATGTACTTGAATTTCAGAACTTAACAAATTTTAATTACTTTTTATTGAAAACTGCACTGAACGCTAAATGTCCACCTTTACAATAAACAAATACAGTAACGGTAACTCACACTAAAACAAAACATACTTCTGATAGCCATTATTTTTCTGTTTGGGACAATTTTAAAGTTTTTCTTTTGTCACAAAAACAGGAATGTACCTATACAAAGGCTCAAAATAGGCCATCTTTTTAAACAAAAAGGCAATGATTCACAAAAGACTATGAGCAGAACATGGAACTAGCTGATACAAATCTAATAGGATTTGTTAAAATCAGTCACATCTAATACATCTGAAGTGTTCTTGTATAAAATATCACGTGAAGAAAAGAAGACTTTATCAATGTCTAAAAAAGTGGGTTTGTTCATAGACAATCTGACAAGTTACCATAAAAAGTGTTTCCTGAGACATAAGGAAATGCAACATTATTCTTCTTGAACCCTTTTAGCTCAAGACTTTCCACTCAATAAAATAGCAGAGGATCTGAAACTGAGAAAATATATTTGAGTACAAACAGCTTGTGAAACTTAATACTTTTTTTTTTTTTTCATCATCAGAGGGTTTTACTGAACTTACAACCAACTTGCCCGCTCAGTATGCAGTTCAGATGTGAGCGACGCTCCTCTGTACAGGAGCCTGTACTGTCTTCAATCCTATGCGTGCAGGTGTCTACCACAGGCAAACAGTTTCCTCCCCATTTGGTAGTAATGTGATTTTCCTATTAGCAAAAAGAGGTCTCCAGCCCCTGTAGACTTAAGGGACTCAAGTCACAGGATGGGGATTTCCTCTTAATATTTTTTATTTTGTTGTTTGAACTCTTGATGCAACATTGTAGAGCAGGGTGTTCAGGACCTGCTGTGCCCAAGGGACTGATAAAGAAAAAAGCTCTATTTATTCTTTGTGATTTGATGCACAGATGAAAAACTTAACACACAATAACAGAAGTTGGTCGTTAATAAATCACATCCTAGTCTTTCAGCGCTTCCGTAAGCAGACGACATCTGCAGTTTTCTAGCTCTTGTAGTTTTAACACTGCAACATCAATGATGCATATGTCCAGAATCAGTTACAAAGACCATCAGATTCTTTTTCTCTCAGTTCATCTATTTTTCACTGTCTCTTGGTCCCAAGTGTATCTGAATGATTACCTTCCGGCATTCTCTGCTATTGCTCGTTGGGGTGCTCTCGATTGTCCCCATGTTTTGTGGGCTGGTTGGGAGAGGGCGCTTGGGAAGGATGTGCCACTGTCGGGAGGTTGTGAGTCACTGGGATGCCCCCGGGGATGATCCCTTCCATGGCTGCAGGAAGTCCTCCTGGAGCCACGCCCACGATGCCTGGCGGATATCTAAGGAACACACAGAAATAGGGCCTAGTAAGTTGAGGGCAGAGTTGCCAAGCTCTTGGCTCTTTTCCTACTTCCAGCATTCTGACAGGCAGTTTTGCCAAGCTGTCCAGGCTGGTCTCAAACTCTTGAGCTCAAGTGATCCCCCACCTCCCCCATAGGCCTCCCAGAGTCCTGGGAGTACAGGCCAGAGACACCACGCCTGGCTAACAATTTTTTTTTTTTTTCTTTTGGAGACAGAGTCTCGCCCTGTTGCCAGGCTAGAGTGCAGTGGCGTGAGCAATCTCAGCTCACTGCAACTTCTGCCTCCTGGGTTAAAGTGATTCTCCTGCCTCAGCCTCCCGAGTAGCTGGGACTACAGGTGCCCGCTACCACGTACCCCGGCTAATTTTTGTATTTTTGTTAGAGACGGGGTTTTACCATGTTGGCCAGGATGGTCTCAATCTCCTCACCTCGTGATCCGCCTGCCTCAGCCTCCCAAAGTGCTGGGATTACAGGCGTGAGCCACTGCGTCCGGCCCTAGCTAACAATTTTTATGGGATAGTTTATCCTCCCTATCCCCAGAGCAAGAAGTCTCAAACACTGGCAACTTAATTTATAAAAACCAGTCCAGTGAAAACACGGGGCCACTAATTTTGTAGCTTTGAGATAACAAGATACTAGCCCATGCTAATTATGAATGTGGGTATACTCTACTGTTTGAACACACTGTACAAAATGGACTCCCAAGTGTTCACCAGTTACTTCTGACTGATAAAATGACTTCCCAACAGCACAATGGACTCTTAGGGACTGAATGTTTGTCTCCCTCCATCCCCCTAATTCCAGTTCAAATCCCACACCTCCAAGGCGATGACCTGAAGAGGTAAAGCCCTTGGGAAGTGACTGGGTCAGGAATGGGATGAGTGCCCTTACAGAAGGGAGTCTGGTTAGTGCTCTGGCCCTCTCTGCCACATGAGGATGCGGGAAGAAGCTGATGGTCGGCTGCCTGGCCCTCACCAGAACCTGACCATGATGGCAGCCTCATCTCAGACTTCCAGCCTCCAGAACTGCAAGACACTTCTTTACAAGCCACCCAGTCAATGCTACTCAATTATGGCAGCCACAACTTACTCAACTTTCTAGGCCGGTTGGTTATATACTCCCATGGCCTGAGATGGGAAGTGGTATGCTTGCTGGCTGTTGGCTGGGGGGCTGCCTTCCTCAGAACGCCCAGGCTTGGGCTGGTTTTATATTGCAAGCACGAGGTGCTGTGTGAGGACATACTGCATTCACCACCCACAGAACACAGGGTCCTCGGGCAAAGTGGGACTCAGTGTATTCACACAGACTTAGGAAGCAGGGCATAGTTCCCAAACCCTTTATCATCCAGGTAGAGGAGGCGTCTCACTGTGGAAGCCACCGCACCTCCCGCTCCTGGCCTGCCATCCTGTCACCAACAGTCAAATCCCCAAGACCTTCAGAAGGACTCTGGTCATGAGGGTCCCTTCCAGTCCCTTCCTCAGTGCACATACACTGTTCTAGGGGGCCTAAGAGCCCCGGCTTACGTGAAGGATAAATACAATGGCGACATGAAGAGGTGGGCCCCCAACTTCACCCAATGGGGGATCTGATGCTGTGATGGGCTTGAAAATACTTGTGAGGGCCAAAAGGATGGGACTGGAGGAAATGTGAAGACAGCCACGTGACCTGCAAGCACCGCATAGCTTCTTCAGTGTCGGAGCCTTCATTACACAAACTAAACGCACCCTGGTTGTCACTATGGCTACAGCAGGGGACGTGTGGCAATGTCTGGAAACATTTTCCATCATCATGAGTGGGAGTGGGAGGTGCTACTGGCATCCGGTGGGTAGAGGCCAGGGATGTTGCTAAATGTCCTAGAATGCACAGGCCAGGCGAATGAAGAGAATGATCGGCCCCAAATGTATTGCCAAGAGCTAGAAACCCTGGTTTAGAGTATGTAAAAATTTTTCTTAAGATTCAAGGCTGCAACTTTATGCATGAAGGGGCTACTGATTTCCTGGGAATCCAGCAATAATGTGGGGGCGGGGGTGGTAGGGGTGGGAGAAAGCCGATTCGTGGATGGGAAATACCACAAAAGAAACCACCTCCCTGTGAGGGCTCCTGTCTTTACCCCACTCTGCATTCCCGAATACGGCTCGTTTCTTGGCTGACCCAAACTACAGGCATCATTCTTAGCATGTGGACAAGGTCATTATCCTGAGTTGATTGTACCTTCATTGGCCAGAATGCCTTCCGTGGACATAAGATTCAAATTAGAAAATGAACTTGCTCACAGACCTGTGCAATTGAACATCTTACCTATATAAGCCTTTCTCTTTGAGAAGCCTTTTTTTTTTTGGTGGTTGGGGGAGCCGGAGGCGGGGTTATCTCACTCTGTGGCCCAGGCTGGAGGGCAGTGGGTGATCTCGGCTCACTGCAAACTCCACCTCCCAGGTTCAAGCAACTCTCCCGCCTCAGCCTCCCTAGCAGCTGAGACTACAGGTGTGCGCTACCATGTGTGGCCGAGAAGCCTTTTGGTTCTAAGATGGCTTTAGAATGAAAGGCAGTTCCTAGCACCTGTGGTCAATCACATGCGACCGAACCCACTCCCTTTTAAAATAGGAGCTTCTGTTCCATGAAATTAGGCATTGGAAGACCTGAGGGGGCAGTGCACACAGTTCCTGCTGAGAAGGCCAATTGTTGTGGCCCTGCTGTAGCATCTGCAGGAGGTAAGCTTCCCACCAAATTTGGGCTTGACTCTCCCTGGCCTCGGGGTGTGGTGCTCACAGGCTGGGATACAGTCAGTTCCTCTTCTCACCTGTATGTGGCACCATTGAGCTCAGGATGAATTGCTTGCTGGTCTATTACTGACCAAGGCGCTGATGTGACAAAGAATTCCTTGTTCACACAGTTTCTTAAGCTTTCTGGGATGCGACCTAGGGTAAGATGATTAAAATATCATATTATTTTTACAAATCACAAGAAGTTTAACATTACAGCTGTAGCTGCTTATGTGGGAAATAAGCATTTGTAAAAGCGTAAAACATCCAAAGGCCCAAGTGCTTGAGCTCTTCAACACTGACCTTCAGCCTCTGTCTGCCCCGCCCGAACCCCTGAGTTGATGTCTGGGCCTAAAGGGAATGGTTCTCTCTCTGAAGTTTAGTTCAGGGCTTACATAAATAGGCAGGGTCCAAGTCGTATAAATTTGGTGCTAAAAGTGAATTCTACCCGTCGGGAGCCACCTGTAGCCAGCAGGATGGGAGCCGGCTGGACTGTGGAGCTCAGGCTGCCCTTGGCAGGCCGGAGGCACAGAGGAGCTCACCTGTGATGGCTCGGCGGATCTCCGTGGCAGCCGCCTCCCTCATCTCCAGTGATGCCTGCTCGCTGTACCAGGCAGTGTGAGGAGTGCAGATGAGATTCGGTGCATCTTTCAGCGGACCCTGAGCAAAGCTGGAAAAATGTCGAGAAAAGAGTAAGTGGGAAACGCTGCATACTCTCTCTGCCCTCCTCAGCACGAGGGAGCTCTTGGCCATGTAGGAAAGTAGCTGCATAGATAGCGTGGATACAGAACATCTGTGATGGTATTTTATGAAGGCTGGGTTGAATGTAATTATCAAAATTCTATAAGAACTGTAATTGGTAGATGAAAAAGTCCAATTCTATTGAACGCTTGTCCTGCTCTAATCCAGGGCAGAGATAATGCCTGTCTGTCTAAAGACCAGAACCACCACCACCACCACCACCACTTTTCTGCCTCTCCTTTCCCGGATGACCTTTGGGAAACTTCCAGTCCTTTTACAATTAGAATACAGCACAATCCTTAGAAAAAAGAGACTGTAAACGTCATCTCTGGAGTTTCCTGCCCAGGGACCTGTTTGGGAAAAGGGCCTCAAGTTCAAAGTGTGAGGGGCAGGTGTGGAGTTGGGCCCTGTGGGCTCCTGGTAGGCAGCTAGGGCAACACGCACCTAAAGGGCTCCGACTCATGCACGTCGAGGGCTGCCCCTCGTATCCTGCCCTCCTTGAGGGCTTGTGCTAAGGCTTTCTCGTCCACCAGGCCACCACGGGCTGCGTTCACAAGGAATGCTCCCTGCCTCATCTGTGGAAGGAAAGAAAAGCCGGTTACAGGCACACTGGCACGGTGGGAGACTCTTGTACCAAGGTTTACAGAAGAAAGCTGCAAGCCAGGAGTTTTATTGGTCTAAGTGGTTTAATGTGTGTGCTGCAGTTTGAGGGAAGGGAGTGGGAAGTTTTGGTGATGGCTGGAAGCCAGGGCCGTTTCTGCTGAGCCTGAGAGGAAGCAACACGGTGGAAAGGCTGGACTGTGCCGAGCTGCGGGCCTCTTGGAAGGCTCTGGGAACCCTGTGAAGCTGGGTCCTGGCTAGCGCCTGTCCGTCTCCGCTTCGCCTGGCTCAGCCGAGGAAGGGCTTCACCTGACTTGTCTCTGGGGTGTTGCAGGGTCTCTTCCCTGCTCAAGTGTATCCAGAAACCATCTCCCTTGCCCTCCATGTCCCTCTTGTGCCCACAAGCAAGTGCTACCACCTTTCGACAGAAGAAGCTTCCATGGCATCTATTTTCAAATTACCTGCTTTATGGTAAAGTCATTGATGAGGTGGTGGTTATGTTCGTTGAGATTGCAGTGCAAGGAGACGCAGTCGCTCTGATACAGCAAATCCTGCAGGGTGTAGACCCTCTGCACGCCCAGGGACCGCTCGATCCCATCCTGCAAGTAGGGGTCATAAAATATGACGCTGAATCCAAAGGCCTTGGCTCGAACTGCAACCGCCTGCCCCGTGCGACCTGTACAGAAACAGAGCGTCCAGGTGAGTGAGTCCACGGCCCGCGCCCCAGCGCTGCCACCTCCATTGCGTCTGAGCCGAGTCCGGGCTTGCCATCCCTGCTGGTAGCTGCTGCCGGAGAAACCGCGTGCCCAAAGCTTAGGCCTGAGTTGAGCACTGCCCGCGAGGGGCCACCATGGCCGACGTGGGACAGGTGAGGACCGCAGTGCTTGCTGCTTATATTGGCCACAGCAGAATTTTTGTTAAGAACAAAACAACCCTTCCTTGTTACTGACATTTTCAAACACAATTAGAGTGTTCTGACAAGCCCACATGCCCCTCCCATCACCACCCGTGTCCTCTGTCCCCACTCCTCTCCACACTTCTTGTGTGCACTGCAGGCTTCGTAACATGAGCTTTGTGTTTGAAAAACTTGCTCTCAATATAACAGGGAGTGATGTCCTGCCTCGTCATCACTGGGCTCGCTCCTGCAAAGGGTGACATGAACACAGTGGCTCCCTGCAGGCCGGCCTGAGTGCAGACTGGCCACGTTCTACTGTGTTCTGGGCGGGAGGCAGGGCAGGTGACCATCAGGCCTGGACCTGTCCCACTGGTGGGGCCTCGTGCCCATCTGCAAGTATGCAGCCTGGGCCTCCCGCCAGCGGTGTCACAGGATGAGGAGGTGTCTCCCACTCCCCAACAGCTGTCATTTCATAAACCCATGCGGTCCCCTCCATAGCACCTCCAGCTTCTCAGACCAATTGTCAGCATTTTCAAAATAAAATGGTTAGTTGTTGATGCTTGACTGGGTTCTCCCGGAGATCACAGAAGGAATCTTTAAAGCCATCGTTCCAAGGTGCAGGCGGGAGAAAGACAAAGATGCGCATTTGCGAGCAGGCAGCCCGTGTTCCAGGGGTACCTCAATGCTGGATGCCTCCTCCTCCTGCAGCAGCTCCATCTAACTGACGGCCTGGCTAGGACAACTGCCGTAGTTAGAACAAAGGTTGAATAAGGCCAGTCTGATCAGGGACAGCTGCAGGGCAACTAGCATAGCAAGGCACGAACCATCACGCCTCCCCTCATCAGTGTCACCCCTTGGAGCAGGCAGTACTGGACGGTGGCAGGGACGGAGTGAGAGGTGGCTCTCTGACGCACTGGCAACGTGAGACTGAGGACCCCAGCATGCAACTGCTGTTCCTGCAGCCTCCATTCCCGTTCATGGTGTCTGTGCACGAACATGCATCAATCAGCGGGGCTCACACACTGCAGATCCGGGGCCTGGAGGGCCTGGGGAACAGCAGCCCAGAGCACCAAGCCCAGATTTCAACCGTGCTGACGGGGGCTGGGTGCCATTTCTTTGTTTTTTTTTTTCCCCAAGTTCACAAACCCCTTGAACTTTATTCGAGATTTTCTGACGACCTAATGACTTAATCCTGCTACTGACTTAATCAAAACCCTACAGAGGAGACCTACTCCCCCCCCCCCCCCCCCCCACCTTTTTAAAAGCCCAACTCCTACAGGCTACCTTTCCTTCAGTTTCTGTCCATGCCCCCAGCCCCAGGCTGCCCTCTCTTGGCAGCACCACCCCACCCGCCCGCTGCACTGAGCCAGCTGGGCCTGGGGGACTCCTGCTCAGTGGAACCCGAGGTCAGCAAAAGCTCTTAGCCCAGGATGGCTGCGGCAGCGACAGTCCTGAAGGCTACAGAGACACCTGGAAAGGGAGCAAGGAGAGACCATGACAGTCCCCGTGCTGGGGACCCAGGGTGGTGGCAGCAGTGGTTAGTGCACAGTCTCGAGAAAACAGGGCGGTGGCTGGGGGCTGAACTGGCCTCCATACACCGAGAGGGTTTTTAAAGTTGAATGACAAGGGCAGAGTCACAGGAACAACCCCAGGAAGAAGTCCCGTAACAGCTGCAGTCAGAAGCCCCTGAAACAAGCACTTCCGCAGTGAGGCCCCACCGTGCATCCAGGGTACTCATGACTACGCGGCCCCAGGCTCTGCAGCCTGGCCAGAGATCACCGAGGCCCCGAGGGGCTTCAGAGTATACGCAGATGGAGATGAAGCAGCATTTCCGAGCCATGAGGCCCAGTGGGGCCTGGACAGAGCGAGCCTGGTGTTCACACCACCTCTGCCTTTCCAACAAAGTCAAAACATGGTGGGTCCTTTAAAAGATCCCCAGGCCGGGCACGGTGGCTCAAGCCCGTAATCCCAGCACTTTGGGAGGCCGAGGTGGGTGGATCACGAGGTCAGGAGATCGAGACCATCCTGGCTAACATGGTGAAACCTCATCTCTACTAAAAAATACAAAAAAAACCAGCCGGGCGTGATGGCGGGTGCCTGTAGTCCCAGCTACTCGGGAGGCTGAGGCAGGAGAATGGCATGAACCTGGGAGGCGGAGCTTTCAGTGAGCCGAGATCGCGCCACTGCACTGTAGCCTGGGTGACAGAGCGAGACTCCCTCAAAAAAAAAAAAAAAGATCCCCAGCACCGGGCACTTCAATTCGGACCCCAGGCGAGGCCAGACCCAGGAGATCGTGGCCTGTAGAGGAGACAGAAAGATCTATACTCCCGGAAGCGTCCAGCAACTTCGCTCTCGTTCAAGCAGCACCCCAGGTCCAGAGCAGGGCTCGTGGGGAGAGCACGGGAGCTTCATCCTCGGAGGTGTGGAGCTCCAAGCAGAGGCCGAGCAGCAGCTGGGAGCCTCCCGGAGGCCAGAACATTACTGGCCCCGTGTGCACATGTGCCTTCTTGGAGTCCCAAAAGGCAGATGCCATGTATCCCACCAAATATCTACTTACAGATTGGGAAACTGAGGCAAAAAGCTCAGGTAATTCCCACAAGGCCACAGAGCTGGTACGTGGTGGTGTTGAGATTCAGTGGCAACGGGCTGAGGTCTCCTGGGTGTGGTGTCCCCACCCTGATGGTGAGCAGGGTGGGGACCTCCTCGAGCCCCCGTGCAATCAGGCTGCTTACCGCCACCTTCTCCTTGGCACCGGCCCCCCACCACCTTGCTAAAGACCCCTGGGGCCTCTGCCCACGTGTCTCCTTTTCCTGGCCCTCTCTCAGGAGAGCTTTCCAAGCCGACAGCCTGACTCTGCCACCCCAACCTGGCATTTGAAGGCCTTCAGGAGTGAGGCCATGCCCATAGTCCAAGTCTCCACTAAACCGCCAGCCCCTACTTGAGCCCCAAGCCTGGCTGCTTCTCCACGACACAGCTCCATACAGCCCCTGCCCTCCACCCCTGCCCAGGGAGATTCAGTGGGCACGGTGCCTTGCCTGCTGCTCCACAGCAGAGAATGCTATCCTGCCAGACACCGCAGACAGCAGCGGACACGCATTCTTCCGGACCAGCTCAGATCCTGCCTCTGGGGCAAGTTCCCTGATGGGTGTTGACTCTGATCTCCTACCCCATGCGACACAGGGAGGGGGCTGGCCTGCCTGCCCTGGGGACTCCTCAAGAGCAGGCTGGGGTTGCCTTTCCCGAGGGGTCCCCACTACGCCAGCCCGCGTCGGAGGGGGCGGGGATGGATGCAGAGGGTGGCACGTACCAAAGCCGATGAGGCCCAGCGTCTCCCCACGGATGCGGGCCGCTCCCGAGGCCACTTCTCGGATCTGTTCCACGCTCTGAACCCGCGTGCCTTCCCGCAGTGCCTGGTACAGCCACGTGTTCCTCCGGTACAGATTGAGGATGTGGCAGATGGTAGAGTCCGCCGTCTCTTCCACGGCTGCAGACGGGATGTTGCACACAGCAATTCCTAAAAGGGACGAGGCCAAGGCCGGAGATGACAAAACCTCAAGATCAGTGGGGAAGCCCCAGGGCTCCCAGCCCGCCCTCCTGACACAGGGTTGTTGGCACGGGGGAGGCCCATCTTATCGTCTAGCAGACGCGGGGCTGGGCACGTGGGTGGTAGGCCCTCAGGCTCTGACGCTCGGGAGGCTCTAGGCCGAACGTCCGCCCCTCCCTCCCAAGGAGGACTTTTCCTCCAGGACGTGGCTCCCGAACAGCCCAACTCCTATGGCTGATCTCGGGCCTGACTGGCTTCCTCCCGGGCTTGTGCTGAGTCCCAGGAAAGGACCTGGAGTGGCAAGTTAGTGGGCCTAAGACCAGACTCCTCCAAATGGACCCCACTCAAACCCCTCAGGGTCTTCCTCATAGAGCTGGCAGGGGTGACACAGAATGGCTTTTGGTTTTAAGGTATGCTAACAGTTTGATGCAAAAAACATACGTTTTAAACATACTTGTTCCACCCTCACATGGAGGCAAGGGCTGGCCCTGGGACGGAACTGATGACCGAAGCGTGTGCACAGTCATCCTGTAGCCCTGCGTTCAGCACCCTGCTCTGCTGGGAAGAACTAGACCGGACAGGATGCCCTCCATGCCCCGTGGAGCAGCCTTCAGGGCCAAGCGTGGCTTGGGGTGAGCCCTCTGGCCCCGTCCGAGCTGCAGAGACCAGGGCCAAGTATCTCCCAGCACGAGGCAACTGTGGCACGGAGAGTTAACCCGAGTCATAGGCAGAAAGGGCCCGACATTTACCCTCCACAGCCAGAGGGTGTCTGGGGAAGAATGAATGAATGCCAGATACAGCAGGGGTGCAAGGAGGCAGAGGGCCAGGCTGGAAACGGCCCCTCCCTACCACCCAACAGGTGGAGAACCAGACGCCTACTTGCAGCAGAGACCAGAGGGGCCGAGCCAGGGGTGGGGCCCCAGGGGGTGGGCTCAGCAGCCAGCCTGTGGCTGGCTCCCAGTTGAGCTCTCTGAGGAGGGGTGTGGTTATTTGGGCACCATGTCAGCCCAGGTGAAAAGGTTCCCACTTAACCTCAGGTTTGGGACCCCCTAGGAGAGTGCCTCCCCCAACAAGGGTTGCCCAAGGCACCGGGACAGGGCCACCTTTAAGCCAACCCACGATTCCTCTATCTTAAGTCCTGAAGATTGGAGTGGGGACAGCCATCACCAAGGCAGCTTCTTGGGCTCTACTAGACAGGAAACAAGAGCAGTGGGCGCCGCAAACCCACTTTCTAGACAGCTGCATGGCTGTCTCCCCAAGAGGCCACCCCTAGGTCTAGAGTCTTGAGAGTGACCCCTTCAGCAGGACACACAGCTCAGAGAAGGTGAAGCCACCGTGAGCAGGTCACCCACCCACCCAATGTGGCCACTGAGGGCTCCTCCGGGCCACAGACACCTGCCAAGGGAACAGTGTGGTTGACTGTGACTGAGGCCGACCAACTTTCCCACGAGCTGGATGCCAGGAATCTTGCAGGAAATGGGCCTCGTTCATTTGAAATAGCTCCGCCGAGAAGCCGGGGCTTGATCACATGCCATGTTATTATTAGAGTCAGATAGACTGAGGCCGATGCCAGAGGTTGAAGAAAATCTTTGGCGGTTGGGACAATTTGCATTCCTCGGGCAGGCTAAAGCCCAGCAGGGAGGCCCCACAGCAGAATCACCCTCAAGGACATTGGCTCCGTGCTGCCGCTGGGGCTTCGGGCAGCAGCAGCTCCTCCTAGAAGATGGGCTGGTGCTGGCTGAGAGACCCCGCAAGGCCACCTGTGTAAAGGCCCCCGGGTGGGTGGGGCACAAAAAAGGAGGCTGAGGCGGGACATCCGGTCAGTCTTCTCACGGAACTTGGACATTCAGCTCCTCGGTTCCAGTGCTCACCACAGTGCAGAGTCCCAGGACGGGGAGAGGGTGCAGGAGGAAGAGCTGCAGCCACCGCCTGGGATGGAAGAACCTTCCCGCTCCCACTGCTGCGGCGTCTCTGCCAGGAACCTCCATAACCTCCCCGCCCTCTTGGAGGAAGCGTCTTAGCTGTCCTACAACGCTCCGTGGATGCAGCCTCCCTTCTGGATGAGTCAAGCTGATCCTTCGAGTGCCACACGATGGGCGGCTCTGATACTCACAGGCTGGGCCTCCCAGTGTACATGGAGCCCGAAACATGGCACCAGAGAGGCAAGCTGCTTTGCTCTCACGGTCAGTGCCATGGTGCTTTAATCCCTTCAGGTCTGCCCCTGGCACAGGAACCAGATCAACCAGCCTGCTGGAGGCGGCGGGGGTGGGGAGGGTGGAGGGCCTCTCGAGGTCTTCCCCTCGTGTCTTCCGTGTCTTCCTGGCTCGTGGGAAGAAGTGCAGGTGAGCAGCTTCCTCAAGCGCTGCCTCTCGCCCATCATTCCAGGGCTGATGGCTCAGAACCTTGCGATCCCAGAAGGCTTCACCAGAGGCCTAGTGTGCTGCCTCATCCAACATGGAGGGCCCTGTTTTCTGGGCCGGCCAGGGACCCCCTTTCACATCAGGAAGAGGGCCTGCCTGCAGCCACCTGCCGCTCCCAGCCCTCAGCACAAAAGGCCCACTGACCGCATGATGTGGGCAATGCATTCGGAGACAAAGGACGTCTGGACAGAGGCTCATTTTCCGCCTCCAGAGTCTACGTTTGAAAAGTGCCCTTCAAAAGGGCCCCACAGATGTCTTCCAAGCGACCTTATCAGATGGGACCAGGATCAATGAAAATCCACCACTCACAGCCCTTCAATATCTTCCAAAACCGCAGTCCCTGGTCCTGGTCGTCTTCTGTGGGTCTCAGAACTCAGGGAACACAACCTCCCATCTCGGCCCTCCTGGGACCCCCGTCATTGAGGCCCTGGTGCCTTTCTGGCCCCACTGCCGTGTGAGGCCCTTCTAGAAATGGGGAAATAGGAAGTTCCACAGGCAAGGACCTCCCCTCTCTCCCTGGAAAGCAGCTGCTGGTCCAGCCGAGGAAGGTGAGGGTCAGCACCCATGTGGGCCTGGGAGATGGGAGGTGACGGGCAGACGTGCTGGAGAAGCAAGAGGTGTGCGGGGAAAAGGATTTGAGAGCCCCTGGCACACGAATCTGTATTCTTCTCTGCTGTTCAAACTTGGGATTTCAGCTCTACCAGGAGCACAAAGGACATTTGTTTTCAAACAAAAATATCCTTGTTTGTGCCAAGGAAAGATGGAAAATTTTAGTTTATACTAAACACGCTTTTGGAGACTCACATCTCCCGGAGTGTGTCTGTTCCAACGGAGGGGCTCGGAAGGACGCCACGGCTGGTAGCAAGCGAGGGGCGTGGGGACGGCGAGGGGTGGATGTGTGAAGCTGCTGCTTCCAGGACCCTAAGGGGTCTGATCTCAGTGACCCTCTCTCCTTCCCTGGCCTTTTGCTCTGGGATTTGCCCCTAGGGCAGCCCCACCCCACTGCGTCCCGACCCCTGTGAGTACATGGGCAGCTCCACCACTCGCCCGGCTCCCCAGCCCTGCTCCTGACACCAAGACCCACCCAGTGCTTCTGGTACCCGGGTGCTGCCCCGAATGGCAGTGAGGGACTCAACTAAGACTCTGACCCCAGGCTAGGGTTGTGGAGAGAAAGCTGGAGCCCATGGGGGTGGCCTCCCTGAAAACGTGGCCGGTGGTGCCCGAGGGCAGGATTCAGATGTATGTTGTGCTCTACTCAGAGACGATCTGACACCCAGCCTGTCCCGGAAGCACCGGGGCCCACTGGGGCCTCAGCCGATGGGAGGGAGGCGGGGAAATAGCGCTCAGGCTATTCCTGGAGCACAGGAAGGGCTGTTCCGAGGCTGCTGTCTGGAACACTGTGCCCGGGTTCCAGGTGGTTCTGAAGTATCCCTTAGCAGCCTCATGGATTTGGGGCACCTGAGTACTTAGAAGGCAGAGTACAGCTCCCACTCCAAAGTGCAGGGGCAGCATGTTCCAAACACAGAGCAAGCACAGCGCCCACCTGGCCCTCTCCCGAGGACGCTCGATGACACTGGTCTGCTCCTCGTGCCTCTGCACTCAGCCCTCATGGGCTCACACCGGGCGCTGGGCCAGAGGCCCCTCAACACGGCCCCAGCGCCTGTAGCTGGGGGTGCAATGAGCAGCTCTGAAGCCCCCAACTCCGGGATCGCGCCTGTGCCTCTGCTTTTCTTTGGAAGCCTCTGTCATCAGCTGTGTTGGGCAGGGGGTCTACCTTGCTTTGGTGCCAACCTGGGTCAGATGCTGCTAGGGCTGCCTTCCCAGAGCGGGAGGCCCAGGTTCCTGTGTGGACAGGGGTCTGGAGCTGTGTACCCAGCTGGGGTAGTTTAGGGGATGCACCCAGCAAGGGTGGTTTAGGGGACATGTGGCCAATCGCATTCTCCCCTCTGGAGGTGGCGCTGGGTGTTTCCAGATGGAGCCAGCAGCAGCTCGGTGTTGCCCCGAGGGCAGAGATGCATCATCACAGCCCAGCAGACCCCACACAGCAGCCAGCAGGGACAATCCTACCTGCGCCATGTGAAGGCAGGGCCGGCAAGGTGCTCCCCCGCCCGGCCTGCAGGCAGCCACCTTGCTACAGCCAGAAGCGGCTGCTCTGCGGTCCCAGTTCCAGCTGCTTCTCCGAGCCCACCCAAGCAGGGTCCACGGAGCTCCGGACAACGCCAGGCAGCCAGCGCTGCCTCGCACTCACCGAGCTCGCCGGCAGCCTTGATGTCCACGTTGTCGTAGCCACTGCCTATCCGCACGATCACTCTCAGGGCCTTGAACTTTTCCAGGTCCTCCCTGGTGAGGGTGATGGTGTGGTACATCATGGCACCCACGGCTTCATTTAGAACCTGCGTGGGAACAGAGCACAGGGTCGGAGCCCCACCCCGGGCAGCCCACCGGCACCACTTGGCCTGGTCTCCTGGCCCTATTGCCCTTGAACCCGAGGCAGAGGAGTTCAGTAGGAAAGCAGGGAACAGGGGTTTTGGGGCCTGTCGGTGACTCGGGGCGACCTAATGGGGGGATGCTGGGGAGGGCCGGGGAGGAAACTGCCCAAGGTCAGTGCAGCCCCTGGCCGGGTAGGGCGGGCCCACCTTCTCGTGGATTTCCTGTGTGGACTGCGCGTCACAGAAGGCCACAGTGGCCAGGTCCTTCAGGATGGGCATTTCCACAGTGCAGTCGCGGCCGTCCAGCAGCGCCACCAGGGGGCGGGGGTGCAGGGGGCCGTTCATGATCTGGGGACGGATACCTGCAAGGAGGGAAGCGACGAGCACAGTGGGTGGGTGGCTGGAGGGGCAGCTCCCCACTCATCGCTGCGGGCAGGGCTTGGGCAAGCGAGGGCGGCGGGGCAGCGAGGGCCCCACCTCCACCTGCATCACCTCCCGGCGAACCACTGTCACGAAGAGGGGCCCCCATCCCCACTTCCGATCCACTTGCGGCTCTGGTTGGAGATGCACACGGCTGCTTCCCTGCCAGCAGACCATAGTCCCAAGAGCCTCAAGGACCATGGGGCCCCGAGGCCAGCACAGGATGGCCCAGCACAAGATGGGCCCCACGCCGCGTGCCTCCCCGCCTGCACCGGCACCAGCTGCCCTCGCACAACGTGACAGGGGGTAAGGCGTTCCTGGAGAGGCCCTGCACAAACAAGTGCCCTGGGCAGGCTCCTCCAGCCCCTCTCGCCTGCGCTAGGTGGGAAGAGACGGTGAGTCTGGGGCAGGGAAGGTACGCCTGAGGGCAGGAGGCCTCTGGGGGCTCAGGAGAGCAAACTTCTCAGAGCACCCCACAGCAAGCAGCTCTCTAGACAGGCCAGAGCCATCACATTAACCCTGACAGACTTCCTGGTGCTGCCAACAAGGTGAAGGGACAGCTGTGAGGGCAGAGGAGCAGGGGCGACCCCAGGAAGGGCCCCAGTGGTCCTTTCCACACGTCCAAGTCCAAGCTCTCTAGCAACTTCATCTGGACCAGCAAGGCCGCCTCTAGATGTTCAGCAGAGTGGTGGAAGGCCTTCACCTGCCACGCCACAGATGCACATGCTTGCGCCCCGTGCACATACAGGGCAGACACCCTGCAGGGCCCTCCCAGGACGCAGCGAGAGCCCCAGGCCCCAGGGCCTCTTTTCTCTCGCTATTCTGTGCAGCAAACCCAGCCGGCTCTGAAGACCTCAGAGACAGAGAAGCAGCATTTTCTCCAAGAAAAACTGCCCCCTTCAAATCCATCCTTGGATTTTGTAGGTCCTCCTGACCATCTGCCCAAACCTCAAATCTTCACGACCCACACCCTGGATACAAGAGAACGGCCGAGTTCCAAGGTGCAATCCGCCAAGATGCCAGGAAGGGGCAATGTCTCTTTTCTTGTCAAATTAGGACTCTTTAACCTCAGATGAAAGCTCTGGGGCTCATCAAGCTTTCAGATGTCCGGATCAGCCCTGATGGCGGCCTTACATCCCCGTCCCCTCCCTCCCTCCGAGGCGGGACGGTTCAGGCCATTGCTCCAGGCTGGGCCCAGCCTGGTGACCCACCATGGGTAACCCAACCAGGAAGGTGCGACATTCCCGGAATCGCTGGCCTTTGGCCACAAGGCAGCAGGCTCAGGCTCCCACAAACAAAAGCAGGAGTCTTCCACAAAGGCCAGCTTCATCTGTGTGGCTGCCACCTTCCAGCCCTAACCTCCTCAAGGGCTCTTGGTAGTTCCCAAGCTGGCCACTTGGTGGGGACGGTGATCGGGACCCCAGCCATGGGGGGCTCCTGCTGGACCACCAAGGCTCATACTCAGTTAGCCACACACTCTAGTAAGGAGCCGAGGAAGAAAATCCCCCTCCACTGGAGCCTACGTCCTGTTCAGACTATACACGGTGCTGGGGGGAGGGACGGCCCAGGGCACCCGCAACTGGGCCTTGGGACAATCGTGTCTTTGAACACAAGGTACAAAAAAGGCTTTTGTCTCAGCCTCAGAAGAATGGGCTGGGGGAGCCAGGGCCACAGCCAGCCCTGCATGGCCCCCAAGCCGTGTGCAGTTCTCCTGCCACCCCTGGCTGGGAGAAATCGTAGTCCCTCTCAGCCCTGAGCAGCAGCCGCACCCGACGCTCAGACGCCAAGGGCGCACGTGCACCCAGTCACTCCTGCTGCTGCCCCAATGCCCAGGTCCCCAAGCGGGGTGTCCGCATGAATCTGCACCAGGAAAACAGGGCAGGGCAGGGGGAAGATACGGCAGGGACGAGGGTCAACACCCCCACGTCCTCGCCAGCCCACGACCCGTATGGGTGGACAAAGTATGCAGCAGAAGGCTGGACACCCCCCCAGCTCATCCGCGAGGTCCACAACAGCACCGTCACCCAACGAGGACCCCGACACACATGGCTCCCACCTGGGTTCCTCTCTCCTGCTAAGAAAATGGTGCAACTGCCAAATTCCAAAAGATTCTTTCTCTTTCAGTAGACTCCTCCGGCCCCCTACTTGAGGTCTGAGGGCACAATCCTGTGAGGCCGGGCAGTCCTGGCCTCATCCCCCAGGCTGTCACCCCTGCAGGGTGAGGAACACCCCAACTTCACTTTCACGGGTGCTGGCAGGATGGTTACTGGAGACAGCGCCTGATTATAAGAAATCCAAGCTGTCCACTAAACAGGAGCCACACAGGAAAACCACGCTGGGCGCAAGGTGGGAATCCAGAGCCGCCGATGCGTCTGGGGAGCCTGAGAGGCCATTGTCACAAGATGTCCATCCACAGCATCATCAGTGCATGGATCCGTTACCAGGGTAACAAACTCCAGGTTGCCTAGCGATCGGCTCCCTCCCCGACACGCGTTGCCTTTCTCGTTAGTGAAGCCCACCCTTTACCCTCCCTGATGGCCGGGCACGAAGAGCATGGCTGAGGATGGCCCAAGAGACCTGTCCAAGGTCTGAGGCTCGAATCCTGGCAGTAGGTCCTTCATGGTAAGGTGGGAAAAGAGAAAAGCAAATGGGTTCCCATGCTGGGAAAAGATGCCGGGCACAACGGCCAGAGGTGGGGGGTTGGGAGTGGGTGAGATGCTCGCGTGTCCTGCATGAGGTGCAGGGATATGGAGGCCACAGGAGACTCCCAGCCCTGAGCGTGAGAGCTTAGCTGGGACAGTGCCAAGGTTTGCTCTAGAAAGGAAAGCACCATCTCCCATGGGCTCCTTCAGTCCCAGAAGGAAACTGTCCACCTACACGCCAGAGAATCTGGACTTAAATTCAAGCCCCTGCATGGCAGTCGCTGCCCCTACAGGCTTGCCTTGCCGGAGCCTGGGGCAGAGGTTCCTGGAAGATCTCATATGGAGAGATGAAGGTGCGAACAGATCCCCCATCTTACCTCACACAGGATTCCTGACACCTGTTTCAGGCTTCTGACAATTTGAGTAAGTTTTTAACATATTAGGATATAACTGACACATAGAGTAAGATTCATATACATTAAGATGGAACACGACCCTTTCAGGGATGTGGGGTCCCCAGGCCCAGTGGGGTGGGAGGATTGGGAATTTGCGAGGAGAAAGCCCAAGGCACAGTATGTAACGAGGGCTTCCTGAGAACTGGGCTTTATGATAAAAAGCCAAGGCTTCCAGTTGCTATGCCCAGCTGAAGGCCTTTTCCATGCAGACAGACCACAAGGCTGACAGGAGTCCTACTGCGCTGCTGTTCCTCCCACTTCACAGCCCAGGAATCAGAGCTCAGGGTGGCCCCGTACCATGGTGCGCAACCACAAGGTATGAGGAAACACTTGGGGACGAGGTTCACAGGGCCCTGGTGCCCTCTATGTGCTATTCTTCCTTTCTACCATCTCCCACCAGTAAACCTGCCTTGTCTGTTTCAGGACAATTCCAGCTGCAACTGGACACATCAGGGAAAGGACATCAGTGCCTTCCTGTTGACAGCCTGCCCACATTAACTGTGTAGAGCACAAAGCCCTACCGGCTCCCCTGGTATCAATTACTATCTGGTTTCAGGCTTGCGTGTGCACCAGTGCGGCCCCGCCCCTCCATCCGGGATGCGCTGTGCACCAGCTCGAGGCCAGTACCGACGCCCATCCCTGGGCCTGGGATTGCTTAGAGCTGCAGCTGCAATAAATAATTGTGAAATGAGAGATGCTCAGTCAAAAACAAAGATAACACCAGGCCAAGTTGCTGGAGTTTTGTGAACAGTAACCAGACACCTGGGAAAAGCCAAGTCCACAGGTCTCACAGATCCTAAGTCAGGGAGATCTCAGAGAGGATGCCAGAAGGATTCGGAGCTGGAAAACGCTACATTTCATTGTGGGGAGCTGCTGCTTTCTCGGATACAGGCGGACAGGCCTGGAGTTGACCTCCTGGCTCAGTACCATGCAAGGCAAATGGGATGTTCTCCTGAGCAGTCACCAAGAAGGAAGCCTGATCCTGCCACAGAAAGCTGCCTGCAGTGTTTCTGAGACCCATTTTCCAGTCTTTCTAGACATTGTGTGAGCTAAGCCGACATCCTTTCAACAGAAATTCTCATTATTTAAAAATGATCTAAACGGGTTTCTGTTGCTTGAAGCTCAAGACAAACTATCCCAAGGGAAAGGTTTTGTTGCTTTCAGGATTTTAGGCTTCCACCCAAAGCAAAGCAGCTGCAATGATCATTTCTGACATAGGAGCCAAAGGATGGCTCTGGCTTTTTTTTTTTTTTTTTTTTTGGAGACAGAGTTTCACTCTTGTTGCCCAGGCTGGAGTGCAGTGGCATGATCTCTGCTCACTGCAACCTCCGCCTCCCAGGTTCAAGTGATTCTCCTGCCTTAGCCTCCCAAGTAGCTAAGACTACAGCAGGCACGTGCCACCGTGCCTGGGTAACTTTGTATTTTTAGTAGAGACAGGGTTTCACCATGTTGGCCAGGCTGGCTTCAAACCCCTGACCTCAGGTGATCCACCCGCCTCGGTCTCCCAAAATGCTGGGATTACAGGCAATGAGCCACCGTACCTGGCCGGCTCTGGCCTCTTTTTCACAACTCACTAGATTTTATGGAAGTTTCCTGACACTGCAGCAGTCTCAAGACACCAGTGCCAGACTGGCTGGGAGCTCAAGGTGGCAGTTCCCGTTCCTGACAGGGGCTGTGGCTGCCCAAGGACAGACGTTGGCCACATACCGCAGCGTTGCCCCATGAAACCCCTGCAGGTTGCAATCTTAGGGCTGACAGAAGCTGTCACATTCATGAGAAGAACCACTGCTCATAGTCACAGCAGTGGCCTTGCAGGAGGGAGCCTCTGTGGAATGAAGGTAGTTGCTGGAATTTGCCAGGTGCCGTCACCAGCTGCCCTAACACAGATACTGTAAAAAGTACCTGGATCCTTCCACAGACGGGAGATCCAGGCAGGCCTTCCAAAGATCGCGACAGAAGGCGTCATTCAGAGTGCTGCAAGCAGCTCCCAGCTGTAAAAAGTAAAGGTTCCTCTTCAAAGACTTTCCTCCTCGTCTAATTAGGAGGAATAAATAGTAACTTCTCTTAGAGGCAAAATGTATTTTCAAAAGACCTGTGCTAACATTCTCAAATATCTGCTAGCCGTGGTAAGGAAATCAATGTACTGTGTGTTCTTAGCTCCCACAATTTAGCCTAAATATCTGCCCTGGCATGCTTATACCGGTCCAAGCAAGCATTAGGTCATACCCTGTTCCTCTTCCTTATTTAAAAGCTTTTTTTTTTACCTTTCTCAACATTCCACAAGTTACTTCCTCCTTCCTTTGTTCCCCTCTACCTTTGCCTCTTTTAAAAAGTTCTAAGTTGCTAGCCAATCAGGACAAATACAGCATGTGACGTCCCGTTCCAGCCAATGGAAACCGGACACAGCCATAGGGTGGACGCGTCAGGTCATAAATGACCCTGTCTCCTTCGTTCGGTGTACTCTCGTGGCAAAACTGCTGGCAACTGTACCCTTTCTACAGAAAGCAAAAATGGCCTTACTAAATAAATTAAATTTATGTTCAAGTGCTATTTCTTTATGGCACCGAGGAACAAACATTTCAAACAGAGCCAAGCGATTCAAGGCTTCATCAGCCCCTAAGACCTGCAGGTGGCCTGGGAGGCAGGAGAGCCTAGCAGCCGGTGTGGTTCCCGGCCTCATGCACAATGATCCAGGTAGAAAGAGGAGACAAAACCACACAAACTGCAGAGGCCGGGGTGGGACAGGGAGGGACTCAACAGAGCTGTACCTGAGGCCCCGCCTGCCTCCAAGGAAGCCCCACTTAATATCCCACCAACCCTACCACCCTCAGAAAAGCTTTCTCTTCAATGCAGCCTGTTCCCCAACTAAATGGCCGCTTTCTGCAATCCAGCATGACCTGATCCTCACTGGCTAAGCTCAGCAGACCTGATTTCTAGAAAGCCAGACACAGAATCAGAAATAAGGTCTGCTAAGAGTATTATTTCAGAGGCTTGGGTTTCTACAATATTAAACTGAAAATTGTGACAGGGCCAAGCTGGGGGCCAGATACTGACGCTGGGACATATGCAAGTGCCTCTCAGACACTTGGCATTAAACTTGTAAACACAGCTGCCTCAATGGGTCTACAGGCCAGCCCAGCACACAGGGCTGTGGAGCTCTGAGTAGGGGAAGGCGGTCTGTGGGAGCCTCGTGTTGTCAAGGTAAGAGATGCTTCCCTTGCTTTGTAAACATGTTTAACCACGTTATAAAAGCTGTTCTAAACCGTCAGACGTGGGATCTAAACAACAACAAATGTTCCACAGTTGGCTGATCTGGAATGTGAGCAAGCCATGGTGACTCCCCCTCCTTGTGCCCCCAGCAGCCAGGAAGGTGCCCGCCCCCACGGCAGCTGCAGAGAAGACTGTGGGAAACAGGCATCTCCCCTCTGCCTTTCACAAGAAGGACCACGGGAGCAGGTTGCTGATGAGCCGGTGGCTCCAGGAGCAGCTTCAAGGCATGATTTGGAAGAAAATCTGTGTTGCTAAGAGTGGCACTATTTTAAGGTTAAAAAAAAAGAAAAAGAAAAAAAAAAAAAAAGAAAGAAAGAAAGAAAGCAACTGCTATTGGAAATCTCAGCTTTGTTTCTACGTTGTTATCTGCTTTTTCATTTGGCAAATGGGCTTTCTCTCTGCGTTGTTTCTGGGAAGCTGTCCCAATGCTGCGTCCACTTCCTTGCCCAGCTTCCCAGAGACTGCAATTTCATTTTACAGTCTCAGTCATGTATAGGTAGTATGTGCTTCCCTAGAAAGGAGAACCCAATCCTCAAGTTTTAAGTGTCACCTGACACCCCCAACAGATTGCCAGGCTCATGTGCACACACCTCCTCCCACCATGCAATGCAAATGCGCAACACTTATCCCTCTTTCTGCATTCATGGCAGACATCACTAATCAATCCCCACATTCTTCCTGAAGCCAGGACCTCAGCCCTGGAGTGGCATCACACACACCAAGCTGTTGAAGACCTGGCCCTGCTGAAGATGACTGAACTCAACCTTGGACAAGGACTAGCCTGAACCAGGCACTGGAAGAGAGAGTGAGGAGAGAATGAGAGAGCAGCGTGGTATAAAGTGAGTGCCGGGGAATTTAAAGAATGAAGTACACCTTCTAAAGTTAGAAACTGGTGATGGCTGTGCTGTCACTGTGTACATCCTTAGCAGCTATAGGGATTATCCATATTTTCTCCAGTGAGGTACAACCGGGTAGGAAAAAGCTCGCAATCTGCTGCATATTCAGCCAGCGCACTCCTCACACTGAGAACACCAGGATCTTAGTCTTCTAAAGTTGGGCTCTTACTTGCGAACAATTTAAAAGGGTTTATGGCAAAGGGTTCATGTGAATTATCCCTCAAGTTCCCCCTGCCTTTCTGTAAGGAGGAAAACACTGAGTGTTGGGAAATCCAGCTTCACCGGGGCCTCTGAGCACCCTGGGGCTGTGCCGTATAGGGTGCCCCACAGCAAGTGGGCTCCCCAGAAGGCTGGATGTGCCCCGTGGGGAACCTAGCTTTAAACTCCTCCTCGGCTTCTGAGTTTGGCATTCTCTGCAAAGTCAGCTGGAGGTTTGGTGAAGAAATGGCCACAGGAACACCTTGATAAATAGATTTGCTTCTTAAATAAAACATGTATCTGAATGAGTCACAATGTGACATGTGAGAGGCTCGCAGGTAATCTCCCTTGTAGCTCAGGTGACAGCTGGACACAGAGCTGGCGAGACAGGAGGCTCCAGGTACCCCTGTCTTGATCCAGCCAGTCAGGTGCAGTCTGCTGCTCCCCAGAGCCTGGGCCACGTTCTCTGGCCCCCAAAAGCTTTCTGGGTGATCATGTGAATAACCGGGAGTATGTGTGGCGTCTTCCACGGTTGGAAAGAGATGTCTAGAACCACACCATCAAGTTCAGAAAAAAACACAAAATACAAACCCCCTGAAAATAAAGCTCGTCTGCAACCCTAGAAAGACAAGCACGTGCAGTCACTTCAACAGGTTCCTCAGAGCCCCCGGGAAAGCTGCAGCACGCACCCTGCAGCGTCGGCGCCCTGCTGAACAGAGGAGCACGGCGACCTGAACGCAGGAAAGTGACAGGTATTTTCTCGTTTTGTAACACAGCTTAAAATAAAAAATCCAAGAGTGACGTTAGGTGCTTCAAAGTGTTTTTAGGCACTGGTAGCTTTTTGGAAGCCCAGACACTGTCCTGTTGGCTGACGCTGGTGTTGAGTGTTCGGGCTCCGTCACCTTCAACTATCCCTGGGAGCAGCTCATGTTCTGGGGTGAATTTTTGCCCTGAGGAAGCAGGTGCCATCCACCCGGGGCAGATCCAACAACCCCACCCAGCTAGTGTGAATGCAGACACTGCTGACTCACTGGGCCTGAAAGATCCGTAAAGGGACATCACCAAAAACGGTGCCTTAGAAGGCATTCCCACAGCGAAGCAGCCAAGGACGTGAGGCTCTGCTTCTATTTTTGGTGAGACGCGCTACGTGTGCGAGATTTCCCCAGTGTCCCAGCCTCACATGGGTGGTCCTTGGGCTCCAGGAGGGAGGACAGGATGTGGGGATAGAAGCTGGAGCAACAGCCAAGCCGGAGGAGCAAGGAGTGAGGATTCTGGCTTCCCACTGGGTAAGGCTCTGCAACATACCCTCCTGCTTCCCAACATGGGGATGGTCCCTGCAGGGACGGGCAGTCAGGATCTTATGCACAGGATGGGGACACTCTCAGCCACCACTCTGGAGGGAAACATACATCATCCGAGTCCCCTTTCCAATAAACAGTTCCGGTGGAATCTTCCAGGACTACTTGTTCTCTTCCTGCCAGCACGCCAAGGTCAGATGTGCCCCTGGGTCAGACTCCCCCACCTGCCTGTGCCTCTGCACACCCCACTCATGTGGCTGCTCCTCCAAGCCTCTGTGGAAGAGATGAGCCTCAGGGCATCGCCAAAGACTAAAAATTGTTTTTTTTTCTTTTGAGATGGAGTCTCACTCTATTGCCCAGGCTGGAGTGCAGTGGCGCGATCTCGGCTCACTGCAACCTCCGCCTCCTGGGCTCAAGTGATTCTCCTGCCTCAGCCTCCCAGACAGAGTTTCACCATGTTGGCCAGGCAGGTCTCAAACTCCTGAACTCAGGTGGTCCGCATGCCTCGGCCTCCCAAAGTGCTGGGATTACAGGCACAAGCCACCGCGCCCGGCCAAAAGACTAAATTTTAAGAAGCGCAAACCTCCAAGGACAAAAAGGGGCTCCCATGTGACTATCTGTTCACCCTGGTGAACTCACTTGTCAAAGCCAGGACTGGCTGGTCCACCTAACTCACTCCTGCCTGGGAGCTGCCCACCTCGCCTCTCCAAGCTGCCGGCCAGCAGCAAAGAATGCTATGACTATGACGAGGGCTGTGAGGTCAGCGATGGGCCTTCTGTCCCAAGGGTGGCAGCTGCCAGCATGTGGTTCCAGCCCACTGCTCCTGAACGATGAGGTTCTCAATTCAAGGGCTCAAGCTCCGAGTTGTGAGGTGGTCTGGAGCCTGTTGGAAAGACCACCGAGAATGCCCACCGTCTGCTCCGTCTCACCTGTAATGAAAACTGGCTGCCTGTAGCCAAGGGGCCGCCTGGGACACCCCCACTTCACATACCCCGTGTGGACAGGTGCATTCTGTGCCACAGCAGTTAGATGCACACCAGACTTTCCCAGGATGTGCCTGGAAGCTGGGGAAATACCTGGAAATGCCTGAAGTTGTAAAATACAAGTCTGGAGTCTGGTGCCTGGCCCACTGCCGTCAGCCTCTTTTCCTTAATTGGTTTTCAATACTTTATTGCAGCAATAAAATCACCTATGCACCCAAGAAGGCAAACATACAAGGAGTCGAGTTTCAGGTAATAAAGGGATGGTAAACAGTCAGCTCTTTATACCACACACTGGGCATCATGACCATGGAATAGAGCTTGTCCCATTTATAAAAATGGTCACAGTCACTTCTGTTGCACCCTCCCGACAACCCTGTGCCATAGACGCTGCCATTTCCCCAGCAGGTAATGGAGCCTGAGAGGTGGGGGGAACTTGCCCAGGGTCACACAGCGAGTAAGGGATGGAGTCAGGACTCAAACTTAGGTCTGACACCAGAGACCACGCATGCCACCCCAGGGCCCACCGCAGTGCAAACCACCTGTTGGATTGGTTCAACTCAACAAGCTCTGGACACCGGATAGACAGACGGCATCAGGCCTGGCCCTCGGACACAGACAGGTGACCTTGCCTCAGCAGGCTGAGGTAGGTCTTCAAGTTCTCTCTTTTACTGCGGGAATGTGATTGTTCGATCTATCAACCAGGCACACAAAATCAAGAACCAAGGGCCTGCGGCTCTTCACATGAGGCATGCGCTGTTTCCCCCCGGGTGTCTCTCTGGATCTTGCAGCCTGAAAGAGGCATCATTGTGGTAACTGTCATCAGAACTGCGGAGAACAGAAGGACGCATCCAAGCAAGTCCGAGACGCCACAGGATAGCAACTTGTGTGTGCTGGCCCCACTCCCCAAGCCGGATGCAGGGACACATGGTCCTTCTCACAGCGTCCTACTGCCCCAGCAGGCATTCATGGCCCTGGTGATAAGAAACCTTGCCCTAACCTGGACAACATAGTGAAATCCCATCTCTACAAAATTTACTGGGCGTGGTGCCACGTGCCTGTAGTCCCAGCTACTTGGGAGGCTGAGGCAGGAGGATCCCTTCAGCCCAGGAGTTCAAGGCTGCAGTGAGCTATGAGTGTGTGACTGCACTCCAGCCTGGGTGACAGAGTGAGACTTGGCTCTAAAAAATTAATTGAAAAAAAAACACCTGATCCAAGAAATGGATCTATGTCAACCTGGCCCTTAACACTGGCCTCTAAGAGGGTTAATGCGAGATTCAATGCACACGAGGTTGACCTTCCTTACAGGAAGCAACCTCTCGGTGGCCTCCCTGGCAAGTGGCCCAAAAGCTCTGTGCCTCAGATGCCTGACCCCGTGGGCCTCTGGCCAGGCAGGGCTTGCCGAGACGGGAACACCAGGCCTCCAGAAAGCACTGACTTGGAAGGAAGCCCTGCCCCTAAAGTCTCGGGAAGAATGAGCTTGGGGAGCTGAGTTTCACCCAGTTCTGAGTCGTGGTGCCTAAGACCAGTGACCATGGCTGCTCAGAATCCAGGCTCTCTCCCTGAGCCACCAGCAGCCGCTTTGGCCGGTAGGGACACCCTTCTGTCCTTTTCAGTAGTAACTGGAGAGAAGGGCCAATCATCAGATCTCACCCCCAAGAGAATAAAAACCAAGAAAAGTGAGCGTTCGTCAACCCAAGCTCCCCATACCAGGCAGTTTTCCTAGAAGACACTCTGCAGCATGGAGGGTGTTTACCAGCTACCATATATCTGTTTCCCTGGGTAGAGGAAAAAAAATGTGCTCCACATCCCTCGACAGACGGTCTGAGTGACCAGAGCCCGAGGTAGCTTCATAGAGCAGTGCAGGGAAACCTCCGTGGTCAATCCCGCTGTGATTGTTCGGAGACTCACTTTCCCAGGCAGCGGATTCATGGTGCTAGACAACCAGCCAGCGAGGTGAGAAACCCTGCTTGCCAGGAAGTGACCAACACAAAAGAAAAAACTACTCATCCCTGCCCAAGCAAGGCCATTAGCTTCTCTTCGAGTCCTGCACTGTCCCCAGAAGAGCCATGGCCCAGACGGAAAAGAAGCATTGCTGGTTTTCATATCAATGCAAAAATCAGTGGCAACCCCACAGGCCACAAGCAGGAAACGCGACGTCTGTTCTGGAAACAGAGCCTTTGCTGTGCAGTCCCTGGTGTGGCCTGGCCATCCTCCCCTGCCCTGCTGGGGCCACAGCCGGGCTCCCAGGGCTCCCCAAAGCACTTCCAAGAAGGTGCCTTGCCCGCCCGCTGCGTGGGTACTGCTGGTGGAGGTGTTGGGTGAACAGTTCTCAAGTTCTAAAAATGTGCCCCTGACAACAACAGAAGGGGATGTTTGAGAAAAGTAAGAGAAAATAGAGATGAGAAAAGAACGAATGGTTGCTAGAGGAATCTAGCAGAGAGGCCAGTTGTTGCACACTCCCTCACCGGCCGCACCCAAGGCTGGGTGCTGGGTTGGTGGCGTGTCCAGTGTGGGCACGCACGAGGCTGGGTGAGATTCTGCAGAAATCTAAAAAGGCCACAGGCAACCCAGAGACGGCACGGGATGGCCCAGCCTGACTTCTCACTGTGTGGAAGTTTGACAGCGTCTACTGTGCGCTGGGTACCAGGTTCCCTGCACCTCACAAAAGGGCTCTAAGCACCACCCGGGGTGACAGGGGGAAGTGGACGGTCAGAGTGCAGCGAGGTCGGGTCCCGATCAGGCTGAGGAAGGCCATGAGGCCGCGCCCGCCCTTCCCAGTGCCCCAAGGGACTTTCCCTCCAAGGTACAGGAAGTAGCAGCAACCAGGAGGGCAAATGCCTTGGATGTTCCATAAACCCACAGCAAGCCGAGCGGCACCGCCAAGTTCCAGGGGTCACCATCAAGTCCTGCTTGAGGGGACGGCTGCCCGTGAGTGCCGGGACCAGGAGCCCTCTGGATGGCTGCCCCGGCCGCTGGCTTGTCCCTCGGAATCAGATGGACCGATTCCACCAGTGCCCCAGAGAAATGAACAACACGTCCTCTGGCAAAAGGACCCTGAGTAGCCTGTAGCCTGGCAGTGCCAGTCTTAATTTTCTCCCATATTTCCCAGGCTGAATGTCCACAAAAGCAAAATAACATCCTCCTCCTTAGCTATGGCAGCCAAGGCTGAGACGGGAGAGGGAGAAGCCTCCCGCTCGCAGCACACTCTTGTTTTGCGAGTGGTCCTAAAACCCAAGAGGAAAGAGATCAGCAAGGACTGCTGTCCGGCAGGCCAGGGCCAAGAGCGCTGTGCCCAGGCCCGGCTCACAGCCAGGAAGTGAACATTCTCAGCACAACAGCTGGCTGGACGCCGCCTCCATTCTTCTTTCTTCTCTTTTTCTTAAAATCTAATAACTTCTACAGCATCCCAGGCTCAGAGCCCAGTTTACAGGAAAACACTAGAACCCATCACAAAGGCATATTTATTCCTTCACATAAAAAGCATCTAATAGGCAAATCCCCAGTGGGGAAATGTGTTGGGTTGAGAGGTCAGAGGTCAGCTCTAAGCACTGTGGATGGAAGGGGAATGGACTGGCCTGCGCTGGGCGGTTGGTGCCAGCATTCAGCTCCGCAGGCAGAGCTTCCTTCCACCATGAAAAATCCCTGAATGCAATCCCTTAATGAGGCTGGGTCAGAAGAGGAGGTGGGAACCCCGAGGGAAGTCAGCGCCAAACAACAGCTGACTGCACCAGCCAAGTGCAAGAAGAGCTTAGCAGCTTCAACTAGAATGAGGCCCTGGTGAAATTCGAAGGTGACACGCAGGAGGCTGTTGACGGGCAGCGGAGGAAGGTGCTGAGGAGCAGGGAGGTAATGCCAGCAAGAAACTGCAAACTAGCGCTGATGCCGCTTCTTTGGAGAGGCAATAAAGGCAGGAGAAACTCACCTGTGCTTCTGAGCAACGGGTTCATCGGTCCCATCTTACATGGTGTGATTCTTCTACATGATCAGTTTCCCTCTTTCTTTGGTTGCTAGGAAGCTCAGAGCAGAATTCCCATCTACCCTTGTGTACAGGACTGCAGGGGATGCTGTGTTCTGGCCCCACCACCCTCCCTCACCTTTTCCTATATTTACTTTTCCATTTATTAAAACTTTACCCTTGTGTGTGCTACAGCCGTTCCCAATAGCTAGCTTAAATCCTCTTAGGTCCAAAGAACATTTTACATTCCATTTAATCACACAGAAGAACGGCGTTCGCTCTTCACCGGGAGAATTAATTCCCTGAACTCTCCCAGGCAGCAGCATGATCCAGGGGAAGGAGTTTGGCCCCACAGTCAGAGCAGCTCGGATGCAGGTGTGGTCTTGAGGGCAGCAGCTGGAGCCAGGCAAGCACCAGCAGGTGCGCGTGGAGCCAGCTGGGGGCCCTGAGCTTGCCGTGCACTCAGCTCCAGTGTGACGTGGTTCTCAGAGCCCTGGGGGGCAGGTGGGGTGGGCACCATCACCTCAATGTTACCCATGGGAAGCGAGCCTTAGAGCCCATCATGACTCCTGCTCCAGAGCCTATTGTGACTCTTGCTCCAGAGCCCAGCCACTTTGTCCTGTTTCCTCTTGCTGACACAGACCTTGGCTTCCAGCTCGGACTGGTGACTCCTCCCCAAGTGTATACCACTGTTGACTTCCCCTTGCTGTGGTAAAGCACTGTGCCTGGAGATCATCATGGCATGGGCCACATCCTGCTGTAGGACTCAGGGTAGGGGGTGAACCTCTCTGCGCCTGTCAGGGGAAGAACGTCCAGAGTTTTCCTGGGATTTCAGATGGGGGATCATCCTTGTCAAATGTTCCACAATAGGCCAGGTGCAGTGGCTCACGCCTGTAATCCTAACACTTTGGGAAGCTGAGGCGGGGGAATCACCTGAGGTTAGGAGTTTGAGACCAGCCTGGCTAACATGGAGAAATCCCATCTCTACTAATATAAAAATCAACCAGTGGGGTTGTGGGCACCTGTGGTCTCAGCTACTCGGGAGGCTGAGGTTGCAGTGAGCCGAGATTGCTCCACTGCACTCTAGCCTGGGTGACAGAGTAAGACTGTCTTTAAAAAAAAAAAAAAAAAAAAAGGCTCTACAATAGTGACAAATCCTAATATTTACTGAACTCAGTCAGGGCCCTAGATTCTCTCAAGGCTGGTTTCCCCTACCTTGGCCCTGGCAAAGGGGCAAGAGGCACATTCCATGGGCCACCTGGGTAGGTGTACCCCACCAGTCCTGAGGAGGCACCATGTTCATATCTAGCTGGTACTGCAGACACGCTCCCCGCCAACCCCACTGGTACCCCACACAACTGTATTTGGAGACCAGGAATCAGGGTTCCTACTCTTGCCCCTTCTGGTGGAACACACCCAGGGTACTAACTCAGCCACAGTCTTCTCCCTCAAATGGTCACACAGCTGTCCCATGTACCAATGACATTTGCAAACCCTCCTGGGATGAGTTCTCCACAGCTCTCAGGAGAACATGTCCCAAGGGACTGCTCACCCTCTCAGTGGGGACAGGTGTTTCTAGGTTGGATTTTTTGCTCTCCTAACAATTTGGCAAAAGTTGTTTTATTTACATGCTGAAAGCTGCTGTTGGGCTAAATTTAACTACAGTGTACCTTCCTGTTCCTTCAGCAGTTCCTCCCTCCCACTGGAGGGGGCAAGAAAAGTGAACGGAGGCTAGTTTTTTTTTATCCTTTATGTAAAAAACAACTAGAAAGCCCTTTGTTGAAGCCAGCCTCAGAGTGGGGAACATACACCTGACAACAGCACGTTTAATTACACTCGTTTCTACATCGCTAACATGGGCTAATTAGTTATGGATTAAAAAAAAAAAAACCTCTCCCACGTATGAGCAAGGAATCTGTGAAAAAGCTTTAGAATTCTTGCTTCATATGCTCTTAGGGGTAAATACATTTGTGCCAAACACCTGAAAAGCTTTCCTGTTAATATATATTGACTTTCTCACTTAAAAAAATACGTCTCTCTTCCTTAGAATATTAATTACCAAATGTAAGAAGTCTGCCATGAAGCTCTACTTTTGCTCTACCCAGCCTAGCTCTCCACAGCTCAGCTTCTGCAAAGCACAAAGCAAACACTGGGACAACTGGCTGAATGGGACCCCTACCTCACACCATACGCAGAACTTTACTCAAAGTAGACCAAGACCTCAATGTCAGAGCTAAAACTGTAACATTCCTGGAGGAAAACGTAAGAGTGTATCTTCATGACCCTCCATTAAGCAACGGTTTCTTAGATGTGACACCAATGGCATAAGCAAAGTAAATACATAAGACTCCAAATTAAAACTTCCATGCTTCAAGGACACTATCAAGAAATTGGAAAAAATAACCACAGAACGGGGGAGAAATATTTCCAAACTGTGTGCCTGACACCAAAAAGCCTGGGCCCCATGACCCAGGAATTCTGACCCTCAACTCAAGCACTGAGGTTGACAGAGCTGAAATGTGACTTGTGGAGCCCCAGGATGGACACCAGGCACTCAAGAGCAAAGGCCACATTTGAAAGTAGAGTTAAAGCAGAATAGCGTAGGGGCCCATTGGTTCTTTCTATGGCCAGGTGAAAATGGGGCCACTCACCCGGTCTGTGGAATCTGCTCAGGTACTTATGCCCTTGGCTCTGCAAACCTTCCAGGAAAATATGAACTGTACCTCGGCCAAGATCAACAGCTTTTAAAGATTCAGAGGAGCAATAATCCCTGGAGGGGTTTAGGAGGCCCTGAGCTTGGCAATGCACAGAGCTCCAGGTGTGATGTGGTTCTCAGAGCACTCAGTGGGGGTTGGGGGGATGGTGTGGGGACAGCACAGTCACACAAAACTATTATCTAGTAACCGAAGCTATGACCCCATGACCTGCTTCCTAGAAAACAGAGGGCACCCTGATCAAGACCTCCGTACTCCATGTGGAACTGTTTTCTAAACTAGGAAGATGGAACGCCCCTGTAGACATGAGGAGGCCAGTCAACACGGGCCCTGTGGAGACAGACAGAAGAGGGTCTGGTGACTGGAATGCGCGCAGAGCTGGCCACGGTCCCAGCAGCAGTCTTGGCTGACACGGTCTGCCATGAAAACACGGGTCAATTCCTTTAAACTAACAGCGAGCACCGACCTCACGCACCACCTGCTCTGAGTCCCGCACCGTGCCCGACAGAAATCGTTTGTTGGCCTCTTCCCCCTCGGAGCCCTCCAGATGCAGCCAGGAGCCCGGCCTGAAGGCCTGAGACTTGCAACCCCAGTCAGCTGACGCCAAGCACCCACGTTACTCTCTGGCCAGACTCCTGGTCCAATCACCCACATACCAGTGTGGAGGACGCCTGCACTGTTGAGGGGGACACACTCTATGCAATGTGGGCTTATAGAAAATGCCCAGATACCCACTTTTGAAAAAAGACCCACTAAGCTTTAACAAGACAGAGACTTAGGACAGCAGCCTTTGCACCAAACTGAGGACCACAGCGGGGCTGTCTAGTTGTTTGGGTGTGGTTCACCCCACGTCCTCCATGGACAGAATGAAATCCACACCCAAGGGGTCAGAGGAAGTGCTGTGAAGGAGGCAGAGATGGGGGACAAGTTTGGCCCCCGAGACCCCAAGGACCTCAGCAGTCCTGTGTGAGAAAAGGCCAAGGGTCAACCACAACAAGAAAAGCACCATTCCCCACTGAGGCCAGGCAGCTCCAACCTCAACATGCAAGCACTCTCTTCCTTCTCTGCTCACTGCTCTCCCAGAAGCACAGGAAGCAGGTTCAAGACCTACCCCCTTTGACAGACATAGAAATAGAAGCACGGAGAATTCAACACACTTGCCCAAACACAAAGCAGGCAGCACTCCTCCGGGACATGCATTCAACTACTTTATGCTCCTGGGCTGAAATCATATTCCTGGGTGTGGGTCCACAGCATGTCCAGGAGCCCGAAAGGGGACCAAGAAACCCAGTCTCAGCCTAGCAGAATCAGCTCCATGAACAAAGGGCTCCATGAACAAACAAAGGCCAGGTTCAGGCACTCACAGAGTTCAGTCTCGTAAGGGGGGCACACCAAGATGCGAATACTTCAGGGCAGCAACGGGAGGGAGGGACGATCGCTGATGCTCTGCAAAGACGGCAGAGGGTGATCTGGCAAGGTCACAAGAAGGGCTGGGAGTCTCAGGAGGTCAGGCATCAGCCACAACCAGGGCCTCAGAGGCACAGAGGCCAGAAGCAGGTGACTTGCCCAGGGGCATCCTGAATGCAGAGAACACCGGGCCATGAAACCCAATGACTGATCAAGTACAAAAGCCAAATGGAAGACCCGCAGAGCTCACTGATGTCGGGTGTATTCACTGTTTTGCTAGAAAAGGCTGAGCTGTCAGCACCTGGGAACCGTTCAGCTCCTCTTGGATTTGGAAGGGAGGCTGTGCCGAGGTTCTGGCTCTACCAGGCCGGGGTAGCGGCAGAATCCTGGCTATGTGGCTCCATAACGTTGTAATGTTTTCACTATGCAGGTATAGATTACTTTGCAAGAAAAGAGATGCCACAGGGAGTCTCAAAACACCAGTCAGGCCCTTAGCTGCCCTGGAACATGACAGCTCACGCACACACTTCCATCTGCCCCACGCCGGCCTGGGCGGTGTCCTCTCCCCTAGCCCCAGTCTGGCTGCGGTGCTGAGCTCCGCCCTCCTCCTGCATCCCTGCCGGTGCACACACATGCGCTGTAGGGATGCTCTTCCAAGCACAGGAGTGGCCAGGCAGCCCTGGAGCTCCAGGTGCTCCACAGGCCCCATCCTGGTCCCTGCCATTCATAGTCACAGTAACTGTCCTTTTATGAATTGCCTTTCCTGGCCCCCAGACCAGAAAGCACCTGAACACAAGCCTTGGGTCTTGCCCACCTGGGAGCCCCAAACATCCGGTCACAGGCCTGGCACATAGCAGGGGAGAGGTCAATGAGGAAGGATGGAAGTATGGAAGGAAGGAACAGCAGGTGACAGGTCAGTGGGGAAGGACGGAAGGAGTGAACAAGCCCCCGAGCTCACGCTGGGCCCTGCCCAGGGCAGTGGTCTGTGTCTGGGACTCGGGGATCCGGGGGCCAGCCCGAAAGAGGTTTCCTTGCTCCCTTACAACTCTCTCTGGCTGGACTGCATGGCCAGCACACAGGAAGGGCTGGACTCATCCCTCTGCTGGTCTGCAGGGCCAGCCTGGGGTCACAGCCCCTGGACTTCACCCCCAAATGTCCTTGTGCTCTGATACAGGGGAAGCCAGCCGAAGGTTTAAGGGTCAAGACCCTCAAGAGCAGTGTGTCCTCTGCACCAGCACAGATCTCAAGGTGCAGAGGGAGCCTCCACAAGAGGCAAGGCTGCATGAGGACTCAGTAGCAGGGCTGTGGGCCGATGGGGGAGACCCTCTATGCAGATTCTGATAGGGCTAAAATTATTGATGGGGGTGCTTTCTACCCAGGAGACCAGAGTTCACACCTCCAGTTGCTGGAAACCAAGGCCACACCAAAAGAAGCCATGCGAGTGACCCGCTCTGGTGACAGATAACTGTCACAACCATCAGCCTCAACAGCCCCTTCACACAGACCACACGCTCCTCCCCCCATCCTGAAGAGTCCTCGGGCAGTGACCTTAGCAACTAGACAGGGGTCACGTGTGCCCCATTAATCCAGTTGCAGCAAGAAAAATGGCTGGAAGAAAATGGAAAAAGCTCAGAAAGATCTTTTTGTGGCTCTTTGGGCTGGGACTGCGTTTCTCACATCTGAAACTTTGCCCCCAGGGTGTGTCCTGAGCTGAGCCCTGTGCAGGTTGCAGGCTTGGCTGTATTTTGTGAAGACAAAGATATGAAAATGGCCGCAGCCCCGTTCGTTGTTTCTGATGCTCCCTGCTGCATCTGGTGCTGGCAGGGCTCGGGTGACAGCACGTGACACGGGGAGACTGCTGGCTCACAGCCACCGCCTGGAGGGCTCCACGACTCGTGCCATAGCCGGCCAGGTCAGCCTGAGAGCGACAGCGGACCCCACAACCCGCCAGGTGCTGCCACTCACACAGGCCTGAGGAGCCCCCATTTGTCCATGTCACCGGGGCTGGTGGGCCGCACTGGGGTCCCTGCGGCATACGCCCTCCTCACGTTTGTCACTCTGAATTGCCTGGTCAGCGGACTGCACTAGAAATACGAGCCTATTGTGTGTATGCACAAAACCCACCAAGATGAGGCAGGTAGTTCGTAGACCGAGAAAAAGTAAACATACGTTAAAAATAACCAAAGCATACGAAAATAAAATAGATACTGAAAATAATCCCCAAACCCCAAACCACCCTATTGTAAACACTGCAACACTGCCCGTCCCGAAGGGAGGAAGAGAGTCAACTTCCAGAAGAGAGTTCCTTGTCCCTCCGATGGGACGGAAGCACTCGAGTCAGGCGGCACCAGAACGAAGATGCATTCACGCTGGTGGCGTCCCGAACGAGCAACACTGGATTTCCAGAGAGCCGCGTGTCCTGGACCAGAGGCCAGTGGGACTGCCCAACCTGTGCTTTCCTGAAACGTAAACATTATCCTCCACACACACACCATCTACTTTCCCTGCTGGCTCCGACAGATCCAAATCTGACTGTGGATTCCACGGAAACACAGCTGAAGCACTACCAGAGACGCCAGCCCCTGCCCTCTTCCCGATAGGGTGTGGGGAGTAAAGCCACAATGAACATACGATAAGGAACGAGGAGGAAAACTGCAGCTATGGGGTGGATCACTGAACAGAGACATTTGATTTGCTGGCTGGCTTCTGCCTGCAGACTTCCCTGGCACTGGCTCGCTGCCACGCAAATTAAGTAAAAATCAATATCCTCCGGTCTGCAACACATCGTGTTAACAATGACACTGCAAACAACTTATATAATACCCCTGACTCCATACCCAAATAACGGTGAATGTTTTTGTTAAAAGGCAAGTGTAAAATAAACAGGAAAAAGGAAAGAAAAGAAAAGAAGGCAATCTTACAGGTCCTCCTTCAGCAAAACCTTTCCACGACTTGGGTGAGGAGATAATCTTTCTGTGATTATGACCAAGCCCTCCCGTCACTTAGCAACACATAATTAAGGAATATGTTTTCAGAGCCGCTTTGCAAGCCGGGCCATTATCAGATGAAATTACTGGAGCAACAAATGTCATCGCCATGCAAATTAGTTGGTTGCAAAGAAAGAATGTTTGACTCAGAGAGCAGGCACAGGCCCTCGGAAAAATTATCTGACGTCCCTCCTGCCGCACATGTATTCGAGAAAGTCAAATAATGATGTGATCAGACTTAAAAAAATCCATGAGACAAAATCAGAATCTATACGACAAAACAGAAAATCAGGCCAGTTGCTCAGTCTCCACTTGGAAACAAAAAGCAAAATGCCTGGAGGCCGTCTCTAGGAGGTAATATTAACTAGGAGGTAATATTAACAGCAGAAGCGACACACAGTGATGGAGGAGAAACTTAAGGGGGTCTCTGCAGGGTTGTGAGGTCCGGCGCCTCGGTCCCCGCCTACAGTTGCTTCAAGGCTACTTTCAAAAAGGTAGAGCTTACTGTTTCATCCTGTTTTTCACAAGCTATTCACGAAAAAAAAAAAATCATTTGAAAAGGATTCTGTTTTCTGAATTATGTAGGGGAGGCAGGCGGGGAGAAAAGAAGTATGTCTGAAAGGAAGAAAACTGATTTACATTTTAAATTTTTGGTCAAGACTCTAGAATTAAAATAAAAATTCTAAATGGTGTTCTGAGGACGCCCACCTAGGACTTCATCCACCATGTCCAAGGAAACACACGCCATAAATTATACCTGGCACACGTTGGGAAGAAAACCACCTACCACCAACTCTCTCTTTCCTGGACTTGGAAATATATTCTTCCCTTCAAGCAAGCGGAATTCCCAACTGTATTTTCTGATAGGAGAGACTAAATCTGTTTTTGAAACAGAGAGTTCTGAGGGATTTCAACATCTTGCTTTGTTTAACCCACAAGTATGCAAACACACACATTTTCATCTCCACGGTGGGTAATCACTGCCTCCGATATGACGTGCGGACCCGTGAGAGGTACGTTTCCACACGATCATGCCCTTCTAAATGGAGGATGCACGCTTTAGAGCCAGCATTTGATGAAACATTCCTGCCTTCTCCAAAGCTCCCCAGTGTGAACGAGAGAAAAGGCCACCCCTTGTGAGCTCAAGGCTGCAGTCTGTTCTGAGTGACTTCTGAGTTCCTCCAAGAAACACAGTTGAGTTTTACCACTGTCATGGGAAATCTACAAATCAACCCGACCTCAACACTAAAGAACAGGAGGGCACTGCTGCCCCAGCAGATCTGGCCTGATACACAAATCTGATTAACCTAAGAGAAGCCGTGTCAACTGGTCACAGTGCTGCATCCTTCTTGTTTGGTGGTGTGTGTGTGTGTGGCCTGGCGAGTGAGGACTTGCTATCCTATGTTCAAACTTCCACAACCCCGCACCCCCCTGCTCCCCCCAGCTCCCCAGGCAGGGCAGGCGGGGAGGATGTATTACTTGGTTCTGGTGCAAGCATGGTGGACACGATGATGGGCGCCCCCGTGCGCCGGGCCACCTTCTGGTACGGTGAGTGAGGTGTGTGGACGCTCTGGCTGGCCGGCGGCAGGGTGGATGGCCCCAGGGGCGCACCTGGCTTCCGCAAGACCTGAGGGCTGCCGTGAGGGCTGGGCAGCGGAGAGGCGGCCACGTTGCGCTCCCTCTTTAGCAGCTCCATGGGCACCGTGTATGCTGTGGAGTAGGCTGTTCTGGGGCCTGGGTGGAGGGGGTTCGAGGGGCCCGGGTTAGTCAAGGCCACCCCTGCCTGCAAGGGGTACGTGGGGCTCAGACGCGCCGTCAGGGCGCAAGGGGTGGGAGAGCTGTACCCGGAATTGGAGGGGAAGTGGGGGGCATGGGCACCCACGCCAGGGGCAGAATAGGTGGCCGCCGTCTCCAGGAGGTGCTGAGATGGTGCACTGGAGGGGCGGCGAGCCGGGTCTCCAGCTCGGGGGGCTGCTGTCTGCAGGGGACCTGCAGGCTGGGGCTGCAGGGCTGCAGTGCCCAGAGAAGCCAAGTCACCATGGAGCAGTTCGCTTCGGTGGCTGAAGCTGCTGGACCGCGCCCGGGGCAGGGGGCCCACCCGGTCCTGCCTCCGCAGCTGCATCTCGGTCCTGCAGCTGCTGGCCAGGCGGCTCAGAACACGGGCCTGGCCCAGGTTGGGTGCGACAGACTTGATATCCGCGTCCTCCAGGGTAGCCAGGACGGCCGGAGAGTCAAAGCCCTGCTGTAGTAGGGCTGCCAGCGTGGCCTCCGCCAGCCCCTCCGCCCGCAGAAAGGCCAGGAATTCAGGGGGCACGGTCCTCTTGCCACCAGGACCCTGGAATGCGGACAGGTCAGCTTCGTAAGTCTCGTAAGCCATCTTGGACGGGATGCTTTCCCGGGCAGGCCCGTAGCCTCGATTCAGGGCCCCTGGGGCCACCCCTGTACTGCCCTCGGGGGCAGTAGCTGAGCTGGGGTCCACAACCAGGCACGTCGGGGCCACCTGTCTGGCACAGGCAGGGTCAGCGGGTCTTTCGCTGATGTCGCTGAAGACCTGGCTGGGGGGGTAGGCAGGCGCCTCCGCCCCATACCTGGCGTTGGGCTGCTCCCGTCCATACCGCCCGGGGGATGCAGCCCTGGTGTGTGTCCGCTGCCCCTGAGGGATCATTTTACCTCCAGGATCCCGGTACAGGTGACCGGCGTCCTGCAGGGCAGGTGACCGGCCTTGCATTTGATCCCATGACGTTCTGCTGCCAAGCACTCCATAGCTGGGGACCGGCCGGCTGACTCCTGGGTCCTGATAGAGGGGAGGCTCTTTGGGTACCCTAGCAGCTCCAGACGGGTCACTGTAGTAATCCCGTGGCAGCAGCGGGCTGCGACCAGACATCACTGCCTGTCTGCTGTCGTAGAAGGTGAAGTCAGGAGTAGACCCCTTTCTTGCAGCCACTGAGTTATAAACGGCCTCCTGGTACAGGTAGGGCTCGGCAGCCCCGGGCAGGGCAGCGTCCTGTGGTCGGTGGTTTGGCTCAAACCAAGTCCCCTCTGCCGTGCCATACGTCAGGGAGCTTCTCCTCCCCAGAGGCCGCAGGGACTCGGCGTTCTCCCAGGGGCCCTCGTACCACCCGGCAGCATCCCAGCTCTGAGAACGACCAATATTTATATGCCTGCTGGGAACTGGCATTGGAAAAAAAATGACTGCGGACGAGGCAGAGGAGAAGCTTTTCTTTATAAATCTTCAATTACATACATCAAACACAGACCTGGCTGTGCGCTAACCCTTCCGAGACGGCAGCGACAACCAACTGGGGGTTTTCTGTTTCAAAGCATGGCCTAAATTATTAATCCTCCGAAACCTTAGCAGACAAAACATAAGACTCACGGTAACTTTGCCTCACTCCCCAACGATAGCCAGAGAGGTCTGTTCCTTACAGCTCAGTCCCAGAGAGGAGGCTGTCCCCAGCCTGCCAGGTCCCCCTTCCTAGCTGGTGTGCTCACATGGACCAAGGCTCTCTCAGCATGAGGATTAGGAGCTAAATAAAACCCCTAAAGCTTTGTTCCATGTGACATCTCGTTAGACTGATGAAGCCGGCAGCTTGCTCCATCCAGCCCTCCCAAGCTGCAACTGGGATTTACTTCCACACGGCAGCTTGGGTTTATACTCCCCCTTCTGCACCAGGGTACTTTTAGGATGACCACTGTCTCCCCCTCTGGACGGGGCTGCTCCCACCCCCGCCACTGATTCCTGAGAGGCAACAGAAGCAAAATAAGGCTGCTTCAGTGTCAGTCCACTCTTAGTCCACCACAATGAAACGTTAATCCATGGCACAGCTAAACACAAATTAAACGTGGATAAACAGAAAAAGGTCCACACGCGATCCTAGGCCATGGATGTCTAGCCCAAAAAAGGGGCCAGCTCTGAAACCTGATGCTTTGATGATACTGAGATCTGGCTTTGAGATGACTCTCTGGTTGTGAATCAAAGCCCAAATGCATTCTTTACCTTATTACTGCGAAACACAGATCCGCTCATACTGTAGAGGCGGTGGCTGGGGGAAGGGCGTGTGTAATCTGGAATTTCAAGTGACTGCAACAGAGGTCACAGGAACAGGAGGATGGGCGACTAAACCTTACACTGCAAAGCAAAACTGGGAAGCGGCTGCATCTGAATATCTCATCTTCTTTTAGGTACGTCAGAAAGAAAAGCCTAATTCCAGCAGGCTTAGATCCTGCAGATGATTTTCCGTATTCACATGGATTAAGCTTTTAGAGTCCACAAAGGACTTCGGCGCAATAATGCAAAGAAGAGCAGTTATTTAGATAAAGGAGCACCCCAAAGTATTAAGACATTTCCTTAAACATATAGAACAGTCCCAGAGAAGCAACATCCCAGACTAACACGGTAGGTTCCTGCCCTGCAACTGCAGGATTCCCATGACAAAGAATTCACAGCAAAAATAAAAGCTGGTGATTAGGAAGCTACAAAGGCTATATATATTGAAAGCATTTTAAAATGAGACGATATGCATACCTGCAAGCTTTAAACCAAAGAGTGCTGTTCCTCACTCACATCTCTCGCAATCTAGCACTCTACTAGAATCTTCTAAAGAGAAATACTAGTTTTTTTTTTTTTTTTTTCTTGAGACGGAGTCTCGCTCTGTTGCCCAGGCTGGAGTGCAGTGGTGTGATCTCGGCTTACTGCAAGCTCCGCCTCCTGGGTTCACGCCATTCTCCTGCCTCAGCCTCCTGAGTAGCTGGGACTACAGGCGCCCACCACCACGCCTGGCTAATTTTTTTTTTGTATTTTTAGTAAAGACGGGGTTTCACCGTGTTAGCCAGGATGGTCTTGATCTTCTGACCTCGTGATCTGCCCGCCTCGGCCTCCCAAAGTGCTGGGATTACAGGCATGAGCCACCGCACCCGGCCCTAATGTTTTGTTTTTGTTTTTGTTTTTTTTTGAGACAGAGTTCTTCTCTTGTTTCCCAGGCTGGAGTGCAATGGCATGATCTCTGCTCACTGGAATCTCCACCTACTGGGTTCAAGCAATTCTCCTGCCTCAGCCTCACAAGTAACTGGGATTACAGGTGTGCGTCACCACACCTGGCTAATTTTTATATTTTTAGTAGAGACTACCACGTCTCCATCTACTTCACCATGTTGGCCAGGCTGGTCTTGACCTGACCTCAGGTGATCCACGTGCCCTGGCCTCCCAAAGTGCTGGGATTATATAGGCGTGAGCCACTGTACCTGGCTAACACTTCAGGATTAAGCCACCTTGCCAATTTCCTCTCCTTGCTGTAATGAACAATGTGACATTATGTGGTGTTAGTACTATGTAACCCCACTCAGGGTGCAGGCACACCCCTCAAAGATGGGTGGATGAACTTAGAGCATTCCAGGAAAATCCCCCATGCTGTCTTTTTGAAGCAGGGTAAGGTAGCTCTGCTGACTCACCTGCTTAGTTACTATCTGGTTTTCAGCTCAGCAAGTTCTCAAACAGAAACAGGGCTCTATAGAAGAATGTTTACCTGGTAACTCCTAAGAAACCAGTAGTGATTCTTAGGGAGGTTCCTGAGCTGCTGTTCAAGGGTGATCGCAGGAGCAGGGGCAGATGTGGACGGATGTGCTTTGGTGCGGTGTCAGCCTCCCATTGAACCAGGAGGTCCAGCTTCCATTTCTATCACATTTCTATCAACTTCCAACCTGTTCTGCTTGGAAACCACCCAAACTCACACAGCCTCGGCTCTGAGATTTGACAAATATTATGACAGATGTTTTCCCGTGCTAGGTAAGAACACCTGTAACTGGACTCACACTTTTCCAAACACCCTGGTTACACAAACACACACACACACACACACACACCACACTACAGTCTTTTAAAAAGGACTGCTTTTCTGAAAAATTCTCATGTCGACTAAAAGTGAGATGGGACCAATTAGAGTAATACATCTCATGGGCTTCATTTTTTAATTCTGCCAAAACCCTCTCTATAGAAATTATGTCAAGTAAAAATAAGATGATTGTGTAACAGAAAAATCATCTCCTGAAAATTAAGAAAGATAAACCCAAACTCTCTTGCAGACGAAATGAACCCAAGAAAAAGCCGGTTGTGTAGAGTAACGCGACAGCCATGTCGGGGAGACAGGCGATGTCCGCCCAAAGCCAATTCTGAAGTCCACGTGCAACACAAAGTGTCAGTTACCAACAACAGAGATCTACAGAGACCCAGACAATTCCAGAGATGGATCCAGAAAGTTCCAGAAGAGCTGGGAAGAGCAGCCTTTGGACAAACTGCCAACAAGCGTTTCATGTTCCCACTGGAATAATCACGCGGGAAACTGCTTGAAATGAGTGGGAAAACACGGCTCTGGGGTCTAACTCTCACTTTTACAGAAAAACAAGATCAGGTGGGATCAGTGAGTCTGAAGGCTGCAGTGACATGAGAGTCTTTGGCTCACTGGCATGTCCCTCTTAGCTGTGTTGTCACCTGCCCACTCGGTGGGCTGCCAGGTCTGTCTCAAGGCCTTATGAGGGCACAGCTCATTCTCAGGAGGCAGCAGACCCCAACTTAGGGAACAGCGTCCCCAGGGGGGTCCAGCACCTGCCTGGGCTTCCATTCCCTGGTCCTACCTCCACCAACACGAAGGGCCAGGGCAGCTCTGCAGATGACGGCAGAAATAAGATCGCAAGAGGCTCTTTGGTGCCTGCTGCATCCCAGGACGGAGCCACCACAGTGCCCTCTGCGTCTCCCATAGCCAGCACCTCCCCAGAGAGGCTGCGGAAGTTAGCGGGTAACGGTTTTCTGGCAGACACAGGGCAGAAAAATCGGCCTATGGCATACCCATTTCCTGCTTTTAAATGTGGACAGCCTTTGTTGGATTTTTGTATGTTTCTGTCAAGGTAAGTGTTGTAGAATTTGTGCCATTAAAAAAGTTTTCTTGGGCCGGGTGCGGTGGCTCACGCCTGTGTGGTAATCCCAGCACTCTGGGAGACTGAGGGGGGCCAGATCACCTGATGCCAGGAGTTGGAGACCAGCCTGGCCAACATGGCAAAACCCCATCTCTACTAAAAATACAAAAATTAGCCAGGGGTGGTGGCACACACCTGTAATCCCAGCTACTTGGGAGGCTGAGGCAGGAGAATCGCTGGAACCTGGGAGGCGGAGGTTGCGGTGAGCCGAGGTCGCACCACTGCACTCAAGCCTGGGCAACACAGCGAGACTCCATCTCAAAAAACAAAAACAAAAACAACAACAAAAAAACAAAACAAAAAAACAAAATTTTCTTTCCTCTCATCAACCCCCTGCCTCCGAAATCTTCAACCCAAAGTAACCAACTTGGCTAATCTAGTGCAAAGGGTAGGAGACCACACCAAATGCACTGGTTACACAGCAAACACAAAGTTGGCTGGGTTTTAAAGCAGCCTTCATCTAAATCACACAAGCACACAGTAACAATTAGCAAAACTGCCCAGACATCATTTCAGTTATCCAAGGGGCCGAGTGGCACCGCACCCTTGCTTGCACAATGAGTGCCCTCACCAATTTCTGGGCCTGGAGCGCAGAGGCTTGGGCACCTGCGTAACGCACCAAAGGAAGTCAGGAGAGTGACGTGGAGTGTCTGAACCAACCCAGCCCCTTCCAGATTAGCTGCATCCTAAGAAGCCCCAGCCCTCATGTCTCTCAATATTTAGCCATGGTAAGTGAAAAAAAAGGCCTGCACATTGCTTCGGACTCAATTTCTTGCCTATATTGTAAAGCGTCCTGAGAACTGCATTATGAAAATTAGGTTTGATTACCACTCATTATGGGGTTTCAAAATAAAAAAAGCAAGCCCGTTCTCTTGCACGGCCCATTTTGAAAGTATTGGTGGTGCCAAAGTGTGCCCTGGGACCCCAGCTGGGATGCAGGACAGGCCTCACCTTGGACCATGTCAGGTTTCCCATTTCTAGCAATGGAACACACTTGACCTCAAGAGGCTTCGCTCAGCTCTGGACAGCACCTGGCACGAGATGCTCCACACAGTAGGTGCTCAATGAACACCACCCCTTCCACTCTTCAGCAGCTTTTCCTGCAGATTCCCTAAATCTCCACCTCACCTCCACGGTGGCCCGCCCCATCACACTCCACTGTTTTGAGGTCTCCTTGGCTGTCCTGGGATCAGAAGGTCCCAGGACTTCTTCCTTCCTCTGGTTTTGTTAGCAATGCTCCTAATCAGGGCTGGCTCAGACAGTCCTCCCCCATGAAGCTCTCTCAGTCCAATTCTGTCACTCTAGCCTTAGTCCAAAAAATCTGCCACTCATCAAGATGAGAAAAGCACTCCAAAAATAATCCAGAGAATGCACGTGCCTGCAGAGACAGACCACGGCATGGCCGCTGAGCCCCTGACCTGCGAGCGGAGCGCACCCCTCCCTCCACGGCACGTGCTCTCTCCATTCACCACGTGCTTTTCATTTCGTTTGACACTCGGGCTGTAAATCAAACTGTTGACTATGACTCCATGGTGATGGACGGCTGGCCTCAAGGGAGTGTACGGTGTGATGGGGAAAAACGACAGACATGGACACAGTCCCCAGAAGCCCCCCTCCCGCCCCCGCCCCGATCACAACCACTTCAGCCCTCTGAGCCTGGGCACACATCAAAGCCCAAACGGCCCCATTTGCAAGCCTGGGCACGGGGGACACTAAGCTAGGCAAAGCATCCACTGCCCAAATATGAATGGCCGCCTGACAGGAACCGCTCCACCTGAGCCTGCACGCGACAGTTTCAGCACACAGGCCTTGACGGGACAGTCAGCCTTTCTGCGGACACAAAAGAACTGACTCTCCGCCTCACTCCCAAGTCTCGCAAAAATTCGTGTCACCCATCCCAGGTTGCAAATGGGAAGGGAGGGACCCTCCTGGCACAGACATCTCTTCAACCGGAACACGGAAAACAAAACCCTCAGGTGATGAGAAACAGGCTGGAGGGACAGGGAGTGCGGGATCCCACTGTGCCCAGGTGCTCCACACCCAGAATGCTCCTTCCTCTCAGTGTCTTCACAGCCCAGCTGGGGTGCTCAGCCTGGCTCCTGCTGGATGTGGAAGGGCTGAGAAAGGCACGTGAGGTCACCCGTAGATGGAGCCGAGACAGAGACAGAGGAACGCCCTGGAGCACGCAAGCCAAGGTGCCCGGGCTTTAGTAGCAAGAGAGCCAGGCAGTAGAAACCAATCAGAGAGGAGTCTCATTTCACAGCATAACACTGTACGTTCTGGAAAAGGAGAGAGGGCAAGAAGCTGGCAGCAAAATGTACGTTGGGGTTCTGGTTCACAGTCACCCCAAATACCTGTCAATTAGGTTGAGTTGTGTGAAGAGCGCAGAAGGTTCTCTGCGCTCGTGCGAGCTGCCGTCTGCGGCTGTCTGGCTACCCCGGGGCCTCCTCCAAACTCGGGTATGTACTGTTCTCCCTGAGGCACTCCTCCCCTGTCCAACCCCCCCGCCCCCCCGCACCAGGCACTGCTCCCCACGAGGAACTGACTCGGCCTGAAACCAGAGACGCTCTTTCCCCAAAGGTGCGGGGACCAAGAGGGCAGGCACTGAGAATAAAGCCCTGGGCAGCTGGACCCAGGAGCTCCAGGCTGCACTGTGGGAGGTTTAGACTCAATCATCGATGGAGACAGGGCACCACCAACCAGAGGGTAGGAGAACGTGCAATTCACTGTGGTGGGGGCAGGAGCTGAAAACCGCAGCCATAGAACCAAGCTAGAAGATGGTGATGAACCCCCAAATCCCAGCCACTGACTCTAATCACACTACACATGCCTGGCCCCCAAAGTAAAAGCAAAGCAGCCTTAATATGTTGCTATTAAGGCCGGGCGCGGTGGCTCAAGCCTGTAATCCCAGCACTTTGGAGGGCCGAGACGGGCGGATCACGAGGTCAGGAGATCGAGACCATCCTGGCTAACACGGTGAAACCCTGTCTCTACTAAAAACTACAAAAAACTAGCCGGGCGAGGTGGCGGGTGCCTGTAGTCCCAGCTACCCGGGAGGCTGAGGCAGGAGAATGGCGGGAACCCGGGAGGCGGAGCTTGCAGTGAGCTGAGATCCGGTCACTGCACTCCAGCCTGGGCGACAAGAGCGAGACTCCGTCTCAAAAAAAAAAAAAAAAAAAAAAAATGTTGCTATTAGAAAAAAGTGGTGAGGAGGAAGGCATCCGCCCATCACCGAACTGACCAGTGCAAAGAGAAGCTTATGTTTGTGCTTGAGAAACGAGTAACAACAGAGAAATAAAACACTGAACCTGATTCACAGTTGCAGAAAGGGAGGGCAGTCTATGAACCCCATCCCCAGAGCTGGTGGAGGAACAGGTCGGGTGAGGGGTTCCCTGGGGAGGGGGTCCTCACTCTGAGTTTCTCTAAAGCTGGGGACAGATAAAGCAAAATGTGAAATTTTACTCCTTGCAAGTAAGTGCACTTTTGCCTGTAAAGCTTCGCCTTGACTGTTTCCTGAACCTTTACCTTTGCGTAAGATTGTTTGGGTATGTTCATTTGTGCTTTGGAGTTTTAAGGCATGTCTAGTTGACTATTGTATATTTACATAGCTAAGGCAATTATAGCTAATCACATAATTGCTGGAAATGTGCATAATTGCCTGATCCCAACATATAATTATAATGTATAGCAACATTATGAATCCCATTTTTAAAATCCACATTTTGGGGCTATTTAAAGTTATTTATTAGAACAGTTTGTGGACTACCTATAGGCAGGCTTCAACTCTTGTTTCTTTACAAAGTGCTCAAAGGGCTTTAAAAAACAAACACAAACAAGTCCTGATTTTATAACGTATTTTTACAAAGATAGGTGAAAACAAAACAGCTACCCAGAACAAAAACAAATAAAATCTCAAATACCAAACAAAACCATCTGTCAATACTCTGTGGATTTTGCACTTTCCTCGGGGAAAGAGAAAGTCACTCTCTCAGCCTGCAGGTTCTGATGGGCGTTTGCCAGGCAAGGAGGCTGCGGAAGAAGGAAAGGGCCTCGCTCTGGACTTCGAGACCACTTGGGTAACCTTGGTGACCTGGAGGCGCCTGTCTTTGTTCCTTATACACACAAATGACCTTTCTTGGGGGCACATCCCACTGAGATGTGCTTCCGCAATGGCAAGTTCAACCCACTGAGAAGGGCAGAGGAGCCCACGACACAGAAGAAACCACTGAGGAAGCTCCTTCCACCTCATCCCTGGTGGCATCTTCTCAGACTTCTCGTTTTCCTCTACGACGAAGATGACGCAGAATGAGATTCCCGGAATTTCTAACTATCTATGTGTTTCACAGAGACCAGCTTGTCTCCTTCTTCCTCACATCCATCCGACCAGCTCATCGCCCTCATTCCTTTTATTCTCTGTGGTCGTGAGAACATTCCAGAGGTGAGGAATGTTTCATGAGTTTGTTTATTTAAGAAGAGGTCCCTTTTATTTTTGCAGAGAAAATGGAGAAGTAGCCTCCCTGAGTCATGTTACAAGAGGACTCATCACCACTCGGCTGATAGCGTCCTCGGAACCATTTTCCACGTCTCTAACACATTCGAACAAAATGCAGTAAAATGAAACACGTACTTTTTGCAAGTTGCGATCGCAATACCAACAGGAAAGGGGAGCAGCGTTTACGGACTGATTCTGTCATGACCCACGAGAAGAAACTCTAACAAAAAGTCACCACCACCAACAGCCATTGTGGTTTATTAAGTTCTACAAACCCAGGGCTCTGCAAGATGCTCTTCTGGGTTCCCTTTGCAATGCTGAGTGATTGTCAGCTAGCCCTCATTTCCAACCAATAAATGTTTGGGGCAAACCAAACCAGTTCTGGCATAATACAATAAGGTAGGTACTAACACCCTCCAGCTGGTGCAGTTCACAATGTCAATGAGGTCAGCAAACTAAGCAGATAGGAAAACCTCAATTATACTTGAGAATGAGGAGACCACAATCTTGTTCTGATCAGCCTATGTTACGAGGGGGCTCCTTCGTAATAATTATGGTATTATGGGATTGTTTGATAGTAGGCATCAGAAAAAAAAACAAAGAAACAAATTATAAATATCAAACGCAAAGAGTTACATTAAAAAAATTAAAATCTGGCTTTTACGTCGGCTAGAAAGGCCATTATTCCAGCTCATCTGGCTGGAGTCGCAAAGACTGTCTGTGTGCTGCTCTCAGAGTAGAGACACAGCATGGCGGGGTGAATCCCCACGGCCGATTCCGGGCACACAGAGTGATCAAACTCCATGCCACTTTTTCTTGCTTTGAAAGTTTCAAGGAGGAAGGGGCTGGACAGGCCTTAGAAAGCAGGGAAAGGTTGTAGAAGTATCTGTGCAGGGGTGATGCTCAGATTCCACCGGAGTGCCTGCAGTGGGATCCTGGAGAGGCCTGTCTGATTCCAGAAAGAAAACAAACCTAAGGTCCTTTTGTCCTCGGGGGTAGGCAGTGGGGAGGAAGAAGAAACAGTCTGACAGGCTCTCTGCAGATCAATACAGAACATTCTACAAGTAGTTGACACAATAGAGACATGGTGAGAATTCAAAGCTAGAAGGAGTGTGTGTGTGTGTGTGTGTGTGTGTTAGATGTTCAAGGCCTTCAGGTGGAAGAAAGAGCTGAATCCAAGGAGCTGATATGAGAGAAGGCCAAACAGAGAAAAACAGACTGCCCGGGTTCCTGGGTGCAAACTGCCCACTGCTCAGCACCTCTCTGGCAGCACCTGTGAGATGGGTGCACCTGTCCTGACCCATAACAGCTGCCACAAGGACTAAGTCAGCTTATACACAGGAGGAGCACCAACAAAGCACCCGGGACCAACTGTGAGTGCTTAATGAGATGCCCAGGGAGCTGACAAATACATGGCGACCCACATTGGAGTAACTGCATTTTGGCCTGTCTGCGTTGATAGTGGTCACTGAGAAATTTAAACAATATAACTGCAAATGTATCTGGAACCCTAAGCATGTGCAAGGTAACGCAAACTTCTGTTGCAAAAAATGGGCTAAAAATTTCCTATTACACATGAAGAGGGTGGGAAGGTTGGTGAACCATCCTTCAGCACCTGTCTGGATGGGACAGAGGGTCTGCAAGCAGACAATGCTTTTGCCCAAGTCAGGTTTACATAGCCATGGAAACACAAGGAGGAAACGCGGCTGGCTTTTCAATCCCATTCTAGCTTCTGATGCAACAACCCCGGAGAACCCCGGGTGAAGGCGGTGGAATCAGCCCCAGAGGCATTCCTGCTACTAACCTTGGAAAGCTGAATCATGAGCATTCCAGAGTTCCAGAAGCAAGTACTCAGTAACCTCAATCAAGCACCTTTACACTGGAAGTCAAGAGTAAATTTTACAACTCCCCATACAACCTGGAGAACCCACACTGTGGAATAGCCTACAAATCAATGGGGCCTGGGCTCTTCAGTAAGTCCAATGTCCCTGAAAGTCAAAAAGCCCAGGGGATAATTTTAGACTAAGGAGACTAGAGAGATGTAACAACTAAACACAAAGCATGACCCTTATCTATTGCACAGGCAGAGACGTGGGGGGAATGCGGATATGCAGCCTATATTAGACAATACTGTCCTGAGGTTAGATTCCTGGGGTTCATTCCGGTATTGGGAACATGTAGGAAATTGGATAAAAGGTGCCATGCCATAAGTACTCCAGAGTAAAGTGCTGCCCCTGCATTTTTTCAGATGGTTCTGGAAGAAAATCCATCACCTACTCACACACGTGGTCTATTGATATGTATATCTCTATTTCTATCTCCCCTCAAAGAAATCTGGAAAACTGAATGGCATATTGGTGTTCACTGCACTATCCTACCAACCTCTCTGTAGGTTTTTATAATCCGCAAATGTTTACTTTAAAAAACCCCTTTAACGCCAAACTCCTTTACTGAACCCCCGGAATGTCAGTGCTTTTGTGATCTTGCAGCGCAGAGTTCTGTGGGGCCGTGGAGTCACTCAGCAGAACGTCTACGATGTCCCCACCCCGTGTGGCTTGAGCCACATCTACTTATAGGACGGATAACTCCATATGGGGCAGCTGCAGGGAAGGCCTGTGGGTTGCATACTCCTGCCCGCAAACCAGTGCATCAGCTACTGCGTGTGCGTGAAGGGGTGCAGAGGGGGCTGTGGAGCCACCTTCACTTCCCTCCGAAAGCCACCCTGTAGGGCAGTACCAGCAATCACCCTGAGCAAAGAGCAGCCCTGTAGCACTGACTCCCCCATCTGGCAGGTGCACTCACCCCCAAACCCAAATCCACATGGTGGTTCCTTACCACCTGCTATCTGGGAGAGTACAGTGTTTAATCAACACTTCAGAGTTTTGTCCCCAGGTTTCCATTAGATTTTAATTATGTTTATTTTTCCTTTCATGAAGAGAACACTTCCAGACATTTCCAAAGACACCAGGGACATGAACACACCACGAAGGGCAATGCTGGGCTCTTCAGGAATCTCCTAACATCAGGGAATTCAGCAACGTAAATATCTTAATCGAAAACAGGTAAAGTCCTGAGATTTCAGGAAGTGAAAAAAGATGGTCCTAATCAACATCATCTTTCATATGCGTAATACACGGAAGACATGGACCTCAGGGCCCACCAGCCCTGAAACTGTCCTCCTAGTCCCCAACCCCGGTCCAGAAGCCAGGCCTTGTCCTAAGCCAAGGCCAGGCCCATGGCCAAGGGCACCCAGCAGAGGGTGCCGACGGTGTACAGTGTTGGAATCGCAGGAGGGACTCTGGCTTGGGGAGTAGCACAGCCAACTCAAGCGAGCAGCCAGCAAGATTTGAGTGAGGGACTAGGTATGTTTGGTAAAAACCGCCAAACACGCTCTTACCTTCACAAATTCTGTCCAATCGCTGTCTCTTGACTTTGTGCTTATCCACAAGGGCCATTCTTTATGGAACTTTGCAACTCTCAGATCAAAAGGCAAAGCAGTCCTCTAAGAACTTAAGGGAACTCGCAGGAGTCTGCGTGCATGACGCCACTATGAACCCTGAAACAAGGAGAAAAGAATCCTTACTCTCTGGAGACCCTCCGGGCACAGGACAACAGCTCATTGGGGACTTAACTGCTACTTTCTATAAGGGAACCTGCCATCCGGACTCATGGGACTTGCTCTCTTCCCAAAACACTGGGAATGGAGGTTGCCCCAAGTGCATCTCAGCTGCCTCCTGCTTCTTATCTCATGATAGAAAGCAAGTGAATGCACACGAGACAATCGTCAGTTATTTCTGGAAGCAGCAAATTCCAACAGACCTCTTGCTTTTAACTTTAGGGCTATAAATGCCAATTTACTGACCAATTTGAAGTATAATAAATTGTGTTCCAGTGGCATAGACCAAGTGACAGCCAGTTGGACCTGCCCCGGACGCACTCGCACTGAGATGCAGACACCCACTGTGGCAACTTGAGGGGCTCTGCCAAGGCCTTCTGCCAGGTGAGTACAACAGTGCTTTCCAAAACAGCAGCGCAGGGGACAGGGGTCAAAGCCACAGCTCAGCACAACACAAAACCCTGACCCTATCACGTGAGAACGCGGGTGGGAAGCCCCAGCAGCTCCTAACCAACGTTCGTCCAGTGCCACCTTCCTGAACCTTCCTTGCAGCTGGAGGGGACTGCAGTCAGCACCAGCCAAGGGCAGGGTCCCAGGCTGCTGGCCTTGACATTGGGTCCCAGCTATATGGGCTGAGGTATTTCTTATCGAGAGAGTGTAAGCATCCCCATGAAGTTTCAGACAGAGGCGAGGCAGATGGAGGAGGCAAGAAAGGGTTTCCCACGTAGTTTGGGGTATGTGGGATTCCTTAGAGGGAGACCTGACTGAGGCCTGGGGAAGAGGAGCTGCTGCCCATCCTCCTTCTGGAAGGGTCAGGATCTGAGCACTTTGGAAGCCTCTGACTATCACCAATGTGCCAGGTGAGGTCCAGATCATTAACTGCTGTCCCCAATATCCCAGCTTTTGAGTCACTGCTCTGGAACTGCATTCTTTACATTGATTAAACAAGGCTTGGTGAATCTTGGCCAGGCGCAGTGGCTCATGCCTTTAAGCCCAGCAGTTTGGGAGGCCGAGGTGGGCGGATCACCTGAGGTCAGGAGTTCGAGACCAGCCTGGCCAACATGATAAAATCCTGTCTCTACTAAAAATACAAAAATCAGCTGGGTATGGTGGCAGGCACCTGTAATCCCAGCTACTCGGGAGGCTGAGGCCAAAGAATCATTTGAAGCTAGAAGGTGGAGGCTGCAGTGAGCCGAGGTCATACCACTGTACTCCAACCTGGTGACAGAGCAAGACTCTGTCTCGGAAAAAAAAAAAAAAAAAGGCTTGAAGAATCTCAGTTGGAAAGCACAACATTTAAGGCCCCACTCTATTGTCTTCTGTGTTTTTTTTCCCCCAAGGAACACAATTAAATCAGTCTTATTTTAAGAACATCACCACAACCACATATACACACATAGAAAAAGGGGTTCTCAGTGGAAAGAAAGAGGAGAGATGGAAGACAAAGTGAGGCCCAAGGGGTAGAAATGAGGATGATGATGTACGGCCATCAGTTATGCAAAACATTAAGAGTTACTTTATCAAAAGGTCAGACTCAGGTCTACCAGGTTACTGTAAGTGAATGGCTAATTTCCCAGCAACGAGGCTGAAAAGGCATCCGAAAGATTTATGGCGATAATTACGTGAGTTTTAATAAAAGAGCTAGGAAAAAGCACAATTTCCAATCACATAAATAATTAATGTAACATCCCTGAGATACCAAACGCCTTCAACGATTGGGAAGTTCCCCCAAAACGGGGAATGACCATATCTGATCCGTCAGGAGATGAAGGTTGTCCTAGAATGTGTGGGTTACCCTTGAGCAGATCCATATGGATGTATTTTAAAAACTGGTTTTGCTAGTGTTGGCTTTTTTATTTTTGGTGAGACAGGGTCTGCTCTTCACTCAGGCTGGAATGCAGGGACAAGCTCATGCTCACTGCAGCCTCAACCTCCCAGGCTCAAGCAATCCTCCCACCTCAGTCTCCTTACTAGCTGGTACTATAGGCATGTGCCAACATGCCTGGCTAATTTTTGTATTTTTTGAAGAGATGGGGTTTCACCATGTTGCCTGGGCTGGTCTCGAACTTCTGAACTCAAGCGATCCACCCCCTCAGCCTCCCAAAGTGCTGGGATTATAGGCGTGAGCCACTGCACCTGGCCAGTGCTGACCTTTCTGAAAGGCAACCACACAAAAAAAGAGTCCCTAACTGTAGCCAACTTGAGAGTTACTGGAGGTGGGGCGAGGGGCCAAACCTATCAATCTGAGCTTCTGTCCATGCCCCCCACCCACAAGTGACTCCAGGTGAGGCTGACCAGGGAGGCTCGGGCCAGCAATTGTCATTTGCTCAGGCCCAAGCTCTGATGGCCAAACTGCAGTCTGGCTCCCCGTCAACTCTATTGTAAAAACAGAATTCCACGTCAGCTGCATCATCCAAGGGGGAAAAGAATTAATTAGTTAATTTTTGTGAAGACCTCGGAGATGAAAAATGACAGCATTATCATCTGAGGCAAGGCGGGTTTCACGCCCTCCTCCCCCAATCCCCACGTGGGGCGTAATCATTCTTTTTGCTTTCCTTTGAATTTTAATTTGTATAATTAGATGGCTTCCTGAAAAATTGATAAGTAGAATTTCAATCATGCAATCAAAGATCAGCCATGAGCTTCCACAAACGCCAACATTCTATTTAAAAAAAAAAAAAAAAAAAAAAAGAGGCCGACTCCCACGTCTGGCTTTTTTGGGGGGTGGGGGGAAGAGGGGTCACCTTCTGTTCTGGCCCTTCTGTGGGTTCCTTTTTGCACACCCCGGCCAGTGGCACCGACCCATGTTTAGGGCTGGCCATCTTGGCTCCCAAGGCCACCAGCCTCTGGGTCTGGTCTGGGCAGTGACCATTGATTTGTGTAGCCTGAATCCCCTCCCCTGATATTTCTTTTGCAACAAGAATGTATGAAATGTGACATTTTCCTCCTTAGCCCTCCCAAGGAGCAAGCTATTTACGAGGACTTAATTACCATCACCATCTTCCAATGACAGCCACAGGCCCTCCTTAGAGCTGAGCTGCACACAGCAGACTCCAGCTGGTCTCCATGCTGAAAGAGCCAGCACCCCCGATCCACACTGGCTCTGGGCTCCCTGACATCATCACAGCTCTCTCGGTGATGCCTGCTACGAAAACCAGCCTCTGCCTTTATTTTAAACCAGTTTTTACTCATAAATCAATTTCCCCCCCTCAAAAAACACCAAACATTATGGGCACAAATAAGGAAGGAAAAAAAGGAGGGGGAATGTGTTTCACTATTCCACTTCTGCTGAAATTGCTCCTCAAACCATGTTAGTGGCGGAATTGTGGGTAGGAAGTTCTAGACCCTACTTATGGAATGAGCTTGGATGAGCTATTCTGGAGACTCAGGCTCCTTGTTTGTAGAATGGGATGTCACTGTGATGTCCCAAAGTGGCAGTGAGGACCAACCAGTGAGAATGTGCACAAAAGCACTTGGTAGGGGCCCGCAGGCCTCTGCGAGCTGCTCCTGCCTTTCCTCTGACACCCCCTTGCACACTAACCCCGCAGGAAATACTCACTCCCTTCTGCCTGAGGCTGGGAGGTAAACCTCAGTGAAGTTCCCGGTCAACAGGAAAGCTGTATCTTTTCAAAAGGAAAAAGAGTGCCCTGAAGCCAAACCTCACAAGAAGAAACACTGCCTCCCCCCAAAAGGAAAGTTTTGGGGAGTCACAGGCCAAACCCCAACCAAAGATCAGAAACGTGGACCTCACATTTTATTTGCTTGAAGTGAGGGCTATGATCCAGGGCTGAAATATTTGGTGTCAGGAAATTCAGCTCCTTTCTGAAGATGAACAAGGCTTAGAAACGAAAGCCACTTGGAGATACTTGGTTGTTTCCAGAGGGGACACGTATGGAAGATGTGTTCCATGGAGGTATCACAGAGAATGTCACATTTTTTTTTTTTTTTTTGAGACGGAGTCTGGCTCTGTCGCCCGGGCTGGAGTGCAGTGGCCAGATCTCAGCTCACTGCAAGCTCCGCCTCCCGGGTTTACGCCATTCTTCTGCCTCAGCCTCCCGAGTAGCTGGGACTACAGGCGCCCGCCACCTCACCCGGCTAGATTTTCGTATTTTTTAGTAGAGATGGGGTTTCACCGTGTTAGCCAGGATGGTCTCGATCTCCTGACCTCGTGATCCGCCTGTCTCGGCCTCCCAAAGTGCTGGGATTACAGGCTTGAGCCACCGCGCCCGGCCTAGAATGTCAGATTTTTAAGAAATTAGAGAACAAAAAGGAAAAACGGCACATTTTACAACCCCTTGCTTGGCTATCAAACTCCAACACATTCAGAATCAAGGGCAGGGGAAAGGGCAGGATTTCTAAAATCTGGGCAGGTTAATTTTACTCAATGACCATCACCAGCTCCCTCGTCACCATCATGAGGTTCTCTACCAAGCGCCCTTCGGTTACACAGCACAAAAACCCAGCCCATCAACTCAGTTTTATAGACCCTCTCGATTTCTTTTTCTTTTTTCTTTTTTTTGAGACAGAGTCTGCTCTGTGGCCCAGGCTGGAGTGCAGTGGCCGGATCTCAGCTCACTGCAAGCTCCGCCTCCCGGGTTCACGCCATTCTCCTGCCTCAGCCTCCCAAGCAGCTGGAATTACAGGTGCCCGCCACCACGCCTGGCTAATTTTTTGTATTTTTAGTAGAGACGGGGTTTCACGGTATTACCCAGGATGGTCTCGATCTCCTGACCTTGTGATCTGCCCCCCTCAGCCTCCCAAAGTGCTGGGATTATAGGCGTGAGCCACCGCATCCGGCCAACCCTCTCAATTTCGTGACTCCACTTCCTAGTCTTCATCAACAATAGGCAGCCGAAGGGATTTATAGAAGGCATGCCTCTGACAGTGCCTTCCTTCAAAATGAAATTTCTTTCAAATCCAGTTAAACATGATGATGGCTTTCAATTCTTTCAAGGAAATCTACTTAAACATTCTGTTAATAAAGGCAGACCGAGTTTCACAATATGCTCACAAATTAATATCATCGTAGTTAAGCAAGTTCTGGCAAAGTTCTCTGAATGTGTCTCCGGAGAACTCAGACTGCATTGTTAAGCATGAGTGGGGTGTAGATTTCATGTTTGAGAGGTTGAGGCAGGAAGAAAGGACCCCAGCAACCCAGACGGCCGCATCCATGCACAAGGTCCACCACCCTTCTGAGCCTGGGATCCCAAAAGACAGGACTCACTCCTGAAAAGCTTCCTTCACGGAAGCCTGCAGGGCCTCTCAGTGCACCCGCAGGCTCATCTAGGAGCCTGTGTGACCGCTGTGCCAAGATGAGGAGGCAGCAACAGTCTAGGCGGCAGAGACACCCAGCACTTGCACACATAGCCGAGGATCCTGCCCGGGCGGTGCCGTTGGCACATCTGCAGATTCGGTGCCAGTTAACAGTGCCTTGAGAACGCCAGCCCATCAATGACACCTGCCCAGAAAACACTCTGACTTTTCATCCGGAGTTAATAGAGCGACAGGTGCCCAGGCCATCTCACAAGAGCACATTCCATAAGCTTCAGAAGCCAAACTTGTGCAACAGATGCCTTTCCTAGGAAGAGAGTTGGGCAGAATCTTCTGAACAGGTGATGAGCATTTTATTTTGTAAACTACACTTGGAAAAAACTACTAAAAACCAGACATAAGCAGGGCACGGTGGCGTGTGCCTGTAGTCTCCCTCCTCAGAAGGCTGAGACGGGCAGTAGTCTCGAGGCTGTGGTGTGCCAGGATTCCACCTGTGAATAAAGCTACTGCACTCCAGCCTGGGCAACCTAGCGAGCCTGTCTCAAACTTAAAACAATGGCAAAACCAGATATAACAAAATAAATGTCCTAAAGGAGTCAGGGATCAGATCAGTGGGTCAAAAAGCACTGGCCCAGCCTTTGATTAAATGGCAACTGTAACACCATAGTTAATAACAAAATTACTAAAACTACTTTAAGGAAGGAAATGAAGCTTTTTGAGAAAATCAGGGTAGGAAATGAGTTTAATGGAGCCAATTTTCAGAACGACTGCTATGGACCAAATGCTTGTGTACCCTACAATTCTTCCGTGTTGAATGCTGAATTCACGAATGTTCAAACCTTAATTCTCACAGTGACGTATCTGGGTGCTGGGCCTCTGAAGGTGATTCGCAAAGCTTTGCCCTCAGAAACAGGATTAGCATCCAGTCCGCAGTACGCAATAGACGATCTCGCTGCTCCACGTGAGGACACAGCCAGGAAGTCTACAAGCCAGCAAGCAGGCCCTCCCAGATCCTGGATCTGACAGATCATTGGTTTTTCACTTCCCAGGCTCCAGAGCTGTGAGAAATAAAGTCACTCAGTCGATGGTATTTGTCTTACAGCAGCCCAAACTAAGATGATGGCCAAAAGTGACTATTGTTTCCTGATTATTAATTTTTGCAAATTTAGTTTTATGTTTTTGGGTATTAAGAGGGTGTCTGACTTCCAGTATACTACCAATACAATAGTACACAGGGAAATCTCCCTTTCCAAGAGCCCCCATACCCATGTCCTAAAGGTAACTAGCAGGATCCCCCTTTTTTTTTTTTGGAGACAGATACTTGCTTTGTTGTCCAGGAAATCTCGGCTCACTGCAACCTCCACTTCCCAGGTTCAAGTGATTCTCCTGCTGTAGCCTCCCAAGTAGCTGGCATGACAGGCACACACCACCAAGCCCAGCACATTTTTGCATTTTTAGTAGATACAGGGTTTCACCACGTTGGCCAGGCTGGTCTCAAACTCTTGACCTCAGGTGATCCACCCCCCTTGGCCTCCCAAAGTTCTGGGATTACAGGCGTGAGCCATCACGCCCAGCCATGACCCTTTCTAATATACACATTGAAGCTTCACTCTGGTTCCACCATCAAAGAAAGACTGGGGAGCTCATACTTCCCCAGGGAGTGCCCAGCAGCCCAACCCCAGCGTGACATTGTCACACCCTGGTCACATGCCCTCCATCAGTTCCAAGGGCCCTACCCTCTAATTCCCTAGGGCTGATGCAATGCAGGCAACCCAGCTGTGGCCAACACAGGGCTACAACCCACTTCCGACAACCCAAGGCTAGGTATGCTTCAGAATTCACAAGTGCTTGGGTTAAAAAAAAAAAATACATGGCCTCCATAATCTATTACGGTGTACTCCCACATCAGCCATCTAAGTATCTGTGCCAGAACAGATAATCATACTGACTCAACTGGATTAAGAAAGAAAATAAAAAATAGACTCAACAATTTAGGGCAGGTCAAATTCTGCAGCTATCAGAGTATTTTAGAATTTGGATATGAGGGCCAGGCGTGGTGGCTCATGCCTGTAATCCCAGCACACTGAGAGGGCAAGGAGGGTGGATCACATAAGGTCAGAAGTTCCAGACGAGCTTGGCCAACATGGTGAAACCCTGTCTACTAAAAATACAGAAAATTAGCCGGGCATGGTGGTGCACGCCTGTAATCCCAGCTACTGGGGAGGCTGAGGCACGAGAATCGCTTGAACCCAGGAAGTGGAGGTTGCAGTCAGCTGAGATCCCACCACTGCACTCTAGCCTGAGTTATAGAGTGAGACTCTTATCTCAAAAAAAAAAAAAAAAAATTTGGATATGAGATTAAGGAATGTGGATCTGTGATTCTGTTCTGTCCATCTAACTCCCACCAAAAATTCTTAGGGGCTTTGGAATGACCAAAAAATTCAAAGCGAAGCCCCTGTAAGCTGCACAGGGTAAGAAATCTCAAAGAACGTACACAGCAAGTCTCTGAGCACACGGAGCCAGTGCTAGGAGACGGCACACTATGAGGCTCTGGGCTGCTACACAGGAGGAGGTGAGCAAATCTAAAACCCAGGCTTTCCTTTGGCCAAGAAAGCTGAGCAAATCTTCCTGCTTTGGTTAAGGGTTGTGAGCACACGAAAATACATTTCCTGATGTTAAATGCAAGACTCCAGAATTCTAAATATTTTCACTTGCTAAAAGCTATAATCAAGAACAGAAGCTTTGAGCAGAAAGAATTCGTGATTTTCCTAATTGGTTGTTTGATTTGTGTCATAATGGAAATTAAGTGTTGGTCTTTGTTGCTAAAGAAAATGAGCCGTTCCTGTGTTCAGGATTTTCACACATTTTAAAAGCACTTGTCTGTCTTCCAAATACACCTTAAAAATAAACAGTATATTCGTTTTAATAGTGTTATTTAATAATAAAGGCTAAGCAAAAAAAGGGATAAAAGCAAATAAGCAAACAAACTAAACGACACCTCTATTCCTGTCTGTTTAGACATGAGGAATCAGGAATGCAAATTAATTTTTCCTTTTCCAGTTTTCTCTTTCCTACTCTAGCATGAACATTTTGATCTACAGCTGAGAAGTCTGGTTGAACAGAGAAAAAAAATTGGTGATCTCAAACTCTAGGCAGACAGAAGTGGTTCCATCAGAAAATGCATCTTTTGTCACATACGGTGTGCAAGAAATGATTCCAGAATGTTTATATCTGAACGTCACGCAGAGAAAGTATCCAGAACGTTGGAAGGTTCTCATGTCATGCCTGCAGGAGGGCACTGGGCCATGGTAAGTAAGGCCATTCGGGTGGGTACTCCTGTGCCCCTATAATCGCCAGGGCAAAATCTGCAGCCTGTGACACAACTGGGCACACACAATGCATCTGTTGTGTCCAGCATGGGGACTGATGACCACTAAAGGTTCTTTGAATGTGAGGACTTGCAAAAGAACCACCAGGCTACACTTCTTGGAGAGAAATATCTGGAGGTTATATGCTAAACCTATGCAAAACCTAATACGGTTTATTAGACTATGTATTCAACTGTCAATTGTAATTATATTATAGAACACTGTGTTATATGTATCATAGAGTATATAATAAATTGTTAATGAGATGATGTTAAACATTGCTGTCTTAGTATATGAAATGGGGGAAGATTTAATCCTCTTAAGGTAACTTTTAATTATTTAGCTTACACTTAACACATGAATTGCCCTTGTATTTAAATATCGAATACAGGCAATTATAGGAAATAGCTACTTATCAAACAAATTGCAATGATGAGATATGAATTTATAAAAAAGTCTTCAGGTTAGATTTTTAAGATGTTTGCCTTTGGATTTTGCCTCAGAGAGGCCTGGAATCCTCGACTGATTTTGTGGGGACTCTACTGTCATTAGGGGCCTTCTGAGATCCCAGCCCACTCATCTCCTGACACTGTAGGGTCCAGAATGCTCGTATAAGGACATGCTCTCTGCAGTCTCTGCTTGCTCTCAAAACCAATGGAAACCACCCTCGTGGGCTGACCTGTTCCTGTTGCAGCCTGTCCTGGGAGCTGGCCCAGCCCAAGGGAGGCCTGGTGTCCAGCGATGGGGCCCTTTGGCCGGCAGAGGGCACTGCACACCCTGCATGGCCTTCCAGAGGCCTCTTGGCCATGAGTCACCATCCTCATTTCTATCCCAACTTGGGCTCTACAAGCACCTGGAGAAAATAACATCGGCTACTCCTAGAAGGGAAGGCCTGGTCCCATGGATGAGACGCTACATTTCCCCGAAAATTCCGGATGTGAAAGAGGCAGAAGGTTTCACTGTTCCAGCAGCAGATGCTTCGTTTCCAGGAGCATGATATGCCAGGGAAGGGGAATGCAGCGCCAGCCCCTACCTGTTTTCTATCTCCCGAGATGCTAGCTGGGGGTCCCACTTTCACAGCTGAGTGACTTGAGGTACAGACCAAGGAGCAGGGAGGCTCCCTGCCCAGGGCGTGGGGTCCCCGACCCAAGGGAGCCAGGGGCCACCCTGACAAATGATTTTTCCATTATGCCCGGTGATATCAACCAGTCAGTGCTGAAAACTGGAAACAACTTGGTAGAGGCGGAACACACACACACAGAGGAAGGCGCTGGGGAGGGGCCAGCTGGGCTGGGCTGGGCTGCTCCACACATGCCCCTTAGGCTTCCCATTACAAAGGAGAGCTTCTGGGGCACTATGCACACCTGATCAATAGGTGACTGCTCAATTTGACACAACACCAGGATCAGTTTGCTGTGAGACAAGTATGATCTCAAGATATATAACTTTTTTTCCTGGTAGACACTGATTTAGAAAGGAAAGTGGGGAACGGGGGATTTTTCCAATCTTCCCCAGGAATTGATTCTGGCCAGAACGCACATTAATGTGCTCTCTGGCCTCAATTTGCCCGTCTGGTCACACCCACAGCCACACACACACCCCATTCACCAAGTTCTAAGATGGCCACCTCTTCTCCACACAGGGAGGGCACCTGACAGTTTCTGGTTGGAGAAGAATAGGAGGAGCTGGCCCACTAATGCCCCAGTACAGGAGACACATGTGCCTAATTCAGTCCCCACCATCACAGGACACTTTCTTACCATCATTTCAAAGTCGCCACAGCTGCCACAGCAGCAGCACGCCACTGGGTGATACAGCACATGCTTGGCCTGACTTGGCAGAGGATGCCTTTGGATAGACGTACAAATCCTGAGGAGTCCCCACCTGAGCTCCGGTGCCACCTCCCCCAGGCAGCCTCCAGGATGTGCCTCTCTACCTTCTCTTCATGGTTCTGACGTCACAAATACCTCATAAGCTTGCTCCAAATCACATTTAGTGGGACTTGCTTTCACTTTCCCGGAAGAGGTTCGTCTGTACAACCACTTCAGTGTGGAACCTTCAGCAAGGAATGAAGGCTACCTGGTGGCCAAGGAGAGGTGGAGACCCGCAGGCATGGTTGAAGATGGTGCGAAGGGGGAGTTCCAGCTGGACAGGCAGAGATAAGCTATCAAAGCAAACACTGGCTGGGCTGCCAAGTGTCTGGAGAGATTATCTCAAAAACAAGCAGGCAACAGCTCCCTCCAAAGGGGCCAACCTGTTGAAGGAGTGGGGACCCAGCCTTCCAAGTTCCATACCAGTCGGGTGACAGAGTCAAACCAAATCAAGGCTCTTGAGCCACCCGCTCCAACTCTTCTGCCCAGCCTGACGTGACCAGGGCAGTGTGGCCACCGCCCCAATGCACAGCTCAGCTCCCGAAACCCCAGGTCTGAGGGGCCAGCCCTCTGGGACACCAGGAGTTTGGGCATGTAGTGGGATAAAAGTGTTCTAGGCGCCTGGGGTGGCCCATCCTTCATTTCAAGGAAGGTGTCACTCACGCAAAGGTCGGCACCCAGGAGAGCCAACTCAGACCTCAGGAGTAGAGGCATATGTTTGCTTTATGAGGGCAGATACTCTATGGCTGGGTCCTTGCAGATATTCCCATTCCATAGTGCGTATCTATCACCAGAAGCTGCTCTGCAGCATCACGGGGGCACCGTTACCCTGTCTCCTGCGAGAGGCTGTGGAAATGATAGGTAGAAATCAGACGTCCCTAACTCCAGAAAGTCTCTAGATTCAAAGGCACCGCTTCCCAGACCTTATCTTTTCAACCTGAGTCATAAAGAGAAAAATTTTAATCTTATACACAGCTATTTAACAACATGAAATAAAATAGCTTGCAGCTACTCCTTTTGCTTAACACGGTTTTCACGTGGAGGACGGTTGTGTAACGGAAACCCAGAGGGAAGAAAGCTTTGTTTGGTATCCATGACTGCACCCAAGGGGAGAGCGGCGCCTCGCAGAGTCTGATGGGGAGGAGGAGGGTGGAACACTCCTGTGTTACACAAATTCATCTTTGTCTATCCAATGCCGGGAGAAGACGGGGCGGGGGTGGGGCTCAGAAGAGTTCTTTTGTTCTTCTGTTGTGGGGCATCGCTGGGGTTCAGCTGTCTTCTTCAATCATTTCACCTGTTTCATAGTGGCTTCCAGTCCCGGTCTCCAGGCCTCTGATGGGTACACCACCCCATTTTAATATTCACCATAGCTCAGAATGTTCCAGGCTAAAATACAAGTTAGCGGAACGAGGTTGCTGGGAAGGAGTAGGCAAGGCTCCTGAGGAGAATCTTCTAGAGAACTGCAGTCTTGTCATAAGGAGCTGGGGTCCTCACAGGCCTCCTGCACTGAAATCCTCTAGAGAGGGGAGGCATCTGGATGCGGAGGGTAGATGGCGCCCACGAATACAATCACCCGCGGGGAGAATTATAGCTCACCGCGTGCTGACCATCAGGGATCCTAATTTTACATGAAATCCCATTGGAGAATTCTTGACAAGTAATGGCCATTTAAAAATCTGCTCTGAGACATTTTATGGGGTACTGTGCACGTCAGAGCCCCAGTCAGACAAATAAATGGGAAACAAGGTCCAACCTGGATCCCAAGTTTATGTCCCCACCCCGGACACTATGTGAAAATGGTACACAAAGACCCTTAGGGAAAGGCAGGTCCCTGGAGGCCCACTCCTCACGTGCTTCCTGCCTTAGCCGTCCAAGCCTGAACATTTATGGTCTTGATGTCATTAAGTCCCCAAAGCAATTAAAATACCTTTTCAGGCCAGGCATGGTAGCTCACGCCAGTAATCCCAGCACTTTGAGAGGCCGAGGCAGGCAGATCACTTGAGGTCAGGAGTTCGAGACCAGCCTGGCCAACACAGTGAAACCCTGTCTCTACTAAAAATACAGGAGAATTGCTTGAACCCAGGGAACGGAGGTTGCAGTGAGCTGAGAAGCTGGGATCATGCCATTGCACTCCAGCCTGGACAACAGAGCAAGATTCCATCTCAAAAAAGAAAAAAAAAAAACACCTTTTCAATTAAATGCCCACAGGTCACACTGACTGTTACAGGTTAAATTACAGACCCCCAATTATGTTAAAGTTCTAAGCCCTAGGACCTCAGAATGGAACCTTATGTGAAGATAAGGTCATTACAGAAAGCAATCAAATTAAACAGGCGATTAGAGTGGACTCTAATCCAATCCTCTCATAAAAAGGAGGACATCTGGACACACAGACACAGACGGGGAAGACGACGTGAAGACGGCGTCTAAAAGCTAAGAAGACAGGCCTTCTCTCACAGTCCTTGGAAGGAAGACCCCTGCGGATGCCTTGATCTCACACTTCCAGCCTCTAGAACTCTGAGAACACACATCTCTGTCCTGGCCTGTCTGTGAAACCTTCTTCCAGCAGCCCGAGCGCGCCAACACATGCCAACAGATGGGAGGCTCACACCTGCCGATCGGGGTCTGTGCTGCTGAGACCTGCTAGCTCAGGACCACCTTGGCAGGAAGCCTGGCTGTGGTGCAGGGGCAGCAATCTGTCCAGAACCCTGGCTTTATTAAAAAGTGCCAAGTCAACTCAAGCCTGCTTTATGGGGAGAGGCAACCTTCACACCCTCCAATCTCGCCCCGGAGAGCTCAACACGCACGGCCTGAGGGGTGTGCCTGTGGCCATCCCCCAGCAGTGGTCAGAGGGGCTGCAGGCCCCAGAGGTGACCCCCACAACATGCAGGGAGCAGCCTCCCGAGAGGCTCAGACCTGTGTTCGCAAGGGAAGTGACCCAAGAGGGAATGTTCTAACCTTATTTCCCTTAAGCTGTTTTCTGTGTCCCATGTCTGAGATTTCACTGTTTGGACCGTCCTGCCTTTGTGTTGTCTGTGTTAACAGCACCCAGAAGATTCCACCAGCCTCATGCCAGGGTTGGGAAATCAAAGAAAGGTGATCCCCACACGGCCCACAGAGGACAGAAGAACCTACCAAGAATGCGCTTGGGGTCTGGCAGCAAACGGATGGTGGTCGTGCCTTTGAACGCTGTGGTCTGGGCTTTGTGCATCGTGGTGTGGGCTGCAGCGGGAATCTGGGGTCCACAATCACAGGCACCATCGATGCCTGCTTGGCGGCCGCCCTAACACGCTCCCATGGGAGCCCAGACCGAGCACCCACTGGATCTCAGGCGGGATGCAGGCATTCGGGTCAACTCCATTCATACGGCTTTGGGACAGCCACGTGCATCTCCACACTTCCCAAGTTCATGGGAAATTTTGAAAAAAAACTTCTCTGATTGTCAAGGCATTCTCTCTGGTCCTTTCTCAAAATCTTCCCCCAGAATGAAGTTCATGAATACGCATCACGCAGCACGTAGCCGCTGACCCCAAGTATACTTATTTCTTCAAAATACAGAACTTTAGGAGTACAAAAGGCTTATTGGAAGAGAAAAAAGAAAGAAAGAAGAGGAGAAAACAAAAACCCACAGAACTTCCAAGATAATTCAAGCATGAATCCACGGGGCCACGGAAGCCAAGGCTGCCCCTCAGGGCAGGTGCGGCATTCTCCCAGGTTTCTGGAGTATGACTGGGGGTTCACCTCTGGAAAGCCGGGGCTCCTTCACCTCCAGGAAAGATTCAGTGCATTGTCAACACCGAGGACACGGGAGCTGGAGGAGCCCACTGAAAATGACCTGCCACTCTATCCTTTGAATGGCAACCTCACTACCCACCAGAGAGAAAGAGGACACAGTGACAGGTCTTCTGCAGTCCAGGTTCCTGCACATCAGGCTGCAGCCCCTCCTGGCGTCCCCAACACAGCAGTGCAAGGAAGGCCCTCTGTCCTCTCCAGGCCCCTCCCAGAGGTTCTCCTGGGGAGGGCACCCAGGGATGAGTGGCTCCTGGGCTCAGTCTGCTCTACTCCCAAGGCCCTTGGGAAATCAACAGGGTCAGCTCAGGAGAGGCAGAGAAGGGGTGAGGCTAATAGGTTTTGGTTTTTGAAAGGTCTGAGGTTAGACCCTCTGGGCGTCAGAGACCGCACCTCAGATGATGCCAGGGTGAACATCTCATACACGCTCCTGAAGGTGGGAGGGGAGATCTCAGCCCAGAGCCGAAGGTGTAGATGGATCTGATGATGTGGGAAGAGGAAGGGAAATGGGAACTTCACTTGGAAAAGGAGAGAGGCCACACAGTTCCGAAGGGCAGGGCACTGGCCACAGACTGCCCTGTACGCCCAGCTCCACAAGACACCAGGGACCTGGCAGAGGATCAGACTGCACACAGGACCCTCGCTGAGGCTGCACACACATTATCTCAGTGCCCTCTCTGGCTCCTACAGGACTTCTGGGGACTCTGAAGCCTGATAGCTCTGCACAGCCACCCACCAGTGACAAAGGCGTGGCCACGAAACAGTAGAGGGCCACGAAGGATTTTCCGAATCACTGCCCCTCCCCAGAGGCCCACTGAGAGCTTTCCAAGCTGACCATGACCCTCTCCCTGACTGGGGCAGATCCCATTTGCACTGTGGATACCAGAAAAAGAGTCAATCCCATGGCCCCCAGAGACCCCCAACCTTTTGGAATTCATGTCCTTGTATAAGTCCTGCTTCTAAACAGACGGTATACACAGGTGAGGGGAGGTCGCTTCTGAGATTAGGTTAAGAGACTGGGGCTACCGGTGTGGGCATCCTCCCATCTTCCCTGCCAACTTCCCTCCCTCCCACAGAGGCCAGTTACCATGTCAGCTGCCCTAAGGAGAGACTCACGGAACAGGAAACTGAGGTCCTCAGTCCCAAAGTCCATGAGAAGCTGAACCCTCCCCGAGCCGGGCCTTCAGAAGAGACCACAACCCCGCTGACATCCTGACTGCAATGTCGTGAGGGCCCCAGCAAGGCGGCACCCAGCTAAGCTGTGCAGGTTCCCGTCCCACAGACAGCGTGAGACAATAAAGTTTTGTTGTTTTAAGCCTTTACATTTTGAGGTAAGTTGTCACACAGCAATAGATATAACTAATACAACCCTTTACACAATCTATCACACTGGCTATGGTCACTGATACAGCACAGTTCAACAGAAAAGATAAAAACAGTAAGACATTTGTAATGCATGGCAGCGAGTTTATACTACCTACAGGACAGAGAACGCTAACAAAAAACAAGCGGAACCCTCTAAATCCTCTGCTGCCCAGGCTGACATGAGGTCTGTGATACATCCACTTCTGTAAACTCACGGGGTAAACGTTCTTCTCCTCACACCAGCAATGCACACAGGCTGAAGGAACGGAAAGTCTGCTGTGATGTTCACTTACCCCAGATGCTTAAAATAAATTCCAGGGCTACGCTCAACATGCACGGAGTTAACTCAGGCACCCTGGGGTCTCCGCTCTGACTCACGCACACCCATAAAATCTGGGGAACATTAAAAACATCTATCAGAGCTTGGGCCCCACATTAAGAATGCAGCCTCCTAGACCCCCCTCTGAATGATAATTCACTGGTAAGCAGACCTTGCTTTCTTATTCTTAGAAGTGGTCCTTGAACTGCAGCTACGATTAAGTCTGAGCTCTCAGAGAAAAAGAGCATGTAGGTAAATATTAAAGGCAGTCTGCACAGAGGTTCAGGGCACAAACACCGCTGCTCCTGAGATAGGGAACGCCATGAGCCGAGGCAGGAGCAGGCCTCATCCGCAACACAAGGGGCAGAAATGGGAAGGCTGCAAAACCACGCAGGTGCCATGCCCTCATGTGCCCAGATGCTTGGGTGGCCCTGGATGGTTTCCTAGGATCACGGCATTTCTGGAGCCTTCTGAGACTGCAGAGGTCACCAGATCCAAACTTTACAGAGAACCTGAGACTCAACATGGCCAGTTCACTCCTAGTCCTATGTCCTTAGGACCCTGATGTACGTCTCCTGCTCCCCCAAAGCAGCACTTCAGGGGCTTGTGGAGCCAGATTGAGCCACACCAGCCAGATGCAAAACATGGCTATGTCTCACGAAGCCACACCCCACAGTCCCTGAACCACACTCCAAGGGAGAGCTCTCCAGAGCAGACAGAGAACATCTGCAGAAGCAAAAAGCCAGACGAGCATGTAAAGTCATGAAAAGAAAAAAAATCAAAGAGGCAGGTGGGCACATACCCAACTGTTAGCAGGGGAGTCCCTCTGAGGAGTGGGACTGTGGGAAGGAAGAGGCTCCAAGAGGCTGGAACGCTTTTTAGCTGCATGCACGACTTTAAAAACAGCTAACTGACCAGGCGCGGCGGCTCACACTTGCAATCCCAGCACTTTGGGAGGCCAAGGTGGGCAGATCACGAGTCCAAGAGTTCGAAACCAGCCTGGCCAACATGGTGACACCCCATGTGTACCAAAAATACAAAAACTAGCAGGCTGTGGTGGCGTTGTGTCTGTAGTCCCAGCTACTCAGGAGGCTAAGGCAGGAGAATTGCTTGAGCCTGACAGGCAGAGGTTACAGTGAGCCGAGATCACGCCACTGCACTCCAGCCTGGGCAATAGAGTGAGATTGTGTCTCAAATAATAATAATAATAATAATAATAATAATAATAATAAAAATAAAATAAAAGCAGCTACCACTTCCAAAATGCTCCATGTGCGATGAGAACTATTTTAAGCGGCTGTGAGTGGTAACTAACGCAACACATCAGCAGCCAACAACTCCATTCCGCTGGGCTGGTTCGCACAGTGCAGGTGTGCATGCCATGAGGAGGACACGCCCAGCACAGATGTCTGTCAGCTCTGGATGAGGCTTCAGGTGAGTCCCCAACATCTCAGGTGCAGGCATGACACACACACTCTCCCTCCACCCCAGATGCCTTCAGAAGAGCGTGCCATTGGCTCTAAGGAGCCCAGGAGGCCCAGATCCTGTAAGATAACATCACAACACAGCGGCCCGGGGTCAGGGACATCTGCTCAAAACTCGCTCCCTCTAGGCACCCGCCAGCCCCACAGCTGCTCTTTGTGCATCAGCTTTACGGAAGGGTTAAATTACCAACGCTGTCCTCCCGCCTCTAGAACAGCCACAGAGTCAGGTGCCAGTCTGCGCTCTTAGTCGAAGGATGTTGGCCACAGAAACTTCCAATGGCCTTAGGACCCCAACTCCATAGCTCCCAACCCCATCACGGGCAGCAACGTGGACAGGTCACACAGGTGCCATGGGGAGCACCTCCTGGGGACCCACCTCCCAGTCCATGTCTTTGGTCCCAATACTTGATGAGCTGTGATCAGAGCACGTATCCACAGGCAGAGCTCTGGAAGGTTCTCTCCGAGGGACCCGTTGAGCCCCTCACTGCATTCTCCATCACACCTTCCGGAGGAAGACACAAGGGTCCCTCTGCCCCCGGGGTCCACAGGAGAGCCTCCAGCCATGGAAGCATGCCTCTCTACCCTCTGGGTTGGGCTCCGCTCCCCGCGCCAGGTCCTGGGGGCAGGAGGGAGACAGCAAGGCCAGAAGGCAGTGCAATCTCATTCCCAAAGAGGCACCCAGGAAGGGTTAAACGGATTGTTAAGAGACAAAACTGATGAAAACGACTTCAACACAATCTGATGAGGTCAGCAAGTAGAGAGGCCTAATGACACTTGTAAGAAAAAACATCTGTCGGTGTCAAAAGGTCAGCAGGAAGTGAGTGGGATTTACGTGGCTGGGATTGGCCAGACCAGCACTCCTCGAAAGAGAGACACACACATGGCTTAACTTAGCCTGAGAGGAACAACAAAAACCCCTTTCAATTGTCCTGTGACCAGCCCCCGCCTCCCTCTACACAACAGGCCAGACCCTGAGCTATGAAATCCGTCTGGGCCCCTGACTGGCAATTAGCTCTCTGTTCATTCACTGATCGGCCACTGAGGCCCAGACTCCCCACCGTGAGTCTTCTGGGGATGACGTTTTTGCTCTGTGTATCCCTTTTCCAGGCCACAGAATCTCCAGCTTGACTTTTTCCTTGGAACACAACGAGGGTCACCTGAATAGCAAATGTTTCAATAAATCCATCATCACAAAAACCAAAACAAGAAGTTTCTCTGGAAAACAGGAAGTCCTGGTACATAGCATGGCTTAAAATAGGGCCCGTTTCATCTGCTGACAAAACTCCAGTCTCTGAAGCCTCTTGGAGCTTTGTCCGGGATCCAACTTACCTTTTAACGCTCCTTCAGTAAAGCATCCCAGTGCCTCGGGCAACAGACTGGCCTGGACTTCGTTATACTCTGTCGCAGGTCACAGGTCTGGGTCCTGGCCGTCCCACTTCCTGTTCACAGGCCCCCCAGAGGGTCTCACGGGAAGCCAGGCTCAGGGCCACGGCAGGAATGAGGCCTGGCGCTTTCATGCCATAAATGAGCTGAGGTGGCGGGGTGCGGGGTACGGGGGGGCGGGGTGTGTGCTTTTCAGCCTTCTCATCTAAAGCATTTCTAATGTGGAGGCCTCTCAGCGTTAGTATTCTGCTTGTTCTTTATGAACTGTTTGAGTTTTACAGGAGCCCTGACTGGGAGAAACTTTTGGGCTGTCACCTGAACTTGACCACTGTGCAGTAGGCAAAGTGAGGGAACCCAGTTGCACCCAGCCAGCCGGGAATATGCAGCTGTGCCCTCCCCAAAGTCACCCACTATAAAGAATACGGGCACCAGAAAACTCCAGAAAGACGTTAAAAGTTCTTCACGTGATAGGTTTGCACACACAGTGCTGCCTCACAAGATGCCTCCTGGGCACCATCCCGTAAAGGTGCTCTCACCTGATCTAACCATCCATTCCTCTCCTGCTGATTTTTGCCTTTTCCGTGCTAACTGCCAAGGATCTGGGCGACGGTGTTCACGCAGCGAGGCACGGGTGTGTGTCACCACTATTCCCCTGCTGAAATGTGAAGCCACGGCCGGGTGCAGTGGCTCACACCTGTAATCCCAGCACTTTGGGAGGCTGAGGCAGGCAGATCACCTGAGGTCAGGAGTTCGAGACCAGCCTGGCCAACATGGCGAAACCCCATCTCTACTAAAAATACAAAAATTAGTGAGGTGTGGTGGCACAGTAGCTCACACCTGTAATCCTGGCACTCACTCTGGGATGGCGAGGTGGGCAGATCACCTGAGGTCGGGAGTTTGAGACTAGCCCGGCCAACATGACGAAACCCTGTCTCTACTAAAAATACAAAAATTGGTCAGGCGTAATGGCGCACACTTGTAATCTCAACAACTCAGGAGGCTGAGGCAGGAGAATCATTTGAACCCAGGAGGCAGTGGCTGCAGTGAGCCAAGATTACGCTACTGCACTCCAGCCTAGGCGATAGGGTGAGACTCTGTCTCAAAATAAAAAGGCACAGAGAGATCAGAGAATCAAGTCTACAAAATTCTTCACACGGAGATTCCACCACTACCAAAAGCAAATTCCCACGGTCAGGCAGGTGACGAGGACCTTCAGGAGATTTCCTTACCACTAGGATGGGCAAGGGGAGGTTTCTGCACGGGTACTGGAGGCTCACTGTGTGAAGCTTCTGGGGATGGCACTGTCACTTTTGTCTCCTTTGCTGGTGCTAACCAAAGTGTGGGCGGTGGGGGAGAGAGGCATGTTTAAGTAAAAAGGAGACACAAGCAATGCTAGTTGTTTCAGGATCCTGGTGGGGTTTGTTGGTTTACAGAGGAGAAAATCAGCTACATGAAGGTACCTGAGGGGTAAGACATATGCAATCTCACTTCAGAAATGTGAATTGAGGCCGAGCATGGTGTTTCACACTTGGAATCCCAGCACTTGGGGGGCCAAAGCGAGCAGGTCATTTGAGGTAAGGAGTTCAAGACCAGCCTGGCCAACATAGCGAAACTCCCTCTCTACTAAAAATACAAAAGACTAGCTGGGTGTGGTGGTGCACGCCTGTAATCCCAGCTACTTGAAAGGCTGAAGCACTAGAATCACTTGAACCTGGGAGGTGGAGGTTGCAGAGAGCAGAGATTGCATCACTGCACTCCAGCCAAAAGTGACATGATTTAGATGGAATTTACTCCGAACCCAAGGCTTGTCACCGTCAACCCATCCTGATCCACACCTGACCTGGACCCATTAGCCTAATGTCCACACTAAGATTTTCACACTGTTTTTCGACGTGGACCCCAGAAGCCATGCTCCAAGGCCACTGATGCTGAAGCAGTGGGCAGCTCAACGAGCAGTGGGAGCCACCCCCTCCCCCCACCAATTTCCCGCCCCACCAGCTCCAGGAGGCGGAATTTGTCAGCGTTTGTCTGGATTCACTGGGAGTCAGGAAGGGGCCTGTCTGGGAGCTTGTGTTGGGTCTGGCTCTGCTGATCTTTTGTGGGGAGAGACTTAGGATGAAATGAGGTAAAGGACAGAACAGGCTCACTCGCAGGACTTCGTGGGTTAGCCACGAGTTCAACACACCTGAGCCGGTCCCACTGCTCATCCCTCCCAGGGCCCAAAGGCTCTTCCATGTCACTGAAGTTATCATATGGCGGGCAGATTCGAACCGTCTATCCCAGTCACTCTTTTGAAGAGTGAACAATATGGAGAATGTGAACATATGTGGCCACGCAGCTGATATACACAAGCATTCCCCACAGCCATTTATTTTAAGGCACCGTGTGCTATTTTTATCCTCCACAGAAACGCTGCCAAGGGAATCCGCAGAGGAAAACAAAGGCTCCGGAGCTGCGCGGGCTACTCTGGCTTCACACTTTCACACGACAAATGATCACAGCACACTATTTGCCACCTTGTCTCAGAGACAAATGTCATGAAATAAGTCACTTGTCATTATTTGAGTTCAAGTACTTTTTCTTAAAAAACGGCTCTTAAACACAGATGCATTTTTTCTTAACTACTGGTCATGATATTCCATTGCCCCCACCCACGTGTATGTGTGTGTGTGCGCGTGTGTACATGTGCGTGTCTGTTGCGGCTTACCTGTAACACTGGTTCTGAGCAAGTGAAACATTTGCCAATGTGTTGTGGAAGAGAGTAGCAGTGCTCCTCCCCACCAGGGAACGTTCCCGAGTTGCCATCTCTGCCTGTGATTATGTGCAGGGCAGTCATGCGGAAGAGAGATTCTGCGTGGGCAGAACCATGACCAAGGGAGAGGGGAAGCCAAGAGGAGAGATTTCAGATGGATAAACAAGTTTCTCACAGTCGAGGAATAAGAACCACACGGGCAGGCTTCCTCGGAGAGGCCCGTGCCCCAACCTAGAGGACATGAAGCCCAGACCAGGACTGTGACCTGCAGCTGGAGACCCCTCTTGACCCATGGGGGCTGGTGTGCTAAGGTGCAAAGGGAGGGAAGAGCAACATGCCGTGTGACACCTGCAGACAGTTCTTCCTGTTCTGGAATCTTCCGGTTGGCCCCAGGGGTGTACCCTAGGGCAGCCCACAGCCAGCCCCTGCTAGATCCCGGCTCCCGGCAACCCTCAATGCTGAACTCTCCCGGGAGTCCTGTGGCGGCAAACAGCCCTGGTATGTACCATTTTATTTTCACTCAAAACATCCTTCCTGGGACCGTCCCAGCAAGCTGAGCATACTATTTTCAACTAAGGCCCTGGCATTGTCTAGGAATGTTTTCAGGGCTAAGCAAATTGCTAAAGCAAACATCTTATTTTCGTCTGCAAGGACAGCCAAGCGCTGTAAAAATACTTCCCGATAGGACTTCCAGTGGAACGGCCCCCTCTGGTGGTGCCGTTGGCACCAGGCACTCTGGTTCAGGGAAAGTTCTCACTGGGCCTCCGGGGCTACACCCACACTTCCCTTGACGGTGGCTCCACTGGCAGCCGCCCTGCTCCGCACCCCTAGATGCCCCAGAAGGCCAGAGAAGGCCTGTGGGCAGGAATGGGTACAGGCCCTGCAGCACCAGGAACAGGGCCTCCCTCACCTCTCCTCCTTCCTGCTCCAAGGGACAGCCACAATTTGACACCGAATCCCACAGATCCCAGTTCCAGGAGTGGCCTGGGACTCAGACACCAGGTGACCTGGGTATGGGAGAATAGAACGGGGTCTACAGCAGCCAAGTCTGAGGCTCCCACACCAAGCCAGAGGCAACTGAGAGCTGGTACCACAGGCCAGACGGAGCCCCCGTGCAGCATCCTGGACCCGCTAGCTAGCCTGCATTCCTGGGTTCAGTATCCTGGACCTGCGAGCTGGCCTGCATTCCTGGGTTCTCAAATGCACCTCGGTGAGGTGCCACCCCCTCACGGTCACTACAACTGTCACACCTTTACTGAGAGGAGCCGCTGTAGCAATAAGCAGGCTCCCCGGTTCATGGCATTCTGTGCACTGTTCCCAGCACTTTGCATGAATTCACTCATTCCTCCCAACAGTCTCAGGAATCAGGTATGCTTTCCTCATCTAAAATGACTCAACGGAGGCCCAGGGTAGAAAACAACTGGCCAAAGACATAGCTGGGGTGGAGGTGGGACTGAAGTCGTGAGCCAAGGGGTCGTCCACACCCTGAGCTTGTGATGGACCTAAGCTCCTGTGTGTTTCACTTCCTGTTTCAATTGCTAAACTGAGAGGGCCCTGAGCGACTGCTCCCACTGGGGCTGGGGAAGCAGAACCGAGTGGACTCAAAACGGTGCCAACAGGGGAACGGGGTATACAGGGGGTGGCTGAGGTCTACAACCCTCAGTTCTGGACAACTAGAAAGAGAGGTCCCTGAACGGGGAGTCGGGGGCACAGAGGTGCTCTCAAAACTCCGCTAGTGTTAGTCCTTTTATTTTAGGAAAACACACTGAACTACTTGCTGCTGTAATAGAAGCTGGGGTTTACTGTATAATGGCCTGCTAGGGTGTGTCTGTAAGAGAATGCACGTGAAATGAGGGTGATGAGGACATCTGCTTTTTTAAGTCTGTCCTGTTTAAAGCTCTACATTTGTAACGTGGGGACAGTGCCACCCACTCTGAAGGCTGCAGGGAGGCTCTGGGACAGCAGACACCAACTGGAGCACGCAGAACGCAGCGTGAGGGGTTAGCGTTAGGGTTAGGGTCACTGCCATCAGTAATAAAAAACATGGAGGGACCGGGTGTGGTGGCTCACACCTGTAATCCCAGCACTCTGGGAAGCCAAGGCAGCTGCATCACCTGAGGTCAGTTTAAGACCAGCCTGACCAACACGATGAAAGCTCGTCTCTACTAAAAATACAAAAAACTAGCCAGGCATGGTGGCACACGCCTGTAATCTCAGCTACTCAGGAGGGCTGAGGCAGGAGAATCTCTTGAACCTGGGAGGTGGAGGTCGCAGTGAGCTGAGATCGCGCCACTGCACTCCAGCCTGGGCAACAAAGCGAGACTGTATCTCAAAAAGTAAAAAATAAATAAACCACTGAGGGCACCCAAGGAACGGCATCTGCTGTGCACCCATGTTTTTCTAATGGCCCCAAGAGAGGCTGGCTGAACAGACAACTGTGCTCAGATGATCTTTCTGGCGTTCCAGTGAGCAGGCTAGACCTCCACAGGAAGGGAGCTTAGCCAAAGAAAGGACAGCTCCCCAGCAGCGAGGCAGGGCCCTGGGCAGCTGTGCACAGCCACGGCCAGCCTCGACCTGGACCTCAGCCCCAACCGTGTGCTGTGCTAAATGGCCATCATTGGTGGAACCAAAAACGAACAATGGGAAAATTATCACATTATCCTTCTACGAAGCAATCTGGAAAGCTAATTACGTGTTACCCTGAGCACATCTTCATCTCCGATGTGGAAACAGCATGGGCGAATTAGTCCGGAGGGGAAAAACATCACACTTAAGAAATACGGAGAATGTATTTCTCTGCAAGCCACACACGTGTTTTACCCACGTGTCATGAGGCCTGTGGCACCCTGATGGGGACTGAGCGTTCATTCCTCTGCCCACGTGAGGAACCAACAAAAGATGGCAAGGACGCCCCAGGATAACACCCAGACACGTCGACCCGTGCGTAAGGCCTCACGCACGGTCCTTTCTTGCTGTGGCAAAACCGTTAAGTTTCTCTCAACACACACAAAACCGAAGTAAAATGCTCGTCCTCTGGCTCCCCTACAGTAGTAAAAATTAATTGCCACATAAAATTGCTGATTCCTACCAAATGAAGCTATACGATTTATCAACTCACGGATGGCGCAAACTCAATAGTGGTTTAACTACATCACCTGAGTTATTGCTGTGTTTTCTCTCAGTGACAGCTTTACGGGCAATGTAAGTTTTGCGAATTCATTCACACAGGACAAACTTCCAAAGCAAACAAAGGCACTAAGCAGACACAGCTCTCCCGCGGCTATGTCACAGTGATTCTCGAAGCCACAGGGTGTCTGGGCAAGAAGCGTGGACTCCCTGTGTAGGGACGCCTGCGGCAAGTGCATCAGCCACATTTCCCCCCACCCCCAGGCTGCAGCGCCACCTTCTCAGGGGTGCTCTCTGCTGAAGCCCTCAATCCTCCGCACCCCAACTTTAGAGGCCAGCGTAATGTAATTATCCAACTCCACCTCCACATAGGAATCCAGTTATTTAAAATGCATTAAAAAAGTAAATCACTACCAGTAGCTTTTGTATTTTCGACCAGGGCAATGAACTTATAAATCGCTTGTATATATGGTGTGGAAGACAATTCGATGTGAACACCTCAGGGAACACCATAGTCTCCTCTGTTCTCACCAGAGTTTGCCTGGGAGCCAGGACATCCCTATCATCTTATGGGTTCTGTTTTTTTCATAATTCGTCTCCTGCCCATTAGACAACAATGGATTGATCTTTTTCTGATCTGCATTAGGCCAGGCACACACAGGTAAGTCACCTTCCGGTTTCCGCAATCATGGGAACATCAAGTACTTCTTCCAAACTCAGGCCTTCAGAGCAAAATAACTTTGGCAGGAGGGGTGCAGTCCCTGGGGAAACAGTGTTTTTGGTGAGGACAATGCCGAGGTCACCCATCGGTCTCCAAAGAATAGCAGCTCTACTTCTCAAGGGAAGAGAGCCCCAACTCTAAGAATTTCAGGTACAAGAAAAAACACAAGTGCCACAATCCATTGCCCACGTTTGCCTTATGTTCTATATATAGTCAGGGTGCATGCTTTGAATCCGTTTTAGAATCCTGTTCTTAAGGACAACTTGAAATAAAAATCAGAGAAGTTTCGTTTCAAAAAAGGCAGAGAGGTGACTATCCACCCAGTGGATTGCACCCATTCTCGCCACGCCAATGTCCCTGGTCAGCCTTGACCCTGCTTCCCTGACTATGTAGTGAGATGTGGGGATTCAGCCCAAGGCTTGCGGTTAAAAGACACAGGAAGAAAAGACAAAGAATGAAATCTTTCTGGTTTGGTGACTTAGCTCAGAGCTGGTCTGGTTCTTCTCTACTTTCTTGCCAAGTTTTGCATATTTGGGATTTCAGTTTCACTAGTTTCCCCACCTCACTGGTTTTACTGCTTAATGAGCAGAGAATATTCTCCCACAGGTAACCACAACTGTTTCACACAGAACATGAAATACCCAGCAAAGAAACTCACTCGATGATGAGATGTTTGCCACTAGAAAATACATCGTACTGTCCCCATTCCATGGGTTCTCCAAACCGCTCTACACAAAAACTGTGGTTGGGGGGTTGCTTGACAGACTGTTCTTTGACTGGGCTCTTTGGGATCTGGTCTTTCAGGGAGGTCCAGCCATCATCAGATCCAAGTGGAAGTCTTGCAACTGGGGCACTCTGCTTGAACTCAAATGCCCCCAACAAGAGCCTCATTCTCTTCATGATAATTTCCTGCGCCGCACACATGAATCTGTGTGCTTTTCTGAATGTGCACTTTTTTTTTTTTTTTGAGGCGGAGTCTCGCTCTGTCGCCGGGACTGGAGTGCAGTGGCCAGATCTCAGCTCACTGCAAGCTCCGCCTCCTGGGTTTACGCCATTCTCCTGCCTCAGCCTCCCGAGTAGCTGGGACTACAGGCGCCCGCCACCTCACCCGGCTAGTTTTTGTATTTTTAGTAGAGACAGGGTTTCACCGTGTTAGCCAGGATGGTCTCGATCTCCTGACCTTGTGATCCGCCCGTCTCAGCCTCCCAAAGTGCTGGGATTACAGGCTTGAGCCACCACACCCGGCTGAATGTGCACTTTTTAAAACACTGAAAACAACCCTAGGATGAGTCAACATTTTAATGCAGCTCATACCTGACTGTCAACTTCAGCAAAATAAAGAGAAGGAAGAGCAAAGCCCACAGGGACTTTGGGGAAGGGGAGGTGGTGAGGGGAAAAGGCAGGATCTGGCTAACAAATGCCAGTATCAGGGAAATACCAAGTCCACATCCTGCGCAGTCAGCTCCCCAGGATTTGTTTTTGTGGGTCTCTGAGCTGAGAGCTAAGCGGGCAGGAGGGAGAAAGTGGGAGGTGAAGTTAGAGGAGGGACTCACTGCAGTGGTACACTGTCAGCTCTTGTGGCCAGCCCAGGGGAGAAGAAATCCCACCACATTTACATCCATTCATGCTCCATATGAAGAAGCTGAGGGCCACTGTCCTCTTCCAGCTATTCGATTCAGCTGGCTTTCCAGTCTATCAGAAAAATGCCATCATTGGCTGGGCATGGTGGCTCTCACCTATAATCCCAACACTTTGGGAGGCTGAGGTGGGCAGATAGCTTGAGCTAGGAGTTTGAGACCAGCCTGGCAACATGGCGAAACCCTGTCCTAAGGAAAATACAAAAATTAGCCCGGCTTGGTGGCATGCGCCTGTAATCCCAGCTGCCCAGGTGGCTGAGGTGGGAGGATCGCTTGAGCCCAGAAGGCAGAGGTTACAGTGAGCCCTGATTGTGCCATGGCACTCCAGCCAAAAAAAAAAAGCCGTCATCTTCTTGATGGTGAACTCCTTCTAATGCTCAGGCTGATGTCCTAACACCCAGGACAACGTCTGAGTGACCAGTGGCTCTTGGCTGAGGGATGTGAGCTGTGAGCCCCTACATCATAGCTTCCGTTAACATGGCGATGGCTAGACACAGGCAGCCACCCCTCTAACAAGTCACATCCCAAATCCTAACCCCAGCAGAGCCAGAGACTCAATGCTTTCTGTCACATGGAGCTACCAACATCAGGACCAGCAGGGAAATCGGCAAAACATCAATTCAGATTGTCCAGTGCCTTCTAAGCAGTCAGGTGCATGCACTGTGCTAGGTGAAGGCAGGCAGGGTGCGCAGATGTAACGGAGGAAGCAGGCACGGCCAAGCACCCTAGAAAGTGCTGTCATGTTTCGTACAGGAGCCTGCTGCAGGTGGCTCACAGGGACTGGAAGCATGGCCCAGAAGTGTGGGCAGCATCTTTTCTGTTTGCACGACTCAAAGTTTGCCTGGTGGACGAGGGTGACACCTGCACAGAAGCCAGGGAGTACGGTGCACCAACCTTCAGTGTAATCTCCAGTCCTGCCACTGACTAGTGAGCTGTGTGACTCTGGGTACATCACCTGAGCCCTTCACACCTGGGGGTTTCTTAGCCATAAACGGAATGACCTCACCAGAATTTTAAAATGTAACAAAAAAGGAACCAGCCCATGTGTCACTCAGTAAATGCCTCAGGGTGAACTCGAGAATCCGGAAGTCTCCGGGGGAGATCAGCGTGTGCAACGTGCCTCTTCCTATCTCCCCTGGGCAGTCTTCCCAGCTCCATGGAAAAGTCTCTGGTCAACTAAACGCAGGCAAGGCCGCTGAGTTCCTGAAAGCCTCCGCCTGACCACCAGGCCCAGGTGTCAGGGAAGGGCGACGCCTACTGATGGACAACCAGACACCGCCAAGTCCACCTGCTTTGTGGGGCGATTCACTGTTGGCTGGCAAAGGCTTACACTTTTTTCTTTAAAGAATTTTTTAATTTAGAAATTACACACCAAAAAAAGTCTTCTGTGAAACCCATAACCCAGTCCAGGAATGAGAAAAACATCACACAAACTGCAGTAGAGGAACACTCCATGAAATATACGATCATGGCCGGGCGCGGTGGCTCACGCCTGTAATCCCAGCACTTTGGGAGGCCGAGACGGGCGGATCACGAGGTCAGGAGATCGAGACCATCCTGGCTAACACAGTGAAACCCCGTCTCTACTAAAAAATACAAAAAACTAGCCGGGCGAGGTGGCGGGCACCTGTAGTCCCAGCTACTCGGGAGGCTGAGGCAGGAGAATGGTGGGAACCCGGGAGGTGGAGCTTGCAGTGAGCCGAGATCCGGCAACTGCACTCCAGCCTGGGCCACAGCGCGAGACTCCGTCTCAAAAAAAAAAAAAAAAAAAGAAATATACGATCATAATCAAAACTGTCGCGGTCATCAAAAATAAGGAAAGACCGTGAAACTGCCACTGCCACATGGGGCCTAAGGAGAAAGACAGTGACACGTAAGGTGAGAAACTGGATGGGATTCTGGGATGGAAAAAGGACATTAGGTCATTAGAATACAATGTAGACTTCAGTTAATATTAATGTATTGATAACTGGTTCATTAGCTTTTAACAAATGTCTCATATTACTGTAATGTCAAATGATAATAAGGAAACCAGGTGAGGAGATTACACAGGAACTCTCCGTGTAACCTTCTAGACGTTTCTGTAAATCAAACTGTTCTTAAAAATACCTATTTAAAGGGGAAAAAAACTGCTTCTATATATGCCATTTATCAAACTTCTTATCTCAAAACCCAGGCAAAGGATATAATATAAACCAAAATATATGAGAAACCAAAGGAAAATATTAATGGCACGCATAACCCTCATTCTCTTTCTCTCAAAGCACTAAGTCACAGCAAGTGTTAGCTGCCAGCCTGCGTATGTAGCCTTTAGTTCAAGGAAGGCCCCGACCTGTACACTGAGCCAAGCATCGAGTCCCATGGGCAGGGCCCGTGGTGGGACTCCCTGACCTGGGTCATCCTGTGCCCCCACCTCTGAAGCAGCCAAGTGCACAGTCTGCCCAAGCAGCCACCAGGCTGCAGATCCAGGGCGGGTCGACGTATACCCCAGGAGACACCCCCAATTTCAGGTCCTCCTTGGTGGGCCTCTCGCCTGCCCACTTGCCACAGGATCTACCTGCCCTCTGGTGCCAAGCAACGCCGGATGAATACCCACTACCTCCAGACAGTCAGATGGGCCTCCACTCAGCGGGGGTCTCCAACAAGCAGCCAGTCGGCAAAGCGAGGAAGACGACAGTCAATTTCACCATGCGGCCCAGGCACACAGTCTCCAGAGGGTCCTGGGAAGCTTCACAGCTGAGCCACTGTTCTGCCCCATGACCTTCCCGGTCTGCGAAGGACACGTCCATCCTGACCACCGATGTTCACTGAGCCTCTGCTAGGCACAGGGTAAACACCATACAATGACCACCCCCAAATTCAGAAGTGTCAAACTTCATCTTCATCTACATTAAAGAATTCAAGCTATGTAGACAGGGAGTTATATAACCAAAAGAAAATGTTAATTTGCACACATAACCCCATCCCCTTTCTCTCAGAATAGTTAAGTTATAAAAATCTAGAAAGTAGAGAACATTTTATTTGCGGTTTGGATAACTATGTTTTACTGCGCAATGAAACTCAGAATGTTGCCACTAACAGGCCACAGGTTTCAGGGCGGCAGGAAGGCCAGGAAGAAGCAAGTGTCCTGGAGGTGGCAGCTTCGTCTCTATACCACACCACAAATGCTGGGTGTCCTGGAACAAGGTGGCCAGGGTGCAAAGGTCCGAATGCCGTGGCCGAGACAAGTACTGGGTTTCCCAGTGTGGTCCCTTGGGTGAAGGAGCTACAAAGGACTCATCAGCACCCTGCGCAGAGGGGTTTCTGAGCACAGGACCAGGCCCTGGAAGGTGGGAGTCCTGAGACCAGCAGGGCAGTAGGAGATGCTCCCTGCCTATTCCTTTGCAACTTTGAGGTCAGGGTTGCTTTGCCCTGCTGGGGGAATCTGCCCCTGCTGTCTCCGAGGCCCCACTCTCCCCTCAGCCAGCTGGAGCACTGGGTTCTCCTCTGGATCCTGACACTCGACCTTAGACAACTCATTTTACTGTGTATCCTCCCGTCGCAGGCGGGGGCAGGGAGATCAGCTACGGGAACAGAAGGGTTGGGGTAGAGCTGGTGCCCACCCCCACCACTAGCCAAACAGCCTCAGGGCTGGCCTCTTCCAGTGGCCTTTCTCAGGACCAAGGGTTTCTTGTTTCCTGCCTGCCTTGGCTGAGTGACCACCAGCTGCCTACCAGCCAGCTCCTGCGAATCAGGACCTTCTATCGACAACACTACAAACAAATTGTGTTATGACTTTGTAAAGCTTTAAATTCCAAAATCAGAATTGGGATTAGTCCAAGCTGTAAACATCCACAATGATGAGTTTCATAAAATACTGCCTATGGCCAAGTGCGGTGGCTCAAACCTGTAATCTCAGCACTTTGGGAGGCTGAGGTGCGTGGATCACCTGAGGTCAGGAGTTCAAGACCAGCCTGGTCAACATGGTGAAACCCCATCTCTACTGAAAATACAAAAATTAGCTGGGCGTAGTGGTGCGCACCTGTAAAACCAGCTACTCAGGAGGCTGAGGCAGGAGATCTGCATGAACCCAGGAGGCAGAGGTTGTAGTGAGCCTGAGATCCCGTCACTACACTCCAGCCTGGGCGACAGAGGGAGACTCCATCACAGACAAACAAACAAAATTCCTGGCTGAAAGTTTCCATTAAGACAAGCTTGTTTTCTGATATTAAATCCCCAAGCCAGGGCACGGTCATTTCTGTTTGTTGTGCCATCTAATCAGGACGTGGAGATTTCTGTCGAGAGTCTCCTTTTTAATGGAGGTTCTCATACAGAGGATTTTGTTGTTTTCCCTACTCCCCAACTCCCCCACCATCAGGAAGTTGACAGAAAGCAAAGATGTGAAATTACTTCCTTTTCCATACCACACACACACACAAACCCTGAAAGAACTGAATATAGAAAGATAAAAAGTTACCCTAAGTAACTATAGACTTTGGATAGTAACAATGCATCAATTACTTTGGGAGGTCTAGCTGGGCAGATCACTTGAGGTCAGCAGATATATATATATATATATATATGTCACTAACTGTAACAAATGCATCATACTGGCCGGGCACGGCAGTTCACACCTGTAATCCCAACACTTTGGGAGGCTGAGGCAGGCGGATCACCAGGTCAGGAGATCGACACCAACCTGGCTAACAAGGTGAAACCCCATCTCTACTAAAAATACAAAAAATTAGCTGGGTGTGGTGGTGTGTGCCTATAGTCCCAACTACTTGGGACGTTGAGGCAGGAGAACTTGCTTGAATCCGGGAAGCGGAGGTTGCTGTGAGCCAAGATCGTGCCACTGCACTCCAGCCAAAGCGACAGAGCGAGACTCCCTCTCAAACAAACAAACAAACAAAAAACAAATGTATCATACTAATGTAAGATGGTAATTATAGGGAAAGGCCAGGTGGGGTGGCTCATGTCCGTAATCCCAGTGCTTTGGGAGGCTGAGGTGGGAGGATAGCTCAAGTCCGGAATCTAGAGACTTTGGCAAGCCGTGATGGGGCCACTGCTTTCCAGCCTGGGTGACAGTGAGACTCAATTTCTAAAAAATGATAATGATAATAATAATAATTACCAATAGTAATAGGGAAAACTGTATGTGAGGTATATGAAATCTGCATTATCGTCACAATTTTTATGTGTATCTAAAATTTCTTTTTTTTTTTTTTGAGAGGGAGTCTCTTTCTGTTGCCCAGGCTGGAGTGCAGTGGCGCAATCTCAGCTCACTGCATCCTCCTGCCTCAGCCTCCTGAGTTGCTGGGATTACAGGCATCTGCCACCATGCCCGGCTAATTTTGTATTTAGTAGAGGCAGGATTTCACCATGTTGGCCAGGCTTGTTTCCAGCTTGGCCTCCCAAAGTGCTGGGATTACAGGCGTGAGCCACTGTGCTCGGCCTAAAATTTTTCTAAAATAAAAACATTTTTTAACCAAAGAAAAAAAAAATCACCCACTTCCCTCACACTGCATTCCTGCAAAACAAAATGCCTCATATGCAGTGACTGCTTCCCTCCCCAATTCTGAGCAGATGCTGCTCTCTGTTGCATCGAAGCGTATTCCAGGCACATCCAGATGCTCCTGAGCCGTGTGCCAGGGCTGCCACGGCCTCGTATCTGTGCCCTACTCACCCATGCAACCACCGCCTGCTGAGAGGGGAAACGGAGGCAGTGAGGGCCAGGCTCCCTGCTCTGGGAAGGGAAGGAGCATTTGCAGGAAGGCCCAAGAACATGACAGCCTGGTTGAAGGCCCCTGGACAGCCCCTGGCACTGGACTAGGGGGCCAGCCAGGGATTCAGGCATGATGGAAAAACCAGGAAATATTAATAAAATGCAGAACACTTGGTGTGTCTCCTAACTGAGGAAGCAGCAAAGCTGGCTAACAAATTGGTCACTGGTGCAGTGAGCCTGAGCCCAAGTGGGACAGGAAATTAATCCAACATGCTGAAGCCCTGAGTTCCAACTGCTGGAACAAGGCGAGGGGGTCCCACCCCAAAAGTGAAGTAAGACCTGAAAGATGGCCGTAAAAACTTACAAGACTCAAATTGAAACAGAGCTAATGGCGATGACAGCTGGCCAAGGAGCTGGAGAATGGACCAGTCCGCCAGGTTTTAAAGAGCTTTTTAGAAAGCAAGGCTGACTAGAGCCAATGAAGAATAAAACCCTTAGAAGAAAGACAGTAACTCTCTAAAACCACAGTTAATGGTCCAACGGTTCTTCCTTCCATACGAAACCAAATTCCCAGATACCCTGGAATGCACACCACCGCCGCCAAACGTTCCCAAAGCAGACCCCACACCTCTGCAAATGCCGCAGATTCAGAAACAGAGGATGCAAGCAGGAAACGGAATCTGGCAACTGTTGTTGAGGGGAATGGGCCAAAACAGTCTGCACACAGGGTACTTGGTGGAAGACAAAAGGTCAAGACAGGCACTTCCCCTGGGCTGAGGGTGGCCAGTCCGGGCCCTGGACACCCACACCATGGACAAACCTTGAGGCCTGGACATGGGCTTTTCTGGCTAGAACATAATCCATGTACATGGCTGGGCACGGTGGCTCACGCCTGTAATCCCAGCACTTTGAGAGGCCGATGCAGACGGATCACGAGGTCAGGAGTTTGAGACCAGCTTGGCCAATATGGTGAAACCCCATCTCCACCAAAAATACAAAAATTAGCTGGGCATGGTGGCATGTGCCTGTGGTTCCAGCTACTCTGGAGGCTGAGGTCGCAGTGCGCTGGGATGGCGCCACTGCACTCCAACCTGGCGAGACTCCGTTAAAAAAAAAAAAAGGAATCTACAAACAGCTCCTATCTGTACTGCAAGAAAAGGAAGTAGACAAAGCTGGGTGCAGTGGCTCACATTTGTAATTCCAGCATTTTGAGAGGCTAAGGTGGGCGAATCACCTGAGGTCAGGAGTTTGACACCAGTCTTGCCAACATGGTGAAACCTCATCTCTACTAAAAAACAATTAGCAAGGTGTGGTGGCAGACACCTGTAATCCCAGCTCCTCGGGAGACTAAGGCGAGAGAATCGCTCTAACCTGGGAGGCGGAGGCTGCAGTGAGCCGGGATCGCACCACCGTACTCCAGCCTGGACAATAGAGTGAGACTCCGTCTCAAAAAAAAAAAAAAAGTAAACTGACAAGAAGGCCAAAACAAAGAAACAGATGCCAATTGCTTGGGGCCCTCATGGTAGCTGGGGAGGAACCAACACCTACCACTGGCATGGCTGCTTCCCCAAGTAACTGCCTGCAAGTTCCTGGAGCACATACAGGGTCTTGTAGCAGGACCTATAGGCTCAAATCAAGTAAAAGCTAGTCTCAGATATTCAGTATGTTCCCCTTGATAAGCGTCTCAGGACTAATTATTTTACAAGGCCCCAAATCATTAACAAAACTGTTAACTACAGTTTTGGCAATCATTATTTAAGTCATTACTAATGGTTGGATGCAATAAATAGAGATGACAGAATGGCAAACAGCTGAGATCCCACCTCCAGAGCCCAAGAACATAGTGTCAGAGAAAGCTAACAGCCATGGCAGTTCCACGCCGGCTCGCCCAAGTCTTCAGATGTGAGCCCTGCCTAAGAAATCACTGTCTGCAATGGAAAGGGCCACTCTCTTACATTTTCACATCATCTTTCTTTCTTAATCTCAATGTGGTTGATGTCCACTTAAAAGTTCAAAAACATGATGAGATTTCTTCAATGGCTTCTGAATCTCTCTCTCTCTTTTTTGAGATGGAGTCTCACTCTGTCGTCCAGGCTGGAGGGCAGTGGCATGATCTTGGCTCACTGCAGCCTCTGCCTCCCGAGTTCAGTCGACCAGGTTCAAGCGATTCTCCTGCCTCTGCCTCCTGAGTAACTGGAATTACAAGTGTGCACCACCACACCCAGCTAAATCTTGTACTTTTAGTACAGACAGGATTCTACCATGTTGGCATGCTGGCCAGGCTGGTCTCCAACTCTTGACCTCAAGTGAGCCACCTGCTTTGGTCTCCCAAAGTGCTGGGATTACAGGCGTGAGCCACCATGCACAGCCGGCTTCTGAATCTCTTTCAAATGGGATTTATTTTTTTAAATAAGATAAACATATTAATAAAATTGGAAGCCATATTTGTATGTGTAGGTGGCAAGTGAACTGCCTTGATTCATATAGGGATTTATACAAACTGTTATGGCTATAGCAGCTAAGCTTTTACCAAAAAGAAAGATACAAGTAAATTTCTCTTAGAACATAGTGAAGGTCGCCAGGACTGGACACATAAAATGGCCAGCATCTCTGCGTGCTGCCCTCCAGAAAGGGTCTGTACATGGCGACATATGAGAGAGAAGACTCCTCGCAACCGGGGCCTGGTGCTGGTTGGAGGCTGTCTGACGTCATCTTTCCCAGGAGGGTCTGTTCTTACTCCCACGGTCCAGACGTGGAAACCCTAAACCCTGATCTTCAAACCCACCCACCACCACAGAATGCTGGGGATGTTCTCAGTGCATGTTCAGCTGTATCTCCCCCTCAGCACTGCTGGTATTTTAGGCTTAATGATTATTTGTGGTGGGGGGCTTTCCTGTGCATTGCGGTACGTTCATAAGCCTGGCCTCTACCCTCTAGATACCAGTAGCATTCCCCCTCTCTGAATATGATAATCAGTCCCTGAAGGCAAAGTCTCCTGAAAGCAGCAGCTACATGAAGGTCTCAGAGAATATAGTGAACATGATGAAGAATGTAACAAAATAGCTCAGGGCAACAAGGATCCCCTGCAGACAACTGGCTGTAGGCAATGACCTGTCTGGTGTGCCATGAAGACCTAGCTGAGATGCACAATCTGCAGTGAACACTGTTTTTTTGTTTTTGTTTTTTGAGATGGAGTTTTGCTCTGTCACCCAGGCTAGAGTGCAGTGGTGCGTTCTCTGATCACTGCAACATCTGTCTCCTGGGTTCAAGCAATTCTCCTGCCTCAGCCTCCCGAGTAGCTGGGAATCACAGGTGCCCGCCACCATGCCCAGCAATTTTTGTATTTTTGGTAGAGATGGGGTTTCACCATGGCTGGTCTCGAACTCCTGACCTCACGTGATCCGCCCGCCTCGGCCTCCCAAAGTGCTGGGATTACAGGCGTGAGCCACAGCGCCCAGTGAACACTGTCCTTTTTACATTGAAGTAAGTGTGACTGGGTGTACGTTTCAGAGTGCACAGTACATATTCACTGTTGTTCTCCAGCAACTTCTTTCTTACCTTGAAGCACCCTGTGTAGTACTTCCATTTCCTTGTCCCAACAACTCGGACCCCAAACATCACTCAGGGCTGTTCCTCATCGGCTACAGGTTTAACCTGGCAGAGAGGTACAATGAGCTGAGATGGTAGCTCAATGGCACAGGGACGCTGGAGCCACCTGTGGAACCATGAGTCCTACCTTGACTAGAACTTCCACAGGCGGAGCTGAGAAAACAACAGGTGGGAACCTGGACTCCTAACTGACACCAGGCAGACTCAATTCCAAATGTGAAAGTAAATCAATCAAACTTTTACCAGAAAACAAAGGAGAATGTCCTCAGGATCTTGAGTAGACAGCAATGACCTAAGACACAAATGCACTAACCATAAAATCTAAGACTAGCCATCATAAAAAGCTTCTGCTCATCAAAAAGATCACAGAGTGACAATACAAAGCAAGAACATACTTTAGTAAAAATATGCAACAATGCTCTTCCATCTAGAATATATCAAGAATTCTGACGGTTCCAGTATACTATAGTTTGCATATGGCCCCCAAGAAGAGTACACTGGAAACCCAATCCCCCATCATTCTGGGAGGTGGGGCGTAATGGGGTGATGAGGCCACGAGGTTCCGCCCTCATTAATGAATCAGTGCTGTTATTGTGGAGTGGGTTCCTTCTAAAAAGGTGAATTTTATTCCCTTTTCTCCCTCTCGTCTCTCTTTGCCCCTTGGCCAGGGCGTGACGCAGCAAGAAGACCCTCGCCAGGTGCCAACCTTGTGATCTCGGACTTCCCAATCTCAAACACTGCAAAGCCAATTGCTGTTCATTATCAATTACTCATTCTGTGGTATTCTGTTCCAGCAGCACAAAATGGACTAAGACACGGGAAGAAAAAAATCCAGACAAAGCAATTTTTAGAAGAGGCAAAAGACTTGACAGGAATTTAAGAGAATACCCAAATAGCCAATTAGGACATGAAAAGGTATCTAGTATGCACCAGGAAAACACAGATTAAAATGTGCTGAGGTTCTACTACACATGCACCAGAATTGCCAAACGCAGAGGATAACGCTAAGAATTGCCAAAGCTGTGGAAAGGAACTCCCATGCTCAGCTGGCAGGAGTGGAAATCGGTACAACTCTTCTAGAAACCCACCAGGCAGTTTCTACCAAAGCTGAGCATGTATATCCCAACGGGCCAGCAATCTTCTTCTAGGTATGTGCTCAACAGAAATGTCTGTAGCACACGTGCACCAAATGACAAGGATCATGGCGGCGGCATCATCCCCAACAGCTCAAAGCTACAAATCCCAAATGACCACGAACAGAATGGGTGTATAATTTGTGCTATGATCACACAATGGAACCATACACAGCAGGGAACGACTCCCTCCCTCCGTCCCATGAGGAGCCTCCTCTATCCTTTCTTTTCCCAAGCTCCAGACCCCCGTTACCCAGCTGTCATCCCCTAACACCACAGGCAGCACCCACCTCTGGGCCACAGAAGACGACCCTGAGCAAACGTGGCTTAAGGCTCCAACCCTGCCAACTCCACTCAGGTGGGCTGGGGCGTAGCACTGGCCCTGGAAGGCTGGTCCAGGCAGCAGCTGGGTTCCAGTCCCAGCTCGACCGCTTTGGGAGCACGGCCATCGCCCAGTCAGCTCAGGTCCCTACACACCATGGGAGGCTCACCCTCAAGGAGGGTCAAGATCTCCCCTGGGTCCAGAAGCCTCAGTTCCGTCCAGGACCACTGTCAACGCTCAGCTCCTTCCCCAGGAACTCGGCCACCTCCCTTCTTTCATCATGGCCCCACACGCCTTCTAGCTCCTTCCCACTCACACAAAGGAGCACCTGGGACTGGAGAGGCAGCGCCTCTCCACGCAGCACAGGCTTCATTTTCCAAGTTCTCCCGCCACCGACCTGATGTGGAAGACACACTTGGCACAAAAGGACCAGACAAAATCCAGTGCCAGTCAGGTTGGCGGTGTTCTGAGAAGGCATAGACAAAAACAGAAACTGAGTCGTAGCAGGGGTTAACAATTTTATATCCACTCTGGCAAGAGGCGGCTCGTTCCTCAGGCACTGCCTGCGTATTTCCCTATTTCATCCCTGGAGAGTTTCAATGTCCAGAAAGGTTTCTTCCTTCCCAGACCCTCTCTCCATCCTTCCCAGTTTAAATGGTCATTTCTGCCAAGAATCATCTGTCTCACTACTTCCTGCTGGTCCATTAATTACAATAACAAGAAATAACCCTGCAGTGATGTCATCCCAACTTTTACTTCCTGTAGTGAACGCACAGGTCAGGCCGACCGCTGTGTGTGTCCAGATGCACCAGGCCTCCATTTTGAAAAGAGAAAAAATTCACAGCTCTTACACTCCAAAGCTTTCATGTGTCCAGAAGCACTCACCCCAAGGTTTGATAAGTTAAATAAAAACAAAATGTGTGTCAGGCACCGCTACCACCAAAATGTCGCTATTGTAAGCGGAAAACAAGCCACTGATTGTGTAGAGCTGTGAATGTAGGTTTATATACATAAAGAAAAGCCACATTTTCAAGACACATGTAATGAGATGCAGGGTATAAGACACATTCAGTGTTTCTAGCATGTGTGAGCTAGGGAGAGTTGGTTTCTGACATCAGCAGGGACAAGGCGGCACCTGTTGGGGATGGAGTGACTCCCTTATCTGTGTTCTTAGAGCAACAGGGCTGGAGACAGGGAAAGAAGAACCCCCGTCTGGCTCCACACTCCTTGGGCTTGTGGAAAGGCTTTACTCACCCCTCACCAGGCCTAGCAGCCAACAGCAATCGGTGTGGTTAATTTTTTGAAGGGATCAAAGAATAAAGCTGCCTCCAACAGCACATTCTGGAAAGTTCTGGGCTTGGGATTAGCAAAAACAAAAAGGGCTCTCTGAGACAAACAACTGGGAGCCTGCCTAGAAGAACCCTGAAAACCCAGGTCAGCTGAAGAAACCACCCATGAAAAAGCTGGGGGTACCATGGTGATGCCCACCCCAGCTGATGCCCACGGGGCCCCTGACCCTCTGCCTCTTGTGTTCAACCTTAGCTCACCTCTCACTTAGTCCAAACGGGGCCACCATTTGGAGTCTGTTCTGTGATTTCGGCACGTGGTGTTCAAAGTTATCTTAGGTTGTGGCTTAGGTGGCCAAGTCTGACTTCAGATTCAGCCCTGGGTGGTGCTGATGCGGGGAGGCGGGGGCTGCTCTGACCCCATCATCACAATTCCCGCAAGAACCTTTCTCATGGGAGGACAGCCTTGGGCATTCAGATCAACAGAGGAGGGAGGTTCTAGGACATATTTCCTGCGTGAAGATAGGCCCAAGAATATTGCTTTTGTCTACAGCCTGCCAGAAACAAGGTCTTATCAATTATTATTGATTACGAAGCCACTTCGCCACCTCAAACTGCCTGTTCTGCAGCCACCCCAAGATTGTTCTACTTCCACAGCCTTTTTTTTTTTTTTTAAACCCAACACACATTGGCCATTTCCTGACAAATTCTACCAGGGTTGACTTCAAAGTGTCGGAGGGAAGGTGCTGTTTTGAGTTGACACGAGGTCACAGACAAGCCAAGCTGTGATGGTTGGGGACAGCTCTGGAGGCGGAGCAAGCATCAGATCCCGTAGGGACAGCCAAACCCAGAAGGCCTTGTTCAGATACCACTAGGGACTCATGACTCTCGCCCAGGGCTTAACCTGACCCTTACCAATAATAGTGTTCTTTCTTTTTCCTGCTGTGTTTTCCTACCATTGATTTCAAAACCTAGACCATCAAAAAATTTGTAAAAACCAGGCCCGGCATGGTGGCTCATGCCTGTAATCCCAGCATTCTGGGAGGCTGAGGTGGGCAGATCATTTGAAGTCAGGAGTTCAAGACCAGCCTGGCCAACATGGTGAAACCCTGTCTCTACTAAAAATACTAAAAAAACAGAGCCGGGCATGGTGACGAGTGCCTGTAATCCCAGCTACTCGGGAGGCTAAGGCACGAGAATTGCTTGAACCCAGGAGGCAGAGGTTGCAGTGAGCCGAGCTCATGCCACTGCACTCCCGCCTGGGTGACAGAGTGAGACCTTGTCTCAAAAAAAAAAAAAAAAAAAAGAGGGGAAACCGGGAGCTTTCGGGAGCCTGCCCAGGACATCACCTGGCTCCATGCGTGGGGCTCCTGCTCTAAAGCAGACGGAGGACACGGGGCACAGTGCCTTTCACATGCCAATCCACAGTTTCCAGCGGTGGCGGCATTCCTCTCCAGGGAGGAAAATGCTACAGAATATTCTCCACTGGTCAATTCATCTGCCCGGTTGGATCTCCTTCCAAACTTAAAATCTAGGCATTCAGTCCTGAGAATGCCATACTCTGCAGGTTCTCCTTACATAGACTGAGATCAACAGTGGGTCGGTTTCAATAAGGTATGAAGAAACAATGAGGCAAGACCATTTTGAAACAGCCCATTATATATAAAGAAAATTCAATCAAGCCTTGGCTATAAAAACAGAAGGGTGGACCGTGTACTAGCCTGTCATTAATTATTAATTCTTCTGTAATGTCCCAATATGGACTAAATAACCTATTCCCACAAGAAAATGTATTGCCATTAACAATAGAAGACCAAAATATCTATAATGGTTGCTAATTTGAATAGAATCAGTTCCACACTTAGGACAAGTGACTATTCCAATGGAGAGTTTATTCACAAGGCATTTTCTCACATGACGCAGGGAGACTGATTTAGAAATTGCAATCCTCTCTCCTGTGATGAAAACCACTTCCACGATTAAGCACTCCATGGAGAAGTACTTACTTACCAGCTTTCCTTTGGATTCTAAATGTTTTCTGCACATTTTAAACAGTCAGCTCACCCTCCATTCCTGGTAACCGTGCTAAATGGTTTCGATACTGTACCTGAGCATTTACAGTGATCTTGTCAAATAAAACGTTCCTCCAAGTTAACTCCGCTGTATATTTATGCACTTAATATCGCAGCTTACTGCAAAGTGCACAAATCATTTTAACAGAGGATAAATTTAACTACCATGAAGGCATTTTACACTCTGCTTAACTTTACTGAGGGGCCCATATTTTTTGGAGAAGATAAATCATGCTTCCATATAACTCGACTTAGGGGAACAGCAGTCAAAACTCACAAAGAGAAATAAACCCAGTTGCCTTGGATTAGGGGTAAAACAAACATACCCACACTCTCAACCAAGACATCTGTCCCCTGTACCTCTTACCACACAGTGGTAGCCACCAGTGCACCCGGCCCAGGGCAGGTGGGCTAAGGGAGGGGCTGGGCCATGAGAGCGCACCCTCCTCTGCCCCTGGTCCCTGTCCTCTGGCCATTCGGAACAATGGGGATTGAGCACTGTTGACCTGACAACACCCCTAGCATGGGGAGGGCTGCCATCTGCACCATCTTGGCTGTCATCATTAGAAACACAATCTCCAATGGATCTTTTCTAAAAGGAGCTCCAGGCCCCACTGCCAAAAGGTCTCCAGACGCACATAAGAAATTCAAAAAGGGGGAAAAATAGTCACGCAAGAAATCCATGCATACAGCAGCTGAGGTCATCAATTATTTACTGAATGAGGGAACCTTAGCCATGGCCCATCTGGAAGGGCCAGACTTAGGTCTCAAGCTGTGCCCCACAGGTCAATAGCAGGAGCCCTTCTGACCTGACAGGAGCCTCTGAACTCAACTCAGGGTCACAGGAGTGCATTCTCAATGTTCAGTGGATACAAGTGCACATGTGTCACCTCCACAAATTAAGGACACTCAGCTCTGCCTCCCACATTCCATACCCAGACCTGGTATGCTAAGATACACAAAATCATGTACAGGACTTAAAAGAAAAAAAAAGGGGAGGGGGAGATTCAGATAATAGTTTTACAGTGGAGAAAGACGGACACGATCTTAGCCAAGTGATCAAAGTTAATCCCACCAAGAATAAGATAAATTCACATGATGTGCCCTCCTGATCCACTGTGCTGTGAACAACAGTGGTTCTGGGCATTCCTGCCCAAAGTGCCCAACTCCCATCAGGAGAAAACACAGGACAAACCGAACTGAGGGCCATTCTACAAAACGACCCGTCTGCTCTCTTCAAAAACATCAATGTCATGGTACAAAGGAAGACAAGAAACGGTTGCAGATTAAAGATGACTAAAGAGACAAGGAAACCAGAGGCAACGCAGAATCCCAAGTTTCTTTTGCTGTAAAGAATCTTATTGGGACTACTGGCAAAATCAGTAAGATCTGAATATTAGATACGATTCTCAATGTTAATTTCCTGACTTGATACTTGTCTTATGTGAAAGAATGTGCACTGTGTTTAGGAAAAATTAACTCCTCCATCCCTAAACACTTTAGCCTTATATATTTGCAAATATCTCAGAGGGATCTGAAAATTATATACTCTGTGTGTGTGTTTCTGTGTATGAGAGAAAAACAAGCAAATGTGGTAAAATGTCATTTGGAGAGGCTAGGTAAAGGGTAATTAGAAATTCTTTGTTCCATTCTTACAAGGCTTCTGTAAGCCTGTAATTATGTCAAAAAAGTCAAAGGGAAAAAGAAAAATAGACATGAACGGCCACAGTGATTGTGTTCAAGTATAAGAATCAAGATTCACTGATATTTCCCCAGAGAACCCAAATTTTTGCAACGTGATTTCATTACTCTTAAAGGTAAACTATCAAAAATAAAGTAAGAGTCACATCATGTCAGGGGCTTCAGGTGGAAAGACAGGCGGGTCAGGGAGGGCAAGGTCCCAGGCCTCCTCCTGTCTCTGCTGGCGGCTGCTCCAGAGGAAGTGGCCACCGAGAACCCACCCTCTCCCTACCCAGGCGCAAGTATCCAAACTCCAGGCCAGCACTGTCAACGCTGCTCAGGGGAAGGCTCTGTACCTGCTGCCGTGTGCCAGACAATTCCACACAGCCACAGTCCAGTCCAGAAACCAGCCAGAGCCAGCCCATGGGCAAGGGAACAGACCTGAAGGTCACAAAGCTTGGCGTGCCCTCCCTGATGGCCCAAGGTTAGGGCTGGCCACGCCGGAGCTGGGGGCTGCCCTCCTCCCACTAGGCAGCCACACTGCCTTCAAAATCCCCATCCATGCTCGTTACAGCCAATGGACAGCCTCGCCTTGGGGATGTGGCCAGACGGGCTGCCTCTTAAGTCCTCGTCCATGCTCCTTACAGCCGATGGGCAGATTCACCTTGGAGATGCTGCCCTTCTGGCCTCTCTGGAGAAGACAGAAAACTCAGTCACTTCCCCAAAAAGCTCCTGCTTTATGTAGTGAACTTGTACTTCCCACTAAAATCAATTCTTAATCAGATTTAATAGGCCTCTTGCCTCAGGTATGATTTTCAGCTAATGTTGACTCTCCCATGAGGGAGCATGGTGGCTGCACAAGTCACTGCACCGTATCCATGATCATTCTTCCTCTGCCAGTTTTCCTTTTTTTTTTAAACAGAGTCTCGCTCTGTCACCCAGGCTGGAGTGCAGTGGCGTGATCTCAGCTCACTGCAACCTCCGCCTTGCGGGATCAAGTGATTTTCGTGCCTTAGCCTCCTGAGTAGCTGGGACCACAGGTGTGCGCCACCACACCCGGCTAACTTTTTGTGTTTTTAGTAGAGACCGGGTTTCACCATGTTGGCCAGGCTGGTCTCGAATGCCAGACCTCAAGTGATCCACCCGCCTCGCCTCCTGAAGGTCTGGGATTACAGGCATGAGCCACTGCACCCAGCCTTTCTGAGAGTTTTCAAAGGACATACGTCCAGCACGCCTTCAGCATTACCTTCTACTCCAGAAAATTCGGCTCAGAAGCCAATGCTCGAGGAGAGGGTTTCCCCGAGCACACCAACCAAGACTTCAGTGCCTTCTCCCTCTGAGCCAGCACAGGGCCCATCTCTCTGGGGGTGTGGTCCCCACCAGACCCCAAGTGCCCGGAGGGGACGGTTTTCCGCTTGGCTCTGCAGCCAGCGGCTGCTGTAGAACACGTGTTGAACTAAATAAAGTTAGACTTCAATTCTGCCTTCAAGTCGCAAGTTTACATCTGACACCAACAATGTAAGACCACCAGGGCCAGCATGCATTCTCAACGTATTTTCCAAAGCTGGAAAAAAGCACAGCCAAGTCACTCAGAAAAGTCTCTCTTGATAATGGCTTCTGGATGAAAGAGTTTCCCTGTCGTGCCAGAGGGGGCCAACTACTGGGTGGAAACAGAGGCCCATTCCACAGGCACCACTGCTGAGCCTCTGAGTCCCCAGGACAGGGATGTCCAAGGACACAACACTGAGAGCTGTGCACAAACCCTCGACCTGGGCGAGGATACCGCCCTCTGAGACTCAGTCGCCTCGTCTACAAAAGAGGAAAAGACAGCACATTACCATGACCATCTACCCTAATGAAAATGCCGCCAGGATCAAATACCACAACGCAAAGCCCTCTGTTCACATCCCAGTCTGAACAAGCACCCAGGATGCACTTGCTGTTGTTCGTTTGCCTTTTTTCTTTTTTTAAGGCAGGATCTAACTCTGCCTCCCAGGCTGGAGTGCAGTCCTGACCTCCTGGGCTTAAGCCGTCCTGCCACGTCAGCTTCTCAAGTAGCTGTGACTGTAGACATGCACCATCACACCCAGCTAAAGTTTTTTCATTGTTGTTTTTTGAGCTGGAGTCTTGCTCTGTCATCCAGCTGGAGTGCAGTGGCGCGATCTCGGCTCACTGCAACCTCCGTCTCCTGGTGAAAACAGAGGCCCATTCCATAGGCACCACACCATCTGAGGCGGTGTTTTCACTGTCTCCTGCTTAAAGCATTTTTCCTGCCTCAGCTTCCCGAGTAGCTGGGCTCTAGAGGCGTGTGCCACCACGCCCAGTTGATTTTTGTATTCTTTAGTAGAGATGGGGTTTCACTATGTTGGCCAGGCTGGTCTAGAACTCCTTACCTCAAATGATCTGCCTGCCTTGGCCTCCCAAAGTGCTGGGATTACGGGTGTGAGCCACAGCGCCTGGCCCCAGCTAGGTTTTTTGAAGTTTTGTAGAGAAAACAGCCCACTATGTTATTTTATTTTTTGTAGAGAGGTTATCTCAGTATGTTGCCCATACTGGTCTTGAACTTCTGAGCTCAAGCAATCCTCCTGCCTTGGCCTCCCAAAGTCGTGGAAGCATAGGCATGAGCCACTGTGAGCCCAGCCGGCTGCTGTTTAGAAGTGCATCTGTTCTTTGTGGCCTGGGAACAGGCACTGGCCCACACCATGAAGGCCGCCTCGAGGGGCTTGGGGAGCATCTCAGGAAAGAAGCTGCAGGGAGAACGGTCCAGTCATCCTTCTATTTCAAGCCAACAGCAGCCCCATGGAAGGAAAGGTGACTAAATGAGAAGGAATGTGACTCAGAGGGAGGTGCTCTGGAGGCCGCTGTGCCTACCCCAGGAGGGGCTGGTCTCTAGGTGGAGTCCCTACCAGTCTGGAGGCTCCCACCCAAACTTCCCCATCCTCTCTGGGAAGGGAGGGCATGAGAAGGTGGTTCCCTGGAAGCCACCTCCCCAGTCCTGAGGTTCACACCTCAGTCTCAGGGGTCCGGGGGCGGCCCCGGTTAAAACATGGGTTTCCAGACCAGTGAAGCACTCAGAAGCACAGCTCTCTTCTTGCCTGTCCTATGTCCCCTGGCAGAGGGTGGGTCTGGTATCTATGGGGCAGGCCGTGACCCTACCTGAGCAGCAGCAGCATCCCACCATCCCCGCCTTCCTGACCCACTGGCACTCTTTCCCACCAAGACGCCTTGAGATCCCCAAAACACGTCTCCACTGCTGCCCCAAGTCTGCCCCCAAAGGTTCGGCCTTGGCCACCTGTTACTGCCCAGGCTTGACACACAGCCATGAGTTCTGCCGTCGCCACGTCAGCAGATCTCTGCCAATGTGTGCTTGCCCTTGAACATTTCCCCCAGCTCTAGGAAAACAAAGCCCTCTCCTTAGCAACAGCTCACTGGGCAAAACCCAAAGATGACCCGACCTGGCACACCTCCAGCACTCCAGGTCTCGGCTCACGACCACGGGACTGCGACAGAAATTACCTTCAACCCTCACGTCACCACCCATCGCCCAAGCTGCGACACCAATACATCAGCAGGAGAAATGAGGCGGATTGCAAACAGCTGCCGAGTTCCAAGATAAAGAGTTTTATTTTGGTGGCTAAGGGGAAAGTAGAGAAAAGCCGCCAACATTTTTACTAACAGCATAATTATATGAGAGAAAACTCCCTCCTTTAAGATTCCTACGCTGCCCTGACAGCAATTTAAGCAGCTGAGAAAAGATGGTGAAGACAAAGTCATTACGGCAGGATCCCGTCTCCTTCCTGTACACACGTCTGACTCTCTGTAATGACAATGAAAGAAAGCTCTGCGGGCATATGGCGGGAGAGCCACCTCCGTGTGCAACAGCAGTTGAATCAAGTGTTTAGTGGAGGATTTAGCTGTCTTAAAGATCCTATTAACCAGAGACAATTTCCATCCCAGGCTCCAGGCAGAGCTGGGAGCTTTCCTTCAGAAACGAGGGCGAAGAACCTCCAACAGTAAGTTTTCTGCGAGCGCTGGAACTTCCAGCCCAAAGCCTTCAGCAAATCACTCCATGGGGAAATCTAGTCCTGTCAACTTTAAACCGGCCACCTTGCGTTAACCGGGACTTTCGCAACTAGGGTGTGGGCAATCTTAATGCACAGCTCTGCTACTATATGAGTTCACTTAAATGATCCCCTTGTTTCTGCTCTTATCCCTTCCAAGCCATTTTCCAGAGACACCCAGGGGGATCCTCATTGAAAACTGAAACATGATCCTAGCCCAGTGTCCTGGAAGTTCTCCGGCAACGCCCAATGCCTTCGTGGTCAAGATCCGGGTCTGCCCTCACAGGGCCACAACCGCACTGGCTCCTGCCCTGGCTACAGCCCCTCAACCTTGAAACCTTTCCCCAGATGCCCCATGGTTGGCCTCCTCCTGCCACGCCACTCTCAGCCTCCCCACAGAGATCCACTCCCTATGTTCCCACCAAAGGGTCCCCTCAGTCCAAAGTATCTCTCTGGTCTTAATGTTTCTGTCCCCTGCAAATTCCTATGCTGAAATCCTCATCCCCAAGGTGAGGCCGTTGTGGGGTGATTAGATGATGAGGGTGGAGGGCTCACAAACGGGATTAGCGCCTGATGAAAGAGCTCTTTTGGGCCAGGCGCGGTGGCTAATGCCTATAAATCCTAGCACTTTGGGAGGCCGAGGTAAGTGTATCACCTGAGGTCAGGAGTTCAAGACCAGCCTGGCCAATACGGCGAAATCTCGTCTCTACTAAAAATACAAAAATTTGCCTGTAATCCCAGCTACTTGGGAGGCTGAGGCAGGAGAATCGCTTGAACCTGGGAGGTGGAGGTTGCAGTGGGCTGAGATCGCGCCACCGCACTCCAGCCTGGGCAACGGAGCAAAATTCCATCTTGAAAAAAGAAAGAAAAGAAAAAAGAAAAAAGAAAAAAAAAAAGGAAGTTTAACCCTTCCACATAGAGAGTACCGTCTCTGAACCACAACGTGGGCCCTCACCAGACGTGGAATCTGCTGGCATCTTGGTCTTGGACTTCCCAAGAATTGTGAGAATTAAATTTTTGTTGCTGTGAGCCACCTGCTTATGGAATTTTGTTATAGTAGCCCAAGCGGACTAAGACAACATACTCTTGACTTGACACTGAGAAAGCCAGCAAGACCACAGGCCCTCAGGGAGGGGGCCCTGCCTCTAGAACACAAGCTCAGTGGGAGTGGGGCCACTGCACCTCGGATCCTGAAGAACAGTCCCCAACACGTGCGCACGCGCGTGCACACACACACACACACACACAAAATCTCTGAACGGATGGATGACTGAGTCTGAAGAGATTATGGACCAGCCCTGATTCTTCAGCCCAACTTCAACCTTGAAAGGAAAATTTGGGCAATTACTTACTTTTCTTTTTTTGTTTTTGAGACGGAGTCTCATTCTGTTGACCAGGTGTGGCATGCAATGGCGTGATCTCAGCTCCCTGCAACTTCCGCCTCCTGGGTTCAAGTTATTCTCCTGCCTCAGCCTCCCGAGTACCTGGGATTACAGGCGCCTGCCACCCATGCCCGGTTAATTTTTGTATTTTTAGTAGAGATGGGGTTTTGCCATGTTGCCCAGGCTGGTCTCGAACTCCTGACCTACTTTTAAGAGCTGCACCTGACCTCAGGTGATCCACCTGCCTCTAGCTCCCAAAGTGCTCCCTGTCAAGGCGTGAGCCACTGCGCCTGGCCAAAGGCAATTACTTTTTAAGTACAGAAGCATCAGTGAAGGTCAGTGGCATGATGTCCTGGGCCCGTCCTCCGCAGGTTATTATAAAGAAGACATCCATGAGGGCCAACGTCCACACCAGCCAGTAAACACTCCCCCAGCCCCCTGAGGGGCAAAGGTCTGTCTTCCAAAGAGCCTGGGCCTGGTCCTTTTGTCATTCAATTGGCCCAACACCCACTCACATGCCTCTCATCCCCTCACTTAGTCCTCATTTTCCCACAGCATGCCACTACAAGCCTTGAGGCCAGGCGGCTTGCGTCTGCATCTCACAGCACGTATATGCTCTCTCTGTCTCTCTCTCTCTCTCGCTGGAGGACAGCTTGTGTGGCTTTACAAATTCTCTCGATTTACAAGAACTGTGCTTCCTTGTCTCCCAGCCCAGTTCTGCCCTCTGGAATCGGTTGCCTCCCATTTCCTGGAACAATACTCTGAGGACAGGTGCTTTTTCTCCGGGCTCAGCAGCCTCGGATGCCCGAGTTACCTTCCTCCACCCTCCATTCCCACCTGCTTCGATGAGCTCTTCAAATGGTCAAGGCACAGTTCACATCTGGCCCTGGAATCCTGACACAGCACGCCAGCCCACAGAGAACTGTCCAGGATGCCTGAGAGCTGATGGAGCCACCAAGAGCTAAACTGAAAAGGGACAAAAGGTCACAGGAGATCCTGTCAAGACAACTGTAACTGGTAGGTACTGTGTGTCGGACGTACTGCACGATGTCATTCAAGAAGCTCACGGAACAGCAGTCGGCAGGAGTAACAACAGAAGAAGGATAGCAGAAGGAAGTTGGCAAGGGGCGTGGACCGCTGTGGGGGGTTCTACAGAATGAAAAGGATGGGAGTGGGATGACCTATGTAGTTAGACAGTACAGATGATAACCATGACCCCAAATCAAGAGTAATAAACATATCAAGAATGTCTCTTTACCACTCAAATGATGACAGGAGGCATCAGGGCAGCCACTTCTGATACCCACCATGCAACTGAGGGTTTTCTTTGATGCTGCTGGTCATCACTCAATCGTGGTGAAACAACACAGCCAGCCTCAGAGCATGCCATTAATCAATCAGTGCAATGGACAAGCTTCCATCACCCCGGATAACCTCAGGATTGACCATTATTGCTCATTACCTTCTGAACTGCAGGGAATAAGTCCACATCACCTGAAAATGTCTCTCCTGGAAATTACACAGTAAGTGTTTCCGTTGGCTAGAAATCAACAGCCCTACTCAACGCCTAACAATTGAGTTTTGTTAACAGCCACAAAAAGAGGGGGCAGATCACACCCTTCATAATTCCCACTTCTCACCACTGTGTAAACCCACCTACTTTTAAGAACTGCACCAAATTCAGAGATCTACTTGGGAGCCAAATGCCCTTCTGAGCTCCCCTGGGCTCCCTGCCCTCCTGAAGACTTTCATTATCAGTTCTTCCAAGATAAGATCAAGATGAGATAAATACCAAACAGAACCATTTCACTTTCTTCATGTATCAAGTGCGTCTTTGACAGTAGCTGGGATTCACAAAATCGGTTGTGAAGATTTAAAATCAGTATTAGAGACACAAAAGCCATGTTTTAATTTTTTTAGTAGGGTAAGAATAACATCTCTCACAAAAGTATATTTGTCACTTATGCCTCAAAACAAGCTGCGACCTACATAGTATTTCAGAGCCGTATGACATGCTGTAAACATTTTTTTACTTTAAAAGACGTGCTCTCGACAATAAATTTTAGGCGAGAATAAAATTTGCTTTTTTCATAAGCGTAGAGGAAAACAAACACTACCAATGGGATTTTGTTTTTCAACATCTGGAGATTCTGAAGTACCAGAGGTTGACACAAAAACTTTAATTCTTTTGTGAAAGAGCCGACCCAACTTGACAGCTGAACTTCAGAAGTCACGGTGTGGCGCAGGGAGAGCACAGGTGTCTAGGGGAGGAGGTAACCTAGAGCTCCCAAGGACGGTTTCTGGCCACCGTTTGAGCTGTTTCTCTTTCTGAGTCTACACATTTGCAAAGCGTGCAGATCAGGCAGGCACAGCTCAAAGTGGCTGAACACACCCAGAAGGACCAGCCAGAGGATATAAGATGTGCAGGCGAGAGCAGCCAGGGAGCAAAGGATGCTTGCAGGAGGCGGACGCTGGGCAGCTTCCAGGACTGAACTACACATGCATTTCCTGCAGAGTCCTAGCTCAATCCTTGACATACAGCAGGGACTTAATAAATGTCTGCTCCATAGCATACACTACTAGTACTTGCCATCTGGCTGACAAAGGGAATGGCCTAACAGGTGGGACCACGTCACAGGAGGGTTCTCATCTTGGCCTCTGTTGGCTCAGTTTCATATGCCTCTCCCCTGGAAGTCTGCACACTGATGTTGTCCTTGGGAACACTTCCGGCTGTGCTGCACCCTCTGTGTTTGCTCCACTGGTGGGAACCTGGGGCCCAGCAGTCAGCTCCAATGCAATAGTCCTTGAAGAGCACAGCCAAAGCTATGCTTGCTCTGGACAGGTAACTCCCCCTTTCATGGGCAGGGGGAGGTAAAGGGAGCAGGCAGAAGCAAAAAGGAATTTTCCTCTAAAAACCGAATTGCTGAAAGGCACTTAATAGAGGGATAGGGACCAGGCATGGTGGCTCACACCTATAATCCCAGCACTTTAACAGGATGAGGCTGCGGTGAGCCGAGATCGCGCCACTGCACTCTAGTCTGGGTGACCGAGTCCCTGGCTCAAAAAAAAAAAAAAAGCGGCGGGGGAGGGGGCAGATGGGATGTGGTTGATACCTGAAACAACAGTGAAAGGCAAAGAATATGTATCATAAACTGAATTACAGACTTAAGATATTTTATGTTTATAAATGATTTCATAGAAAAAATACGGAATAATAATGGTTGTTTAAAAAAAAAAAAAGTCTGAGGAGGGCCAGCACGGTGGCTCACACCTGTAATCCCAGCACTTTGGGAGGCCAAGGTGGGAGGATCACTTGAGGCCAGGAGTTTGAGACCAGCCTGGGCAACGCAGTGAGACCTGACCTCTGCCAAAAGTTTAAAGATTTAGCTGGGCATGGTAGTGCATGCCTGCAGTCCCAGCTATTTGGGAGGCTGAGGCGGGAGGATTGCTTGAGCCCAGGACGTTGAGGCTGCAGTAAGCTGTGATGGCACTCACCCTGGACGACAGAGCAAGACCCTGTCTCAAAAAAAAAAATTAAAAAATAAAACAAAACAAAACTGAGGAGATGGGGGAAAATAACCAACCACACTGACAGCAAGTTGGCAAAGTGCTTATGTCTCCAAACACTGGTCCATGTAATTTGCAGGTACTAAGTCATTTATCCTTTACAAGCTTATAAAACAGGTACTGTTATTACTCATAGTTAAGGAGGAAACTGAAGCAAAGAAAAGATCAGCCATTTTCCCAATGTCACACAGCTACCAAAGGCAGAGGGAGGAATTGAGTCTAGGCAGCTGGATGCTAGCACACACAGTTCTGCCAAAAGAGACAACTGAAAAAACAAAGGATATGACTGAACACAAACCAAAACCACAGTAAGTACAGACTCCACTTAGGTAAAATCCTGGGTGTGCACACATGCCCAAAGGCAGTAAGAGGGAAAGAAAAGTACTGGAGAGGCCCACTGATCTACAGAGATATGCACAATCTGCCATATCGAATGGGAAGGCAGGACTAACAGGACTGCTTTCGGTAAGCCAACACAGACACCCTCCGCGTGCTCAGATGCACTTGGATGTCCTGGTAAAGGCAAGGAGGAAGACTATCTGAAGACTGGGGAGGGAAGGTAATTAGCTCTGTCTTCGTAAATCTTGCACTGCACTGTTTCCCTCTTCAACAACTGCATGACTCCTTTGGAAGCATCAGGGTGACCAGCTATTTTATTCCCTATTTAAAAAGTTACATAGGCCAGGTGCAGTGGCTCACACCTGTAATCTCAGCACTTTGGGAGGCCAAGGCAGGAGGATCACAAGAGCCTGGGAAGTTTGAGACCAGTCTGGGCAATACAGGGAGACCCCATCTCTACAAAAACACAAAAAATGAGCTGGCCATGGTGATGCATGCCTGTGGTCCCAGCTATGTGGGGAGCTGAGGCAGGACTGCTTGGGCCTGGAGGTCAAGGCTGCTGTGAGCCGTGACTGTGCCACTGCACTCCAGCCTGGGTGACAGAGTGAGACCCTGTCTCAAAACAAAAACAAAAACAAAAACAAAATCCAAACATATATTCATTATAGAACATTTGGGGAGGAGGAGAGGCTACGGGAAAAAAAAAATCACCCAAAATTCTACCAGCTAAAGAGAGTAGATAATCATCATGAACTGCTCCTCATCAGCCTTCACCCGCGATTATTTTTATGGTTCTATTCATAAATGTTCAACATTCGATATCGAAGCTTTTCATTTTAAGACAAACATTCTACTTATTTCAAACTGTGAAGGCATCATTTGAAAAAGAATTAGCTGTTTTCCCACTGTTGGATGCTTCAGTCATCTGTCTTTTTTTGCTGTCAAGTAACACCATAACTAAAATCTTGGTGCATTAAAGCTTTCTTGGCATTGGGTTAGGGAGATTACTTTGTCAAAGAGCACGTGTGTACTTACCTTTACGGAAACGTGACACTGGTTTCCTTGTTCGGATTCTTTTTTTTTTTTTTTTTTTTTTTTGAGACGAAGTCTCCCTTTGTTGCCCAGGCTGGAGTACAGTGGCATGATCTCTATGATCTCTGCTCACTGCAACCTCTGCCTCCTGGGGTCACGAGATTCTCCTGCCTCAGCCTCCCTAGTAGCTGAGACTGTAGGTGCATGCCACCACACCCAGCTCATTTTGCATTTTTGCATTTTTAGTTGGCCAGGTTGGTCTCAAACTCCTGACCTCAAGTGATCCACCCGCCTCTGCCTCCCAAAGTGCTGGGATTACAGGCATGAGCCACCACCCCCAGCATTCCTTGTCTGAAGGTTCTAATAGATTACTTCATAGTCACAATCTATGACAGTATCTTATCTATCCTTCTTCCCACCCGCCACCAGCAAGTATGTGGGGACAGACCTGGACAGACACACACACGGGCATGGTGGCCTCATCCTACAGGGTTAGTTCCACAGTGGCAAGTCAGGCCCTGGGGGCAGTGGAGTAGAACACAGTGGTGCCATCAGGAGGCAGTGATGACACCAGGTAGCAGGGGTCCTGTCTCTGGATAAGCCCCATGTCGGGACAGACTGTTTCTTCCGGAACGTACCCAGTGTGGACACCGATTTACACTTAGGAGCAAGGACTTCTGCAAGATGCCCAGTTTCCACATGAGAGTGACACCCAGTGAGATGCTCACACAAAGCAGGGCACACACAGCGCCAGGAAAACAGCCCGCCTTCTAGAGTGGCGGGGACAGCACGTGCTTCCCGGGTTTGACGCTGGCCCACGGCCCATCTCAGGACCCAACACCAGCCGCAACCGTTACGTGGTGCTTGATTGGCACTCAGAACGCACACTCAGCGCCCAGTGACTCCGGACTCCAAGCTGACCATTCTCTATCCTGCCTCAGTATCTCAGCCCCCTTCATCTGCACTGTCCAAAGCCTGCTCAAGTGTCGGAAGCCGTCTCCATGGTCAGATCCATCCTGCACGCTGTCTAAGTGAGCACCTTTAACCTCTAATGCTGGGTTGAAAAACAACTCAGTGTTTTGGAAAATAAGTTCTCTACTCCAGCAATCTGAGGATGGGGACATCCACAGGAACCCTGGGGCCCACAAGAAAAACAGAAGACAGGCTTAATCACTGAATTCTCACTCAAGAATTCCAGCGGCCAAATGTCCTTTCTGATCCCGTGTGCTGCTCTGAGAGAACATTCTAGCCACTCCTTTGTATATGTGAAAACCACTGCAGCAGGTCCTATTTTGGGCAGATTTTCCACATTAAAAGGCACAATGGTTAACATGATCGTATGATACACCTCCCACCCACGACACTTTGTTTAATCCAAACTCAAATACCAAAGCAGGAGAGTCGACTGTTTACCACACTTGAATTTATAAATTGCCTTCCTGCCCGTCACCCGGGCTGCCCCACCCCCACCCTTCTTTCGACACAGCTGGGTGGGAATGCAGTGACCTAATATCACTGGACAGATAATTCCTTGCCTTGGGGAAAGGCTGGCAAAGCCCATGGCATCTGCCATTTCCAATCGACTCCTTGGAACAGCAAGTAGGGGCTTGTGCCAGGACACTCGGGGGGCAGCACAGAACGCGTGCAACTGTGGCTGGAAGTGAAAACGTAAAAACCCACCCACGGCCTCGTTGGGAGTCGCTGCTCTGCATTGGAAAACCCGGGTGTTTGATTCAACTAAATCATCTCCAAGCCGGCATTGGAGAAAATAATTGAATTAAAGAGTTGCTATAACTCATTCAAGTGAGATAAAAACCATCCAGTGGGAGGCGAGACGGCAAGGCGAAGACACTGCTGCTAGAATGTGCCGTCTTCTCGAGATCGCGAGGAGAAAAGCAATATAATGTGGTTCAAAGGACAGATGGGACTTTCCTAATTGTCCCCAGATTCCTAGCAGCAGGGGTGGTAACTAAATGGTTTCAATTAAAAGTTAAAGAAACAGAGGAAAGCAGGCGGTACGTTATGCCTGGTGCTGATAAGCCTCATTCGAATCAGTCTCAGGGATGCTTTGTCCCGATTTCAGACAGCCAAGTGTCAATGGCACACGAGTGGTGGAGCCATCCCAACATGTCACCCTGACAAGGTGACAAATAAATCTGTCTGTCAAATGCACTGTCATGAACGCCCGTGTGAGCGTCATGGAGCCAAGCGCCAGGCATGCGGCAACGGCTCAGAGCAGGGCCCTTCCATCTGCAATCAGGGAGAAAAAGGGACGGATGCAAACACTAGAACACAGCCCCAGGAAGCAACGATGATGTGGGGGTTACACACCTCAGGGAGGACGCTCCACTGCTGACGACGGCTACAGGCTGGTTTCTGTGCCAAGCACGGTATGGCTCAAGCACAACGTGACATGGGCCATGGAATCAATGTCTACCCCTTCACCAGGGGCTCTCAAGCAAGGGATGTTATTCACCCTGGGGACACTGGGACATGTGTGGTGACATCTCTGGTCACAGCGGGGTGGGGAGGGAGGTAACACTGGCATCGGGTGGGTAGAGGCCAGGGATGCTGCTGAATAGCGTATGATGCACAGGACAGCCCCCCACAATGAAGAACCACCAGACCCAAAATGTCAACAGTGCCAAAGTAGAAACTCCTGCCTTAAAGGAATCATAAGTTGAAGTCTCTGAAGTTCCAAACTAGAAATGCTAAAAAAAAAATGGTTGGGAGTGATTACAGGCAATTTTTGTTTTTAAACCAACATAGGATATAAGCGATGTCATGAAAGGGAAAAGTAAGTGCATCAAACAAGCAGAATAGACAACGAGCATGAGGGTGAGCTCCAGCCTCCGAAGCAGCGTGGAAGAAGCAAGTGCAGCAGGGCTGGGTGGCACTGTCCTGCAGATGCTGGTTCAGAAGAAGCTGACCCACAGCCGAGTGTGGCTGAGGTGGACCAAGAACATGAGGTCTCCTGGGGATGACCGCAGCCCCATCTTTTAGGGTAGGTCTCTCAACACACTCACAGTTCCCATGCATGTCACTGCTCCGGGAGGAAGTTTGACGCACACCTAGCAAACAGATCTTGGAAAAAAAGAATCCCTAAATGTGAGAAGGTCTCTACTGACAAAGGCAAACAGAGGGGCGTAGAGTTCCAGAAAGCCAAGGTCAATGCCTAAGGCTCTGAATGCAAATACTCAGCATCCACCAGCCCAAACTCAGAGAGCAGCCCAGCTACCACCAGGCTGCTCTGGAGTCATGCAGCTTCCAAGGGATGTGGTCAAAACAAAGACCACCCAGCAAGGACGGCGGGAGGAGCCTCACGAAGTGAGCCTGGGAACAGCTCCTCCCGTCCTCGTCCTCGTTGGTGTTAGGGGTCACCAGGCCCCACCACCAGGAAAAGACAAGAATAGTCACTACCATATGCTCTGAGGACGCTAGTCCTTCTGGAACCGTGGGCCTCAGAAGGAAGCGGACTAAGGTGCTCCTTCTTGCCATCACTGCACCCCACGTCTGGGTGGCTCCTGCTGAGTTTTGAGGTTGGCAGATGTTTTGTGACGTCCTTACCTCAAAACTAGGTGCGTACAGTGACAGGGCCTGGGGATCCAGGCTGGAGCAGACACCGAGCTCTGCAGACAGCACAGTTTCTGTAGGAAGTAGCAGGTTTCTCACTGTTTACAAAAGCTCTGCGGTGACTCTCAGGGTTAGGCTAAAGATGACCCCACTCAGGATTCACTAAGCCTTGCTAAGGCCCAATGGTCATGAGGTAGGGGGCAGGGGAGTCCTTGCCTCTGCCAGGAAGTCCCGCCAAGTCCACCTCCTCGGCCCTAACTTGGAAGCCCTTTGAACTGCATACCCAAAGGCAAACCAGGAAGGGAGTTCAGGGAGCGGGGGCTCATACTTTGTATTTCCTTCTCGTCTTTTTTTTTGAGAGTAGGTTAAAGAGAAAGAAGACACTGAACTCTGTTGAACCTACCCTATGGGGGGAAAAAGTCTCAGTTACGAAAAGTGAAAAAGAAAACAAAAATGTAAAATAATATAGTGATAAAATCTCTGCATGATTTAAGACTATCGCCTCATGAATCTAACACTGACTGATCAATACTTCCTACTTCCAGCTCAGAAGTGGGACAACATCGCTACTCGACTGAACAGATGGCTAACAACAACCAAATAAACCCCTCCCTACCAAAACAGCTACCGGACACTGGAATGCAGATTATAACATGTGGTCATTTACAAAACTACACGCTATGAAACTCTCTGCTGAGTCAGGTTACCTAGACACAGCTCTGTCTAACACGTTCTCTCACCTAAGATTATCGTATACATTAAGGTTTAAAAAAAAAGCAAGCCAGCCCAGGTAAGAAATACAAAAGTCTCAGAGAGACTGGTTTGGTGGCATTAACTAGTGGTTTAATGTGGGGCGGGCGGGGTCTGATATACAAGAGTGCCCTGATTTCTTCAGAGAAATTAACATTTCAATCCTGTTTTTATCTAAAAGTCATTAAACTGTGCAACATGAATTATTGGAACTGTAGCAGCGAATTAACTCTATTCATCAACTAAGTCCAAACATTTTAGAGTGTATCTGTAATGAAAAAATAGCTCTACATTTCTATCTCTTCTCATTAAAGTAAACCAGTTTTTCCTCTCTTAGTATATAAAACTGTCTTCTCTTCACATAATTTATATTACCATAAGCCAGCTCACATTCTAAACTATTACATGTCTCCAATTAATTTTTGCAGCTTTTGCCTGAAAATTTAATGAGATAGTAGTGGATGAACCTGCTGACTCCAGATTATGTGTGTGCTCCCAATATTAATGTTGGCACAATAAAATAATCTGATCCACACCTGACTCAAGCATTTCCCCTCGCTGTGGGTATGAAGGTAACGTGGAAACCAGGTCCACTAGTTTCAGTCTTTTAAATCCAATTACAAAATTTACTAGTCTCAAATTAAACCGCTCCTACTCGTCAACGTGGGAGGAAAGGAGAAAAGCAGCAGCGCGGTCTAATTATCCCAACACCATTTCTATCAACACTGCAGGGAACGGCTATGATGGATGACTATTTCTCCAAGGCCTCAGTTCTCTACCGTGGAGGAGTCACAGGCCACACTCCTCAAAGCCAGCCCATTGCTAGGGTAACCCCCGTGATGAGTAGAGGGCACAAGGAGGCCCTTACTCTGTCCCGCTGCTACGGGCACGCCTTACGTGCACGCCTCAGGTGGGGTCCATACCATTCACGATTTGGTTGTACATGTGTGCATATCAGTGTGTCCATGTCAGATGTATGTGTGCACACGTGTGAGCATGTACATGTGTGTTCATCTACATGTATCTGAGTTCAGACGACCAGGTGAGGGGCACTGGCGACTCTAAGTCTCAATGACAGGCCCTCTGTAGTTCTTACTTTTTGCCAAAGCGTTGAGGTGCCCGCAGAAGGCAAAAAACGCCGACAAGGCTGGGAGCAGTGGCTCGCACCTGTAATTCCAGCACAGCACCTTGGGAGGCCAAGGTGGGTGGATCACTTGAGGTCATGAGTTTGAGATCAGCCTGATGAGATGGTGAAACTCCATCTCTAACAACAGTAGCCGAGCACGGTGGCAGGTGCCTGTAGTCCCTACTAGCTACTAGGGAGGATGAGGCAGGAGAACTGCCTGAACCCAGGAGGCGGAGATTGCAGTGAGCTGAGATTGCGCCATTGCACTCCAGTCTGGGCGACAGAGCGAGACTCCATCTCAAAAACCAAACAAACAAAAAACGCCAACAATACCATTAACAGCAGCAGGAGCAGTCAGTAATCAATGTTCAGAAAGTGCCTGCTATCCCCGTTTTCTTTTTTGCCAAGCACTGAGACCATCCCAGCCATCAGCCCACAGGTGTGTGGACTCAGCTCTGGGAGTGAACAGAATGGAGCTTAGATAGACTACTCCCAAAATTCCATTCCCTCCCTAGGCTGATAATGACAGTGACACCCACATACACTAGCCCTGGTGGCTGACAATTTAGTAATATCAAGAGAATACGCGGTACCCAGGTGCGTCTGGTATACGGGTGGTCCCCAAGGCATCAGTTGGTTGATGTGTGTTTAACAGTCCTTAGGAAGCCAGGACCTGGGGATGAGTGGGCCATGCTTCCGAGGATGGGGCTTTATGTCCAAAGATGGCCAGAAGACCCCCCCCCCATTCATACCTGTGCCCTGCACCTTCACAGTGCCAATGAGGCAGCCTGGGGCTGCTGCTGGTGAACACAGACAGAAATGAGAGAGAGAGAGAGAGAGAGACAGAGACAGAGAGACACTCAGGCCTTGGAGCTGCCCGCCCTGTGCTACTTTAGCCTGGAGTTCTGGCTACAGCAAAGACCAAGGGGCTCATTCTGCTCCGGGGCCACCTCCTCCCCACATCCCCTCCACCCCCGCCACTGGGTGTGTGGGGAATGGAACTGCAAAGCTCACAATAAACTCAGCAAGCTCACCTGACTGAGCTTCTACCAAGCCAGAAAGCCTCCTTTCCAGGCGCTGCTGGTCTGCAAGCTTGGAGTCTATAGAGAGACCGAAGAAAAGCCATCATACCAGAATGTGGTCAGGTGCGTTCAGTACACACAGGTTTATACCAACATCTAAACTTTTAGGAAAAGGTCACGGAGCAGAACATGCTGGGTGTGCAACTGAAACACAGACCTAGGTCCAAATCTGACCTCTGTTCTTGCCAAGTGCCAGGGGAGATCAATTAACCCCCCTTATCCATTCAATTTATAGGAATAAATAAAGGTAAATACCTCAACCTTGCAAGGTTGTGCCACACACAGGACCAACTCAAGCTGTGCAACATCTGGCACGCATGCCACATGAGGCTTCCTTTCCAGGGCAACCAGCTGGACCATTCTGGGCCCTCCAAATTAAAAAGGCCCTTTTCAACTCTGCTTTCCTGGCCAGAGAAGGCCTGGGACATGAGCCCCAAGCTCCACTACTCCAGGTTCACTGAAAGATACCCCCATCCTGAACTCCAGCTGGAGCCATCTCCCTCCACTCGCTTTTCAGGGGGCAGCTTTCAAAGGGTGCAGTTCCTCACTCTCAATAAAGCAATGCTTCCTGCCTTAGAGAACTGTCAACAAGTTTATATGGAAAATAAGCTCTTGAGTTGCCAAAAAGCCCTGGCTAAAGGAGAACCCAATGGTGCCAAGCTACCAGGGGAGGTGGCACCTCCAAGAGTGGCAGAAGGATCCCAAGGACTGTTGAGGTCCATGGTCTTTTTCTCTGAACCCATCACTCCGGCCAGTCTGGTCTAGGCTAGGACGGAGTAGGGATGGGGGTGGTAGGTAAGACCAGGTCTGGCCAGCCTAGGCTCTTCCCAGAACCAACACAATCCCAGCACACTGTGGCCAGAAGCATGCTCAAAACAGGACTTTGTGCAGGCTCAGATTCAGTCCTAAGGCACCAGAAAAAACAGCCTTAAATTTGAAACTGCCAAGCCCGGGGTGGGGGGCACAGAAGGTCTCATCAAGATCACACATAGACTCTGAAAACCTTCTCATATTGAAGAACGGGAGCTATTAACTGTGTTAGCAGCATGCACAGATGTTGTCTACATCTAAAAATTCCCAAATAGATCAATTAGCATATTATAAAGAATTTACTTCCATTTTCCCTTGACAGATCATAAAGACCAAAATGTAACGTTCAGTGTGAATTGACAAGTGTGTATAGCAGGAGACGCTGTATTAAATGCAGACCACAGTGAAAGAAAATGGTATTGGATGACTGGCCACCTAATTCTCAGAGTAGAATGTCAAAGGCCAGAAATCCATTTATTTAGTAACCAAAGCTCAACATCACACAAATCACTTGGGCTCTGGTAAGGGAAGTCCTACCTTCTGCACTTGGTAATTCCATTGCTCCACTTGTTTCCTAGGTAAGATACTGGGAGCACGTGTGGAAAAGCAAGACAAGGCTAGAACCCGGGGCGAATACACGTGCAAACACATACACGAATCAAAGGAACAAAAATTTTTTGGGGGGGGAAAAATTTAAATTTAACTTTTTTTTTTTTTTTTTTTTTTTGAGACGGAGTCTCGCTCTGTCGCCCAGGCTGGAGTGCAGTGGCCGGATCTCAGCTCACCGCAAGCTCCGCCTCTGGGGTTCACGCCATTCTCCTGCCTCAGCCTCTCAGTAGCTGGGACTACAGGCGCCCGCCACCTCGCCCGGCTAGTTTTTTTGTATTTTTTAGTAGAGACGGGGTTTCACCGTGTTAGCCAGGATGGTCTCGATCTCCTGACCTCGTGATCCGCCCGTCTCGGCCTCCCAAAGTGCTGGGATTACAGGCTTGAGCCACCGCGCCCGGCCTAAATTTAACTTTTAAACAAAAATAAAAGAAGGTATAACAACATTCTTATGTACTGAAATTCTAAGCGTGTCTTTACTTGTATGCTTGGAAGGAAGGGCTGGAGGAGATAAGGATGAGAGGAAAAACACGAATAAAATAAAACTAAAATTCAGCTAATAGATGCAGACTTGTCCTTCTTCCCATTCTTCCAGAATCCTCTTCCTAGATTGCAAATCAAAATCCGCATTTAAATAGAAAATCTTTAGCATAGGTAAGAGGAAGCCCTCAGGTACAAAGGTATCGCATTCAGTATCTATGGGCACAATACTGCATTTTAAATGAGATGAAGAATTTTGAAACTTCCTGAATATATGACATATTCCAAATTATCTTGTTCCTACTATTTTTACTAAATTCTTCCATCCTAACAGGTGTTTCTCTTTTATGGCCAGAACTTTTAATAAAAGTAACATGATATTACATCATTCTATCAATTTAATCTTGAGAAAAGATTACACGATCCAGGGATCTTATAAGCTGTGGGTTCTGATAATTCAGCCATTATTCAGTGTGAAATTCAAACAGTCTGAATTCATTAACATTGGTTGTTACAAATCTGCATTTTTAGACTTTGCCATAAAATGCAGGAGTCCAGACCCAGTGACCTGAATCTAACTGCCTTTCATGTGAAGTGGCCGTGTTCCCGGCCTCTCCCAGTGTAGTTCTCGAGAGAAAGCGTCATGTCTTCGTCCTCTCCATGGCTGGCCTCAGGCTCTTTGGTCACACTTAATGTTCAGGCAAATTGCAGAGACCTCAAGCTATTTCAAGGAGTAGAGACATATTCCCAAGGAAGGATGTACATTACGAAACAGATGTCCCGGCGGGCATAGGAGCAGGTGCAGTAGCATGGTGCCAGCACCTCGCCTTGGCTGCGGCTGGGATCAGCACACCCTCACAACTAAAACCCCAATGCATGACATTTGGGAAGGGCTTCAGGGAAACCCCAAACCTTTCACTGCTTGATAGAAAGCCATTACTACCAGGTCGATGGGCAAGGAGTGAGCATCCCACATCCCAAGTGCCAGGAGGAAGACAGAACCTTCAGGGACACAGCAGACCTCTCATGAGCAGGACAGTTTTGAGTTCCGTTCGTTGCATCTAAATGTTCACTGCAACACAGACCACAGGTGCTGGTTTGGAGAGATGCAACCTGTACTACCCTCGTCCTCCAGCCCAGCCAGGCAAGCAGGGCATCTTCCACACGCTAAGCCTTTGGCTGTCCACATTTACTGGTGCTGCTGCAGCCATCATTTTTGTGTGTGTACATATATTCATGGGGTACAAGTGCAATTTTCTACATCCATACATTGCATTGTGGCGAAGTCAGGGCCTTCAGTGCCTCGATCGCTGAAGCAATGCACATTGTACCCACCAAGTCGCCTCTCATCAACACCCCCCCTCAGTCCCCATTATGTCATTCCACACTCAGATTGTCATTCTTGACTCAGCAGTCATTCAGCAGTCATTCTTGACTAAGCTCTTAACGTGTACAAGGTACCTGTTAAGCCCTGTTCAATACTGTTTCATTGAATCCCCACAACTCTGAGATTAAGCCCTACTATCTGCTGCATTTGAAAGGGGGAAACTGAGGCACTAGGCTCAGAGGGGCATAGTTTGCCCAAGGTCAACACCATCAGAAGACAAAGTCAAGTTGCAAGCATTTTTTGGTCATGCCATGAGGACCCTGCCCTCCTGCCATCACCAAGGCCAGGACCAAGTCCTGTGCAATTAGAATCATTACCTTCCCCTTGCAAACACCAGGAGGAAGTGCCAGAGTCACTGCTGGAGGGAGTGACTGTTATGATGCAATTCCATGCTAAAGAGCTGAGTTGCTTCTCAGCCAAGTCTAACTCTGCATCAATCTGCTCCGTTTAAACACGCAGGCAGAGCAGGCTTTCCGGCCTTCAGCAGGCCTCTGTGGTGCTGCCACTTCAGCCCAGGGTTGGCGGGGGTGGGGATCGGAGCACACATCAACATGAGTCCTCCTTCCCAGAGGAAGCTGCAGTCCTGTGTCATGGTTTAGAGGTCATCGTCTGCTGTAATGAGGGAGTGGCAGTGAGTTTCAATTGAATTATGAAAGGCCAAGAAAATGAAGGTTTTTAACAAATGTGGGATTGGGGCCGTCAGTTACACACGCAGCCAACACCAGCTTCCAGGCCTCTGAAGGTGGGCAAAGCAGCAGCCACCATGCTGGGTCCTTGAAGGAATTTCATACAGAAGCCATCTGAGCTTTGTATCGAGGGACCCAGGCCTACAGGACTCGCAGAGCCAGTGGGCCTTCTTGCTGTCCTCATCATCCCAACTTGGATGTAGTCAGGTTGGCTGAACTATGTAATCCCTCACCTACGAGGCCGCCGCAAGTGCGGCACCCACAGGTGGCGGGAGAGTACAGCTGGGTCCCCGCACCCTACCTGTATGGGTTTAGACTCCCCGCCCTACTTGCACGAAGGAGAGGCGGGGGCATGACATCACTTCCCTGCGGTGGAAAGCTCAAGAACATGGCTTGATTATCTCAGAACACGCACACCTCCCCTGAACAGGTAGTATAACATGCTGGGTTGCCTTCCGTCTGCAGAAAACACTCCCAGCTAACACAGAACTAACCCAGTCTTCCAGACAGCTGCTGGGATGCGCTCCTACATGGGCCCAGCCCACTCCACACCCACCCGGCCCCACTGCAGCCTGGATTCACTCATTCAAAAAATTACTTTGGGGGCATCTACAATATGCAGGCCACACACAGAATTAAGGGGATGACGAGCTCAAGGAGGTAGATCTGCCTCAGGGAGCTGCAGAAATCACTCCGGATGGTTCTATGTTCGTAGTCAGAGTCCTGCCCCTTAGTTCAAGTCCATCTACAACACTTTTTAACTTCCCCGATGCAGGAGTCAGAAGGCTCAGGAAGTCAGAAGAGACACCCTTGGCTGCTGTACTAAGAAGGACTGAAGGCTCCCACCAGACAACAGGCCGCCCAGGCAAAGGGAGCCCAAATGCCCACAGGAAAGCCAACCCCAGGAGGTACTGACGCTGAGACATGCAGAAGAGACAAAGTGGTTTAGAGCAGCTGGAGTCAAGGTCTCCCAGGACACAGGCCTCACCCATGCCCCCTAGGCATCCCACCACCGTGGAAGCAGGTGATAGTGAGGACTCACTTGCCGTGACCAGCTGAACCAAGGGGTATCCTGCAAACCTGCAGGGTCCGGGAAAGAGGCGAGCTTCCCCCAGGAAAGAGGCAGCCAGCCCCACAGCTCCGGGACCCTCCTGTAAGCACCCTCCCACCCCCACAGAAGAGCCTCTCCCCCTACATCCCTGAGGAAACTGATCGCCCAAGCTGAATTTTTCAAGGAGTTGCAGGTTACATCCTGCCCAGGACAACAAAGGTTTCCTTTGAGTTAAACAATGTATAGCTGAACCGGAAGAGGGAAGGTGACCACAGGAAAGGTGTTGCATTACAAGGCTCAGGAATTCAATACCTTCACCACCAATTCTCGTTTTCCACAAATCCCCATTAAAAGACAGCACAGGACCATTCCCAGAAATCAAGGCTCACACCACGTGGAGCTGACTGGATGCTCACGGGGACATTCGATCCCAGAGGACTGGAGAAAGGACGGAACGGGAGGACCCTGTGAGGGCGCCATTGCTGTTCGTCAGTATACATTTATTAAAAAAACGGAAATTAAACACTGTCATCAGATGCTCTGAACTGCTGCTCATCCACGGCTGTGTTTTTTCATCCTCCCACATTAACATTTCCCCCTAATGTTCTATCTTTTTGCCATATATAATTAATTTTAACAGCTTCTGCAACTTCCCCACAGGTTGCTGCTGTTTCTTTTAAATAGTATACTGCTGAGAAATGGATTTGTTTGCTCCGCGTGCCTGAAGAAACCACACTATGAAATATGTATAAATGTCACTGTTCAGGCTGCTTCTCAGGATAAGGGCAGAAAAACGTTCCATTTTACCTCCTTACACAGGAGTCCACTCACAGAAGCTACTCGCATGTATTATCCGTGTGCCCACACACAAACGCCAATGAATTACGCAGCATTTTCTTTGAAAACCTCCTATTTATCCTTAACTGGTACCAGGCTAGGGGAATCATCTTAATTGCTACGTGGAACGAATGAATTGCAAAAGCATTCAGTCGACCAAGAAGACTTTATTTTTAACAGCATGGGGCCAGGTGAAAGTTGCCAAGTTTGCCAAAAATAAATGAATCAACCAATCAATAAAGCAAATGTGTTCGGCTGGTGTTAAATGAATGCCTGGGAAGAAGAAAGCCACAGGCAGCACATCCTTCTTTCTCCCCTCCTGCCGCCCCCGCCCCTGTGAAAACACCAGGCCCGAGGACACAAGGGTCATGGGAATTCTCAGTCGTTTCCTAAATCGTTACTTTTATTTATTTATTAATCTATTGGAGACAGGGTCTGCCTCTGTCACCCAGGCTAAGTAGAGGGACATGATCACAGTGTACTGCAGACATGAGCTCCCAGGCTCACACAATCAGCCCACCCAGGCATAGGCAGGCACTGCCACCTGGCTGATTTTTTAAAACATTTTTCTGGAGATGGGGTCTCCCTCTGTCACCCAAGGCTGAGTGCAGTGGTGCAATCATGGCTCACTGCAGCCTTGACCTCCCAGGCTCATACAATCCTCCCACCTCAGGTTCCAGAGTAGCTGGGACCACAGACACACATCATCACCTGGCTGATTTTTAAAAAAAATTTTTTTTAGAGATGGGGTCTCACTATGCTGCCCAGGCTAGTCTCGAACTCCAGGGCTCAAGTGATCTGCCCTCCTCGGCCTAAATCATTACTTTAGAAAATGCATCCAATTTTCTGCTTCTTCAACAATGGTCAAAATTGAGATCCAGATATTAAATCCTAAAATTACTGAAAGTAACCAGGCTCTTGTGCTTCTGAGCTATTTCATCAGCATTTGTAGCTGGGGGAGCTGCTGTAAGTTGAAAGTAATGCCCCTTTACACTTGAACCTGGGCAGATCCCTCAAGCTTTAGTGAGATGGTGTGTGGCCTTCCATAAAGACCAACTGAAACTGCTTAAAACCAAGACCATGTTTAAAAAAAAAAAAAAACTATTGGTCTAATGCAGTCTAAGAGTATTAATAAAATCAGCAATGGTAACACATAAATGTTAAGCAAAAATATTTACAGAAAGAAATAACCTTTTCCTCTGCCACTAATCACACCCAGGAACACTTGATTAGCAAGCCAACATTTTAATAAGAGAAAGCTCACTTCCCTGCCTACTCATTTACACATCGGCATCTACGCCCCAGCCTGAAACTTGACAGTAAACAGAATATACCACCTCTCCCTTCCACAAGCGAGGCTCTGGCCCTGCCGCGTGGCTCCATCCATTCCTTCCCACGCTTCCTGCCTTTAACGAACACGCGCTCCAAACCTCAGAGAAATCAGCCGCTGACCCATGTCCCTGGCTGTCCCACACAATAGGGCTGCCATCCCAGTGGCCAGGTCTGTCTGGGACACAGGGGGGTCTCCACCAGGGCTGGCTGTTGAGGGGCAGCAGAGGCCCATTCTCTGCACACTGTCACACCCTTAGGGGCAAGATGCAGCCCCATGTGTAGCCCCACTTCACATGGACCAAGTGCTTTTCCTCCCACACCCCGGGGTGGGATGGGACCATGACAAGCCTCAGAAACCTTCCAGGAACAAAGACCCAGGAAGTCATCTTCACTATAAAGGGACCACACAGTATTTGGGAAGCCAGGCTCACTGCCGCAGTGTTTCCAGAGAGGCTCCCGCCAGCAAGGGACGCAGGGTGGCCTGAGTTCGGGGTTGCTTCATCAGTGGCTGAATACCGGGTCTACCTAAGGCTACACGTGCTGGCAGGTGGATCTGAGCGTCAAGTTCTTCACTAACAAAACGGGGGTCTTGCCAAGGGTATGAGGATCATGGAAAGAGAAGTGGACACCATGCCTTCATTTCCCAGCATAATGTCACTCAGTGGCAACAGAGACTCCTGGTCCCTCCAGGAGTGAGAGGCAAGTGTGCCCACCACCCTGCAGAGGCCCTGCTCGGAGGTACCCTCCAGTGAAGGAACAACTCAGCAGGGACCCACTCAGGCCGGCCACAGAGTCCTGACACATGGGTGACAGACGGAAAATTCGGGCCTTCTGCCTCGTCTCTTCCTCCCTACTTTGCAAATCCACTCTGATGAGAACCAGCAGCCAGGGTGGTACAGGAGGCAGAAAACAACAGTAACAGCAGAAAGCCAAACGTACCAGGAGGATGGAGGGCATGACTCCTGTGTGACCCTGGACCCATGTAGACACTAAAACAAAAAGAAGGGGAATGGACGGGGTGATCTCTCCATCCCTACTTGGGAGGCCACACTAGGTTGTTGAGATGCTCAGGAGAAAAGAACAAAGGCTGAATCAATGCCTCCCATTTGTCCCTGGCGGGTGGAGGGAGGCTGGGATTCCGAAGCACAGCTCCAGTCCAGAAGGCACAGGAATAAAAGCCAAGCAAGAACCAAGAGCTTCGGTGGGGGCTCCTCCTCCCGTACTCTGAAGGCTGGCTAAAGCTTCACTGGCATCTTCTCCACCGCCCCATCTCAGCCTCTTGGCTGTTTCTCGTCTAGAGAAACCCAGAGATGAAAGGCCCTGTGGATCTTCCTCTGGTTTGTGGTTTCCGATGTTGGCAGTCTTGCTCCCAGCCCAAACACTGGAGCAGGAACACATGGCCCTAGCAAAGGCCCCATGGATGCATGCAGACCAGGAGCTCAGGAGGCCAAGGGCCCGAAGGACCCTGGGGGCCACACACTGGGACCAGAGTGGCAGAATGGCCGTGGCCCAACACCCCCGCCACTTTACAGTCATTGACAATCGGACCCCAAGGTTTAGGTATGTGTTTCCACAGTAATTCAATACTTTCCTTCTGTTTTTCATGGAAAAAAAGATATCTGTCCTGCCAGAAGCAGGCTAGAGGCCCAGTGATCAGGAAGATGACCTCACCTAGGTGGCCTGCTACAGCCACAACTCAGATGGTCAACCAGCCTGGTTTCCCACAGCAGATCAAGGCAAACCCCTCTTCCACAACCAATCACACGGAGTTTCCAGCACCGTATCACCCCAGACTGTCTTTCCCAGAGGCCCTGGTAGGCAGGCCAAGCTTCTACATCATCCTGGAGATTCATCAAAATACACAATACAGCATGCATGGCAGCCGGAAACAGTCTTATCTTTGCAAAACCACAGCTGCAATTATTCTATCACCATTTTACATAATATAAGTTAAGGGATTTGATTTGCATTCCCACTCATTTATGAACATTTAACCAAAAACACTTTTTCTGCGATACTTTTGTTAAAAAATATAATTGGGTACTGCTGCAAATATTAATGCTTAATAACAAAATGGTACTAAAAAACCATGACCCAACTGAAGTGATGAAGAATGAAGCCTTTTTCCAGGAGAAGCCAGCAAAGCCATCTGACATGCTGAGCTTTCATTCTGACAAGTAGCAACATAGAGAACAGATAGTAAAAGCAGAACATGCATCAGATCTAAATTTAGCACATCACTATTCATTACTGAGAAAACGAGCCTCTTGTTAGGAGAAGGCTAAGTATGTGATGTCAAGTTACTAAAAAAGATGGCCATAAACCAAAATATTAAGTCTAGCACAACAGGAATGGGATGCTTTTTAAATTAGGACATGCTAAAGAAAATACTAAGAGGGCAAAAACAATGTATAAATGGCTCTAGTGCATCACGGATTTGCCATTACCTCTGACGGCGTCACATGCTTTTCATCTACCTCCTTCTCCTCTGCTCACATTTTAAAAGATGTGTCTACACCAGGGATCTCAACAGGTGGGCTCTGGTTGAAATCCCTATGTGTTCCTTACTTTGGTTACAATCCCACATGGCCTCCTTGTGTTGCTGCATGTAGACAGCAGGCAGAGCTGGATACAACTCCCTGGGCATGGTGACGTTCCACAGAGCAGAAAGGGTCTGAGAGCAAACACACGCCCTCTGGAGCCATGTGAGAATTCCACCATAAGAGTATCTGCAAATGGTCAGGGGAGAAGTTTTCTCCTGGTTCTGTGGGGGCAGGTGGGCCAATGGGGCCACACTCAGTGTGTGTGCGTGGGTCGTGGACACCACGAGCCGTCAGCACAACACAGTGACTACGGTCCAGTGACGGGCAGCTCCAGTACCACACCAAGTCTCTTAAGCTCTTCCAAAGTGCTATAAAAAACTCTTACCCAGAAGGATGCCAAAAATACAGGAACGGTGGGAACCCCACATAAGGGTAAGTGTCTTGAGTCTGCTCAGCACTCAGGAAACATTTGTTAACAGGAAGCATGTCATAATTTCATTCTGGTTCTGGATGCATTTGGAGAATGTTAACTCATCTGTCTGAGACGGAGATCACTGCTAAACGGGATCCCAGAGTGGCTCTGGTTATTAGACTGAGTCAAATGAAAATGCCCTCATTCAACCATTTTTGATATTTAAAAAGTCTACTTCATTCTTATACACCAAGTTCCTGCATCCTTCTGTTTAGGGAAGATGATTTCCAACACCGAAATGAGCATCTATGAAACATACTGATGGTCCATCCAGTGGAGACACTCCCAGGCAGGCAGGGCCTGGTACCTGTCTGGGTGAAAGGGCGTGGAGGTCTGACATGGCCACTTCCATGGTGTCCAACTGGAGACATCACCATGACCCAACCACTGAAAACATCTTCGGACTCAGCAGCCAACACTGGAAGTATCTCTGCCAACCCCAGGCCCAAGATGACTTTGTCTCTGCCTGAGTATCCTGGGCAGGTTCTGGCACACAGGTCTCTCTGAGAGAGTGAGAGCCAGAAAAGCAAGCAATGTTGGTCCTGAAAGGCTGAACTGAATAAGGTTGCGAATGGCGGTCCTGACTTCCCTCAGGTTTCCACCAAAGAACATTCCATCATACTTTCAGTTCCTCATCCTCCTCAATGCTAAGAGCCTTAACCGTTGGAAGATGACTCAGCAGCCCCCTCTCATACATAACTTGAGCTTCATGCTCTGCTATGGCCTTTGGCCCTTAGCGAGCCCTGTCAGAGCACTCCCAGGAAAGGGTTCTGAATTTCTGTATCAAATTCAAGTTTAAAGGGTGGGGAGGGTTCTGCGTACCAGCCCAATACCCCTGTTCAATTCACAGATAAGGCTTCCAAGTGCCAGCAGAGGCCACGTGCTCAGTCACCAAGCTGGTAAGCAATCTTTGCAGGTCTAGGTCTGGGTCAGCTACCTCAGTTTCCCCAGCTAGCTCTACTTTATGGAGAAAAGGAAGGGACACACAGAGACCCCTTCCTGATCCTACAACCCACAGTGCTGCCTGGGTTCAGGCAGAGATTCAGCTTGCCCCCCTCAGGTGGTCGCCCATGTGTGCCCCTGGGCTCCAAGTCTCTAACCGCCTCCAGCAACCCAGGAAGCCGGGCCTGAGGGCCCAGTCACAAACCTAAACCTTTCTGGGAATCAAAGCTAGTCCCCTCAAGGCTCTGCTAGGAGTGTGACAGGTGAGAGAGACAGGACACTATCAATTGGCTAGCGGTTTCCCTTGCTTTTGAATGACGTTGTTACCTCACGGAGAAAACGTTTTTTTAAAAAAGCAAGATTAAAATCAATTCCATCAGAGCAGTTGCCATTTTGAGACTTTAAGTAAGATCCAGGTTTTGTGAAAAATGGCTAAAGGCATGCCGAAATGAAAGTCAGAATCCCAAAACCCTGCTACGGGTGCAGGATTGACCTCCATCAATCAATACGAGTGCGGTCGGGATTGAACGCTCATCTCAGCCTGCATCCACATTCCCAATCTACTCCCCTAGAAAAATCATGGTATGTTCCAGATATCCTAGAGGCTGGTAACACTAAAAGTCTAAGCTGACTGAAGAGGTGCCGGCATCCACAAGCCGCCTTCTTCCTAAAGACATCCATCTATCACTTATGACGGACGTGGGGTGTCATGAGATGGTTTCTCTAATTCATTTTTATTCTTTTTAATTAATAACATCGAGAAATCCTAACACTATTTCCATCCTGACTTGAGTTTCCTTGTCGTATAATTTCCGTTGACTTATCTTTATAGCAGCAGCAGCAGCAGCAAAAATGACTTTACACTGAACTATATTGCTTCAGAGTTAATTACATGTATTTTGCTTTTGATAAATGAAAATACCAGGTGCAATTAATTGAAAGACAATCAATATGATCCCGCGATTAGACATCCCAATGAAACAGCCAGAGGCTGCAAGCAATCCATACTCATCAACTAATTGAAAACACATTGCAAAGGGGAGTCTCGAAAACTGAACTTTTACCTGGAGATATTTCACAATAACTCACCAATATAAGTCTGTCCACAAACTCTATAGTTCACACGATGGGCTGTCCGTCTTTTTAAGGGAATACAGCTTCATTGGTTCAAAACCATTTAAGGTGATGAAACCCTGAAAGCAAAATGAACGGAGTCAGTGAGGTTGAAGCAGTGATTCTGTTTGTTTGTTTGTTTACATCTAGGCATCCTTTAATTGCATTTTTCCAATGCCTTCGACTCTAAGCTACCAGAGGTTATTAAATGGTTTCATTAAAAATACTATTTGTCTTGCTTTAGTCACACACTAGATCAAATTAAACAGTGGAGCACCAGAACAAATGAACCCTTTCCATCTATTTTGACACAAAGCCAAGTGTGCAAAAGCAGGTGATACTGTGTCGTCGCCATGAAAATGTCATTTAGCTTTCTCTACATCTCCAAGTAGCAAGCAAAGGGACAAAAGAATCAATACCTTCAAGCAAAAAGTATTACCAACTGTTTTGAGAAATATGGAATTATAAAGTGCAATTCATGAGCCCACGGTTTATAAGTGCTATTAGCATAAATGCTGACAACTGTTAATCTACTGTAACTCTGATTAACGGTTGCAGTCGTCCATTAATAGAAGGCATTTTAACTTACTTCTGAAATTGATTACTCAGTTAAGAATTCAATCCTAATGTTCAATAAAATTGCACTTTCTTGGCAAATGCAATATGAACCGAGGTGATGCATTCAACAGCACTCCCATTTATTTTGCTCTACATGGAACAGAGAAGGAATATAGGGTGGGACCCACATCGTCCGAATCACTTCCTATGCACACACAGCTGTGAGGAGGGCAGGGAGCAAAGTTCCTCCTTCTGTGGCTGATGGGAAAGGCAGACACCTGTGCAGCAGGCATGTCCAGGTGTCCTTTCTACGGCTTTTCCGGGAAGAAAAGATGGAATTTAACACTGGAGTTGCTATGTAACTGGAGAGCCCATGTATGAAGGTAGTCTTGCTCAAGCCCCATGAGGGAGGGGAGAGGCACACTCTACAGATATGAGCAGCTGCAGCCAGGCCTGACATTGCCAACCCCACCTTACAACCAAGTTTCAAATGTTAATATACAAAAAGGCACGAACCACATTCCCAGCTGCATCTGACTTCTTTTTTTTTGAGATGGAGTTTCACTCTGTCACCCAGGCTGGAGTGCAGTGGCACGATCTCGGCTCACTGCAAGCTCCGCCTCCCGAGTTCAAGCAATTCTCCTGCCTCAGCCTCCTGAGTAGCTGGGACTACAGGCGCCTGCCATCACACCTGGCTAAGTTTTGTATTTTTAGTAGAGATGAGGTTTTAACACGTTGGTCAGGCTGGTCTTGACCTTCTGACCTCAAGTGATCCACTAGTCTGGGCCTCCCAAAGTGCTGGGATTACAGGCATGAGCCACCATGCTCAGCCAGCATTCTACCTTTTTTTTTTTTGAGACGGAGTCTCACTCTGTCACCCAGGCTGGAGTGCAACGGCACGGTCTGCCTCCCGGGTCCAAGGGATTCTCCCGCCCCAGACTCCTGAGTAACTGGGATTATAGGCACGCACCACCATGCCTGGATAATTTTTGTATTTTTAGTATAGACGAGGTTTCACCATGTTGGCCAGGCTGGTATCGAACTTCTGACCTCGTGATCTGCCTGCCTTGGTCTCCCAAAGTGCTGGGATTACAGGCGTGAGCCACCATGCCCAGCCAACATTCTACTTTTTAAACCATTCAAATCTTAGGAAGCTGTAGATTCCTAAAAGAATTTCCCCTCTTTTAATGGGGCTTTTAATTAGCAATGGGATTAATCTCCTAGGATCCAATCCCATGACAGGCATTCTCCTGCATGATTACGTAGCAAGTCATAAAGAAGAACCGCTACACTCATGGTTTCCATTCAAAAGAAAACCACCCTCCTGTGCTCTTTCCACTGAATTGAACGAGTCCTCTGCCAGCCAGCTCCTGCCTCACACCTAGAACCAAGCAGGAAGGATTCTGAAGAAGTACTCAGGAAAAGCATAGACTCTATAGTCAAAGTTATCACGTACCCAAGGTCAAGTAGTAATTCACTCCCAAATGTACCCCCACACCACCCTGTAACCCACACGTCCTAAGGAAGTAGATGGGAGACATAGACATTCCAGCCTCAGAAGCGTTAGGAACGGAAGGACAAGCATAGCTTCTCAGTAATCCCAAGCCTATAATGACACAAGCATCTAACAGCCAAGGAACCATTCTTTTGAGGTGGCAGAACTTGCCTGGCAAACTTCTATCCACTCTTCAAAACCCATCTCACAGGTTATCTTCTTTAACATCTTCCCTACTCTGGCTGCCAGGCTACTACATACCTTGCCCATCTCCAAGTCTCTAAAAGTTAAATGCCTTTTACTTAATCACATTTTATACATCTTTCAAACATTGTAGAGAATCAAATATTTAATTAACTGCAAAAGAGAATTTATACTCCTGGTTAGTGTTGCTTGTCTTAGTATGTCACAGACTTTCTCTTTCCATTTCAAACGGTTTACGCAGAATTTCAAAAATATAAAGGACTGTATTTTCAGGAAGTAGTCCCTTTTGGAAAGGAAGGCGGGAAGGAAAAGGAACTGGGGAGGTACGCCTTAACAATGACAAAAAAACAATTACTTGTTTTTGAACAACGTCTGAAGACAAACGTTGCAACATGTGAACATCTACCTAATCTTGGTGGTGGGTACAGGTTCTAATTTGAGATATTTCATAGTAAAATTAAGCAGGAAATAGACAACTCTGTCTTGTAGAAGGCTTCACAGAGGAGGTGACGTTTCATGGAATTTCAAGCCAGGACTGCCTGTCCCAGTGAACGACGACAGCTTATTTAGCGGAATAAGAATGTTAAAAGGCTTGGAAGACTGTCAGAATCTTTAAAGCAAGTGCCCGTTGTTACTTGAAGGTCAAAAGAAGTACTTGAAAGAGACTGGAGCTACAGAAAAGCTAAAAATTCAAAAATACTTGTTTCAGCAGATACTTGCTGACAGTGCGGCGTGGACTAGCGCCCCGAGGATTCACCAGGGGATATTTTCTTGGCAGGATTTCTCTAAGAACTTCCAGGAGTATACAACGAGACGCAGAAATGACTTAGCCGATTAAAATCACCACTGCTTCTGAACCAGCAACCGCAAGAGCTGAAGCGGCCTCGGCGTGTAACTGCCGGTCAGCACACTCACCCCCTCCAAGTTCCCTTGGCTGCTTCGGGCCAGAGAGAAGGGTCCTATTTTTGGCCTGTATCATCAACCTGTGTGAACTTACTAAACATCCCTTGGCAAATGCGATCTGCCCGTAGCTGATGACAGGGGGGTGTGTACTCTCACACATCCCAGAAGAGAACCGCAGCACCCAGAGACGGATTTGGCGGTGGGGGTCCCAGCCAGACTGTGGTCAACTAGTTCCTGCACTTTCCACATACAGAAAGCTCACAACTAAGGCTGCCATACCTAGACAGGACCCCCGTCCCCCGCCACGCTTGGGTTTTTTGTTCTTATACTAAGTCAGGCATGCAAAAATTACGTTTTAGGTCTGTAGTGAATAAATCCTTTTCTTAGAAACTCAATGAGACTAGAACCTTTAGAAGCCTTCGATGAGCCCTAAAAAGGTCTTGATGGCGGCCCAAGAAACTCTGGCGTGGCTCCTTCCAGGAGGACTGGGCCTGCCTTCACTTGAACTAATGGTGTTCTTTCAGAACAGTTTCTGTACTCTGCATGGCACAGAAGGGGTGCCCACCCACCCACCCACCCAAATGCACAGATAACAGAGGCCACACAAGCAGCTCAACCCAGCCTGGCCCCCACCATGCCACCTGCTGTGAGCAGCATTCATCTAACCAAGTGCCCGCGTACCCACGCTTCCTCTGCAAGAGTGATTTCTAATGATATTTCTGCCATCTGAAGCTCACATGTGCCAGCTCTCGTTAGGACTTGAGGCTTTCTGCTCGAACTCACATTTCGGCTGTCTGAGCTTCTAAGTCCATCTACTGTCCCGCCGTGGATGGCAGAGGCTGCATCACCCCTGCTTCAAGGCGGGGCACCTCCTGCTGCCTCCTCTTGAGGCTGACCATGCGGCTGGGTCTCACCAGCCAGGGAGCAGAACCGCAGCTCACCGTGAGCACAGATTAGGGGAGAAAGAACGACCCTAAAGGGGCCCATGCACCCTGGAAAGCCTTATCTGAAACTGACTCATGGTTTCCACGGGTCTGGCTGCACAGAGCACCACTGCACGCTGTGTTCCTCACACTCCAGGAAGCACCGTTCATGTTTACTGCTAAAAAGAGATAACCGGAATGTGTCCACAAAACCATCCCTTAGGCGATCCAAAGTTTCCCACAGGTAACGGGCTCTGGGAAGGGACAAGGGAAAGAACAAGGAGTTAGCAAGAATCGATTCCAGGTTCCACAGGCCAGCATCAGTGGCTAAGAAGCAGTATCCTGCCTGTGATTTAGAGGTAACGGCATCTACCTTCAAAGGTAGTCAGGTCCTTTGAAAGAGAGAACCCGTGGATGATTTGCCCCAAGGCCTGCATACAGCAAGCACTCAATAACTGCGTGTCATCATCAAACACCAGACATGTCTCCAGGCTGAGCTGTTATCCACATCTTCTAAAAAACTCATCTCTACCTAACTTGTGAGATAAACAGTTGACATGCAGCACCAGAATCCAATAGTCCTAACCAGGTCATTGATGGTTAGACACCCCAGACATTCCCCCCCTCGAAAGGCGGCCTCACTGCCCTCCTGTGGTGTGGCTGTGCTCAGAAAAGAGGGATTGCGTAAAGAACCATCCAGAATTCTGCACTTCCCTCCCAAGCACAGGGCACGGTAGCAGGCCAAAGTAGTCTACAGTCTTGCCCCCTACACGCCACCTCCCTGCCCACCACAAACATCCAGGCTCCCTCACGGACCCCTTTCCTCTCTGGACTCGATGCAACACCAACTATGACTTCAAACTCCTGGATCCTTTCAACAGGGATTCCCTGAGCACCTACTCAGTACCAGGACTGTGCCAAGCCCCAGAGGCACAGGAGCAAAACAGAAACTTGGTCCCTGCCCCAGGGACTCAGGAGGGGCCACCGACTCCAGGCCCGAAGGCAGCACTCAGCCCCTACCCCATTGTTGCCCAAACCATGGAGTGACTGTGCTAGCACGGTCCCAAGCAAACTGTGGGGCCAAGGCCTGTACCCACGCCTCATGGAGGGACAGGCAGTGTGCAGGGCACGGTGCCCTATGGCTGGCCTGGGGTTTCTGGAAGCAAGGTGTCTTTAAGGATGAGTGAACTCCCTCTGCCTCACAGACACTCCCTCGGCATCCATGCTGATGGCCTTCTCAAAATGGGCCTGTCACACGGGTACTCCAGGAATCGTCCCACCTTCCTCCCCACACTGCCCCCTCCTCCTTACATTCTGGTCCCCTCCTCCCTGCACCCCGGCCCCCTTCAGAAGGGGTGACTTACCATGGGACTGTTAAAAGTGGGACCCACAGAAGCCGAGCCAAATCAGAAGTCGTAAATCAGAAGCCGAGCTAAAGCCACAGCCCTGGGGATCACCCCCACCCGTGGGAGGCATCCAGGCACAGCTCAGATACCCCAGGGCAAGCCCCCTCTCCCAGCCTGACACTCCCTGGAGCACCACAGCACTGCCTCAGGGTATCAGTCAGTATGTGAGAAAGAGAGGACTCTCAATGGTAGGACCACAATGAAGACATGGAGCTGGCTCCCAGTCCCTGAGTGGATGGCATGGAAAGCGGTGCCAGGGGCTTTCCCCACACATCCCATAGCAGATCCTCCCAACAATTTCAAGTTCAAGGGCAGTGGTCAAGGAAAGGCCTCAGGCAAAAGCTTATCAAGAAGTCAAATGCTCTGCCCCAAAACTGACCTGCCTATGGCGGCATGACGCAGTACGGTGGCCACTGACTTGAGGCCATGAGAAGCAGCACAGAGGACCCATGGGCTCCCTGAATGAGCAGCGACAGGCACTCAGTTGCCCGCCTCCTTTCCTGCATACCACAGTGACTCCTGGTTCACACACGCCCAGCCACCCTCAGCGGGGTCTCTGGCCACCTGTGTGTGAACATGGGCCACACCTGTGCTCTCCCACAAGGCGACATCCCGCTCCCTGGCCTTCCCAACCCTCCTCTGTCCCGATTATCTTCAGGTTGCAGTGAGGGTGCGCGGTGCAACAAATCGTAACGGGGGGAGGGAATGGCACTGGGGTGGCCACCAGCTGGCTCTGCAGGAAGAAGTCATGTGCCGTCCTGCGGGGGCTGCTGGGCACAAAGACAGGCATCCCTGAGCAAACGGCAGCGGGAGGTGCCGCCTCTCCTCACTTCTCGACTCTGCCACCGAGCCCCACACCGTGGGGCACACGTATGACCCATGCCCTCTAACAAGGACCTCAGGCTGCTACCATGACAGCACAACCCAGTGCTGCCTGGGGCGGCACCCCAAACCCCACCATAGTCATTATGCGCCTGGTCAGCCTTTAAGGACAAGCCCACCCTGAGAAAGGCCAAGCTCACTGGGCAGGAAGCAGCGTGGAGTCCTGGTTTGGTTGGCACATGGGGGAAAAAAATACAATAAAATGACAATGTCCACCAAAGGGCTGAGTGTCTGACACACACTGGACAGGAATGAACACGGTTTACCGAGAGGCTGTCACTTTAGCATTGCTGGATTATTCCTTCCTGAGATTCAATTCCACCAACTATTGCCTAGTAATAAATAAACCATATTAATTAGCTTGGAAACAATTATCCTTTATTCAGGGAGGGAAAAAAAAAACAACTCCGAAAGCTCATTCTTTCCACGTCCCTATATAGCCACATTGGCACGGAGGCACTTCAGGTCAAATCAACACTTCATTATGACCGCCCGATGCCCAAGAGTTTCAACTCCAAGAAGAAAAATGCCCTCTAGGCAGAAACTTGACATACACAGTCTTTGTCAGAGTGTTTATGGAAATTTTATAATATTAAATATATTCAGCTGGTTTTAAGTTTTAAGAATGTAAAAAGGCCCAACAGCCAAGATTTTAGAACTCTTGTCTTCCAATAGAAGGCCAAGCAGTGGAAAACTGGAAGGGAAGTCTTGGAATCCTGCCACTTTTTAAAGAAAAATAAAATAGGATATGTTCCCAGTGTTGTCTCAGATGTAGTCAATTAATGTGACCATTCCCCTGCTCTTTCAGCTTTCGGCTTTTCTAGACTACAGGGCCAACAGACTTGAGACTAGCTGGGTGACAAGGAACTTGCCCTTGTGGCATTAGCTGGGCTTCCAGAAGTGCCCCATCCGAAGTGGCTCCAGGACGGAGAAATAAACAAGGGCATGAGATGGGAGAATGCCAGATAGGAGTCCTGGCAACAACTGGAGAAAGGAACAAGGAACAAATTGATAAACGGGTGCTGCTGATCGGGGCTGCCGTGGGCCAAGTTTTGAAAGGGGGGGAAAAAAGTGGATCCACGAGCAAGCAGCCCACACAACGACGTTATTTTGTGAATTCAAGCTGCGTTCCCACACCCAAAGCTGCCCCGTGAGCCATGGAAGCAGAGGCAGCCGTTGTGAGCCACCTGGACCTGAGGCTCATGGGGCCTGGCTGCACCCCCACACACCTGTACCTGAGTAGGGGCACGACAGTCCTACTTACAGACAAGCTAGGAAATCACCTGAACTTGAAAGAGACCAGGGCAGTGGGAGGTGGGGGGGTGGGCCTTAAAATCAGCCTGGCCCAAAGGGAAGCCTGGCCCTGAGGTCCCCACAAAGGCATGCAGCTCCGAAGGACAAGTAGAAAACACATCCCAACTCAGAAGCACTTGAAGGCGTCTGTCTCTGGTCTTCCATGATTCCACACTGTAAGTGGACAAGGCGGCTGCTGATGGAGGTGCACACACCCCTGTGAGATGGTCAGGAACCTGCCAGAAGGAGCAGACATAGGAGATGGCTCACTCCAGCCAGTGGCCACTACTAACCAGCTGGGGCATCCTGGCGTCAGGCTCTGTTCTTGCTTTCTCCCTGATAGGGTGGCCAAGAGGGGTTTTTCTGAGCTCCTTTCCACAGGGCACCCCAAGGACACCTGATCTAACAAGGGCCAGACTATGTATTTACTATAGGCCCTACACAGGGCCAGAAGGTGAGCAGACGGGTCTTCAGACATTCAGAGCACACGCCCATACCACAGTGAGAGATGGAACCTCTAAGCTGGCAGGTTTTAACACAAGATCCCTGGACCAAAAGCAGGATGGATGATGCTGGCTGCTCTGAGCAGTCAGCAGGGGTTACACCCCCTCCCACTGCGGTGGAAGGAGAGGGCATCTTTTCTGGAAACTTGAGGTGCCATGGCCCACTCCACTCTACCGTCAAGATGTACCAGACCATGCTGAAAACCAGAGTAGGATAAACTCTTCCTGATAGAGCTATACAGGGATATGTCAGACACCATCCATCTCAACAATTGTGTATTTACTAAAAGTATTTCAAAACACTTCAAAGATACAGGAAGAATACTTACAGGTCAAATGGAAAATAAAATATGAAACAAGTATTCAAATCTTATTTATATTTTAAAACATTCTTCAGTGAATCTCATTTTTAGTATATACATATATGCATAAGAGACAGAATAGATCCAAAGTGTTATTCTCCATGCTAAGATTAAAAAGGACTTTTAAAATGTGTGACATAACAATCATTTACTTTAATTTTTTATACTTTCCTGTATTTTTCTATTTTCTGCAAAGAGCCTGCTTTCCTATAATACAGAAAAATGTGAGCTGTGAGCTCCTGTCAGGAGGGTCTGAAGCTGGGGTGCAGAAAGTGCGCTGCTGCTTTGCCTTGCAGGCTTTCGGGCCATACCAGCATTGTAAGGTGGCCCCATTTAGGATGTAAGTCCCTGTGTGACTGCTGTACTACAGAGGTGGGTTTGGAAGAAAGCCAAGTGTCCCTCCAACCTCATGCAAGTTCAATACAGAAACGGACGTTCTCTTGGGGATTTCAATGAAGATGTCTTAATTCCAATAGCCAACCAACCTGGGAGAGAACTGGTGGGCTGGAGAGACACAGTGGGAATCCCTTGCCTCAGGGAGGATCTGGGACCCCAATCAATGCCGGGAAAGAGGCACAGCCAAAGCCCTGTCAGGGCTAGGCAAAGGAGACTTCCCAGAGGGCTCCAGCCAAGTCCTTGGCCACAGATTAGACTCCAGCAGGATGAGCAGGAAGTGGCATTTAAAAAGAAATGACGTGAGAACCAAACGGCTCAAAGTCCACAATCCCTGAAAAATTACTTACGAGTGTGACCAGCTTTACATATCAACACCACTTCTTTTTTCTTTTTTGAGACGGAGTCTCGCCCTGTTGCCCGGGTTGGAGTGCAGTGGTGCAATCTCGGCTCACTGCAACCTCCACCTCCCAGGTTCAAGTGATTCTCTTGCCTCAGCCTCCTGAGTAGCTGGGATTATAGGCATGCACCACCACGCCCAGCTAATTTTTGCATTTTCTGTAGAGACAGGGTTTCGCCATGTTGGCCAGGCTGGTCTCAAACTCCTGACTTCAGGTGATCCGCCCGCGTTGGCCTCCCAATGTTTTGGGATTACAGGTGTGAGCCACGGCGCCCGACCAACAAATTTCTTTAGAGACAGGGTCTCACTCTGTCACCCAGGCTGGAGTGCAGTGGCATGATCATAGTTCACTGCAGCCTCTACCTCTCGGGCTCATGTACTCTTCCAGGCTCAGCCTCCTGCACAGAAATGGGCCACCAAGCCCAGCTAATTGCCTCACCCATGTCAACACTACTGATCAATGGACTACATGCGCAATACTGACTGGGAAAGCGAAGTTAGTAAAATTAAGGTGGCCAGATATCGGCCCCCTGACCCTGACTCTCTCACATTCCTTCCCCTGACAATGACCTCACCCTCAACCCTTTATGTATTGCAAAAGGCATTATATAAATGGGCTGCCTGTTCTGTAACTGGTTTAGATGGGCAGATCCACGAGAGCAGAGATAGAATCTAAGTTTTATCCTGGAAAGCTCAGAGACCAACCGATGGGGAGGAGCACTCGGGTGAGGCTGTAAGTGACCCCAGGAAAGTGTTCTCTGCCTCGGCTTTCTCTTCCTCCCCCAGGAGACCAGGTATGGTCACCCATACCTCCCTCATGGGGCCACAGTGGGAAGCACAGGCCATACCGAATGCAGAGCGCTCAGCGTGGCACCTGGAACACCGGAGGCACCCAAGTATTAGCTGTATCATTTAACAAATGCTTTACTCACATGGCTTGTTAAATTCGAGAATCCACAGTCCTGGAAAGAAAAAGAGGCCTGAAGGAAACCGGGTTCTATTTAATTTTAAACTAAATTATGAACCCAAACCTCAAGGTTGGGGGAGGTTTCAATTGAAAATGAAGGGTATCCCTGCTGTGGAATGCAGCAGCTGCTAAACCCACCGTGTAGAAACTACTCACTTTTCAGACACTGTACTTTAAAAAATCCATGTCACAGAAAATAGCATATGAAGAAACTCTGCAAACACAGCCCTGAAAGAAGCACCTAAAGACAGAACTGAATTCCTGGGTCCAAAATATATTCCCTCTAGAAGCAACTTCTTCTATTTTTAAGAATTAATCAATCACAGTGCCAGATGAATACAACAGCATCTAGAAATGGGGAAACTAAGGCCTGGGTCCCCCAGACCATCAGCAACAAACTCCTTCCCACTTTCCACCCCACCACGCTGTCACTCAGGCTCAAGAAACACAGCACGGCAGTGAAACCTCCCAAACAGCAGCCCCTTCACATTCAACCAAAGTCAGTTCCGACCACCCAACTGTGATGGTCCTTGATGCAGGTGCTGCAGCCTCTTACCGCGGGAATCCGGGACGGGAGAGAAAAGCCAAACTCCAGAGCAGCCTGCGGCCCACCCTAACCCAGGCCTGTGAACCAAGCGACCTTCCAGTCCTGGCTCCCCAAAGAGCAAAGGGCACTTGCCTGCAATCAGCAGCAGGGCTAGCTTTACCGTCTTGATTCAGGAAACAAATAACTGCAGAGCCCCTAAAGGACATATATATATACTCTCTATTGATTCATGTGCAGCAAGTCACTAACACCGGGAATCCTGAACTAACGTGCACACAGATGTAACTACTCAGTTGCATGTGTGCAGTTTGGAAAGGATGGACAACCTTTTAGCATGGATGTTCATGAGGGCAGCAATTCACAAGTGCTGTTCTCACATGACGAACATATAAATACACACAAGTATGTATGTTAAAATGCAGTGCAAGTGCGCTTTCTGAATGAACAACTCAACATTTTCACTGTGAAATTAGATTCTCGGGACTTGTAATTTTACAGTTTTCACTGAAGCATGCCAAAGCCACACAGGTGCAACAGGCCTTCCTCCTAGAGAAACCATGCCAGCACAGCCCTCACTTGCCTGGTGCACCGGGCCTGCACCACATGTATTATTATTCTCAGAGCATGAGTGCCGAGAAAGAAAACCGAGACCTTTTTCAAAAGCCCTTTATCCCAAGTGTTGTTTCTTCACGTTTCAGCCAATGCGCACTGTGCAAAAACACGCAACACAGACGAACAAAATGAACAAAACTTCCAAGGGAAGGGGGCTCTTCTGCTCTTTCCAAAATCAGCCAAACCAACTGGTACAAAAGTCACTCCCAATACAACCCTATGGACATCTGCTGAGACGGGACGAGGTAAGTGGGGGCTGTGGACATGACCAGCTCTACTTGTCACCAAGCAAGCAAGGGTCCTGCCACTCTCGGGCTTCCATGATGGATTTCCTCCTCCGCAGTGTTCTGGTCAAAGGCTGGGTCAAAAATCTTCCAGTCAATACACAGAAACCAACCAGCCATACATGCAACAACTCGAATGAATCTCAAAGGGAATCAAGTCAAGTGAAAAATCCCAATCCCCTAAGGCTGCAATGCTGTAGGGTTCCACTTATATAACCTTCTTACATGACACTGGAGAGATGGTGAGGGATTAGTGGTTGCCAGGCTTAAAGACCAGGAAACAGGTAGGACACACCAACTCCAGAATTGTCTTGAGTAAACTGGGTCCTAGAAGCTGGTCAGCTGTGTCTATTCATGCGTATTGACCATGTGCTTCAGCTGGGGACTGTCCTGGCCACCTGAAGTGGGTGTGACTATAAAAGGGAAAAGGGGGGATTCTTGGGCTGGTACAAAGAGACCTATCCATGCTAAAAAATTGCACAGAACTAAATACACAGCCAAATGAGTACATGTTACACTAGGGATTTCTGAATAGTATCCATGGATTCTATCCATGTCAATTTCTCCGCTGTGTTGCTATTACCAGAACACTGCACAATGTTACTACTGGAGGGCACCAGGGAAAGGGTTTAAGGGATCTCCTATATTACCTTCTCCTACCCTGTGAATTCATTCTGTATGTGAATCTGCAATTGCTTCAAAATAAGTTTAATTTTTAAAATAACACAGATTTGTCATGTTTTGGTTTGTGTGGTTTAGCTCCTGCTGGCCACTAAGTAGGGCAATTCCTTTCTTTAGGGGGTCAGCGCTTACAAGGAGGGGCCATGAGGAACTGGCCCTGTTGACACTGCTTACGCACTCAACCGGGATCCGAGTCCTCCGGCTCCCCAGGGGCCCCGGGGTGCATCCTGTCTCAGAGCTCACAATTCCTGAACCCTGACCTTCTCCCACTGGAGCTGGCAGAGATGCTCATGCTACGTCAATTCTTTCCTGGGAGCGGGCATGACTGACTCATTGTTCTCGCCCAGGTGCTGCCAGCTGCCCAGGCCTCCCAGGGCCACACCCAACAGAGGGCGCGTTCCCTGACAAAGCAGCCCTGGAGAGGACAGCCCAGAAGAGAAAACCAGCCCCCGGGGCGGCTGTGCTGGGCAAGTGCCACTCTGGTGGGTAGTAACTTCAGGACTCCCTGAGCCAGTCTGGCTAAATCAAAACTACAGAGCAGGCTGGAACAGGCCAAGACTGTCCCCAGCTGACACACACAGTTGTACGCTGGGCTGGCTGGCTTCCAACACCCAGCTTGCTCAAAGAAAGTTCTAGAGCTGGAGTGTGCTAGCAGATCGCCAGGGTCAGGGGAGACCCAGAGCTACGCCCCTGCTTCTCGAGCCTGGGGACCCTGCTGGTGCCCTCAAACGCCACACCAGCCTTTTGTATCACCCGAAAGGTCTTTGTGGCACTCTGTGTCTTTTCCTGGGCCCCCCCTGCTGCCTCCCTTTTAAGGAGACCTGGCATACTAGATACTAGCACTCCCGGTAACTCCCTGCTGATTCAAAGAATCCAAAAGAAGAAAATTGCAGGAGCGTCTTTGCCGTTTCCGCCTTTATTATCTTCAGGGTTACACTTTTTTCAATTCATTTGACAGTTTATCTTTACTATCTCTCAGCAACAATAATAAACGTACCTCCCTCTCCCAAAATGTGCCACTAGGTACATGTACATACATAAAAAATATACAGATTTTAATAATACTATTTTTTGAAATTCTATAAACCCTTAAACAGCCATTTACTCAAAAAGCTGAACCACTTTCAAATCATCAACATTGCTTAGCTTTAAAGCTGCTTAAAACACACACAAGCCAGTGACTCTTCCACAAAAACAGAAATTATATTCTACATAAATTAAATATATAATTTGATTAAACATATTTATGTCTTTGTGATGACATTTAAAATAGAAATAATCATTTTCTTTTTTAAAACAAAAACTCTTTCAATTATAATTCAAAGCTGTCAAACCAATCTTCTGCTACAGATCTTTTAAATGTCACATACCTTCAAAAGGGGATGGCAGTTTCCTTTAAAATATGCAATTCCAAACAGTGCCTTCTGAATCAAGAATGTATTAAAATACACCACTGGCATTTATCTCGATGAAGTATAGCCCTCTGCCCCCTCCCTCCTGGTAGATATGTACAGACGCACGGCACTCCGATGTGTTTCTCCCCAGTGTAACTTGGGAGCGGCTGGTGCCACTGCCACTGGCTGTAGCCACAGGGCCCAACACCAAGTCACACTCCTAACACCTTAAGGGGACAGAGGTATCCTCTCATAGTTCTTCCAGTTTTCTTCACAGATGGCTTGCTGAACTCTGTGTAACCCAATTTTGGCGTAGCATCAACAGCCCAATTGTAAGACAGTGTTAATCAGATGCAAAGAAAACTCCAAACTCATTCTCATAAGTCAATGACCTACATATTCAATGGCTTATTTGCCATCCGAGTAGCAAACACCATGCTATATTTAAACACAGAGCATAGATATATCTTTCTTCTAAAATGCTTTGAGAGACAGATAAGCCTTATACTTCAGCCTCTTCTCAACTTAAGGAAAGCAAACCTTGTCAATATCCAGTGTTTGGGAATCTCTGAACGCAACAGTCTGGTCTACTCTGCCATTGTCTTGGTAAGGAGGTTCTAAGCATCATTTTCATAAAAAGCAAACATGCCCTCTGGAACTTAAGTCAACTGAAGCTTGCCTTCTTAGCACCTGATAAATAGTGCTCAGATAATGGCTCCAAGTGGGTTAAGCATGGGTCACACACATGTTGCATACCCACTGTCCAAAAACCAGTCAACAGTGATAGAGTGAATGGGGTCACTCAGTGTCCAAAAACCAGTCAACAGAGTGATCAGAGTGATGGGGACACGAATGTTTCCTAACTGCTGTACCTCATAGCAGAGACGGCATCCAGCAGAGACGACAGCAAAAGCAGCAGAAAGTTCCTGAGATCTGTGCTAAGAAAGGGAGCCACAGCTCGGGTTGTCTCTCTGCCAGTCTCTTGGTATTTCCCTCAAATCAGAAGAAGTGTAAACAAGTCAGTCCCTGATCCCCAACCAACGTTTGTTCGAGGGTGATCCTAAGAACAGCTGAAGAAGTGTCAGGGCTGAGCATTCGAGAAAACAAACAGATAACATGCCTAACCCAGTCTCAAGCCAAAGCCAATGCCTTCCACCTAAGAGGCAGGAGTGGACTGAGGTTGCGGGAGGGTAAGGAGGAGCCAGGGCTCTGGCCTGTACCGCTAGACCGCAGTGCAGCGGTGGCCTGGGAGAGGCCCGCCGAACACACCTCGCAGAAGGCCAGCTCAGCTGCTGGTGCTTTTCTGCCTTGTCCAACTATGTGACCTCAGGCAAGTCACTGAGCCTCACAGAAGCTCACTTCGCAGGGTTGAGAGGAATGCTACCTAGCAAGACACTGTGATTCTCGGTAACTTAAGTTCTAATTCCACTTAAAAACAGGCAGTCATGAAACTTACCAACCAAAGCCAAACTCAAAAGACACTGGGACTTAAAAGACATCAAGAGTGTGGGGGTGAAAAAAGCAAGAGTTAAGGGGCTTCTCTCTTTGGGTTCAGGTTAAAATTCTCTTCCTTGGGTGGTGAACTCCACTCCTAGGGTATGGATAGGAAGTGCCAGAAAATGCCATCTATGAGGCCAGGCCCCACAAACTGACATGTGGTACAGCTGAGGATGGAGACGGCAAAGGCAGAAAGCCACAGATGAACCAAAATACACAGCAGGGCCAGGCCCAATCAGGAAAGCCATGTACTTGTTCCTTCCCTGTGAGGGCAGACGTGCTAGCACCTCCCAGCCTCCGCCCTGGAGAAGCTACTGTCTGCTCCCCTAGGTGCTAACATTCCTTATTTGATGCTTGCCATCAAGCTTTTATTCCGATCACCACCCCCCACCATAGAGACACACATATACACATCTACAGATATTTCCACATTTACACACCACATTCACATCTTCCACATACACACACATCCAAAAGAGCTTGTGCGCACTTATGATGGTCAAAGCCTACAGCCCATTCTCAGCTGCCATCTGTCTTGCCTGCTGCACCACACACGTGCATACACACACACACTTTCTCTCTCTCTCTACTCTACTTTGTCCATCCCAATACTGCATCAACTACGAACAAGCCAGGTACTATTAAGTAAGGAAGGCTGGAAATTAAATGAGACATAATCTTGTCCTCAAAGAATTCAAACAAGAAATGGCAGAGTGTTGTTACATGAAGTAGGCACGGAGGAAGGAGGGACGGCAACTCTGCCTCAGCCCTACTGACATGCTCTCAAATCAAAGGCACTCCAGAGGCTCCTCACCACCTGCCTTCTAGATACTTCCGTCCAACTGCATGTTCCATCAACCCCTCCAACTCAGTTCACCCGCAACCACTGCCATCACTGCCTCACCCCCTGTAGTCCCCGTCAACAATCCAAACAAACACAATCCTGCCCTGATCTCATGTCTGTGTCACTGGAACCAACAGGCCTGCCTCAACCACTGTCCACCTGCACATCTGAGAGGCTGGCAGGTCACCAGGGCTAGCCCTGCACGTCAGTTCCTGGGAAGAAAGCAGAACGTCAATCATATTCTCTCAAATGCCTATCAAAAGCCCAGCTGAAATCAGTAAGTTTTTTGGGAGAATAGATCTGTATCAACTGACTCAGTGTTTGGTGAGGTATTGTAAATGCTATCCTAAATCAAACGGTATCCCTAGAAGGACCCACATGGAATGGCCTCCTCTAAATGTCCCTCCAGTCTGTACTTCTGACTCTTTCCAGTAATCTCAAGCACAAGAAGCAGCTGTGGGAACCCAGGCCTGGCATCTGTTGGCAGACCATGGTTGGTGGCAGGGCGCTTTACAGCCGTCACTATGCCCGATACGCAGCTCCCTATAGCAAGGCGTTTCCTTCAAGGACACATGTCGCCTCTCCCTAAACTCAGACAGAGCTGCCCAACTTAAGGTATCTGTTATAGCAACTGTCCTGAAATTTTCGGTTGCTGTATTTGCATTTTAAAATCAATTTTGCTGTATTTGCTCTCCCCAATTCTCAACCCCTATTACGGCATCTACTTTTTGAGTCTTCAAAGAACTTTCTTGAAAATGGTAGCATATAAATACATAAAATGAAATCCACTTAAAAGGACATTCTAGTAACCCTATAAAACGTGCTTCTAAAAGTAATGACCCCAGAGACTTGGAAAAGCTGGCTGAAGCTTCCCGAGGCCAATGAGGCTAGCACACCCAGATGCCGGGCTCTTGGGTGGCCCAGCGCATGGTGAGGCTGCTCTGGGAGCAGCTGTTTAGAACACCTACTTAGCCAAGTGTCCGTCCTCACACGGAAGCAAACTAGGACAGCATGTGCTACCACGTGACCATCAGTAGGCTCCAAAAATCCACTTCTGTCAGTCATGAATGCAAAAACAGTGGGCACAGGTGTCAGAAAGAACCAGGAACACACCAGGTACCAAAGGCCACGACCTTCATTCTTGACTTACTAGCCTGGAGCTTCATCAGAGAGCATGGTATTTTGGGGACAAGAAGAAGCAGTGGGAAGGGAGAGACACTGGGAGGTGTGGGGAAGGAATGAAGGAACAAGAATTGTTCATAATAGCCAGGAAAAGCCAAGAGAAACAGGCCCCACCCTAATATAGAGGGCACAGCTACATCTTCCAGAGCATGTGAACTCCACAGCCCACGCCCAGCAGAGTCAACAGTGCAGACCCCTGCCCCCATCTTGCTAGTGGGGAGGTGGGAGTCAAGGCAGAGGAGGGGGCCCTACCCACTCACCTTCCCACCCCACTCCACCACCCAAGCAGAAAGCCAACATTCTGTAGGGTGGTTTAAAAAATAGCTGACTTCCATACATGATTGGTGGAAGCACAAAATGTTATAACCACTTTGTAAGACTAAACATACACCTACTCCATGACCCAGCAATTCCATTTCTAGGAACTTACCCAAGAGAAATGAAATCATATGTCCACAAAAAGACATGCATGAGAATGGTTCATAGCCACTTGCTCAGAATAGTGAAAAGCTGGAAACAGCCCAAGTGTCCATCAATGGGTGAGCGGGTAAAGAAACTCCGGTCAAGTCACTCAATGGAATACTACTCAGAAGTAAAAAGGAACGAGGGGATAATCTGGCCCAAAATGTCTTAAAAACCTCAAATACATCATGTGTGTGGCATGAAAAAAGCTTCATGCAAAAAGGTACATGTGTCATAATATACATACATATTGCATGTATACATGTATACACCGTGTATAACGTACATATATGTATTATATAGTAGTACATAAAATTCTAGAACAAGCAGAACTACTTCTGTTGAAGGAAAAGAAACCCAAACAGTGGTGGCCTGAGATGATCAGGGAGGTGAGGGTGGGGAAAGCCTGGGAGGGCCCCAAGGGGACTTTCTGGAGTGACTGTATGTTCTTGGGAGGGCTTTGGGGGTACGCAGGTATGTGCATGTGTTAGAACTAACCAAATGGCACACTTAAGGTCATGCATTTCATTTGACCTCATTCCCTTTCCCAGCCCCTACCCCACCAATCCCCACTTCCCTCCCAACACTTCCCCTAAGTTTTACCTCAAAGAAAAACTAAACAGAAAGAACCACAAACAAGTTGACCTCAGGTCATGAGATCCGTGCTCCAGGTGAAGATCTGAAATTCAGCCAAGAAATGTGGCCCAACAGAAGATGACTGGGGCTGGGGGCACAGTGTGTCCTGCTGAACCCGGGGGTGGTGTGCGTATTCATCGTAGGTGATCAGGCCCACCTGTCTGGTTTTCCCAACAAGAGGCTGAAAACAATACCAAGACGACCTTCCAAAGGAGACTCCAAAACCTCAGCTGGGAACCTTCTACTCAGAGCGATTCACAGGCGGCCTGTCTCTGGAAGGAGGAGCGCAGAAACACCTGCGAGGACCAAGGCCCTGGAGGCACAGGAGAATAACTACTCCAAGTCCAAGTCTGCAAACAGCACACGACAGAGCAGCAACCTCTGCCTGTGAGTTCAAGGAAGCCCAGGACAGGGTCAGGGTTGTTTGTGCTGATGCACCCTGCACCGAAAAGGACCACCCCCCACAGGAAAACCCCAGGACAATGACATGTGCCACATGCTGGTTGTGCAGGGCTTGGAAGCAGGGCAAAGAACCCCCAAGTATAGCCCACAGGATTTCTTTTTTTTCTTTTGAGGCAGAGTTTTGCTCTTGTTGCCTAGGCTGGAGTATAATGGCACGATTTCAGCTCACTGCAACCTCCACCTCCCAGGTTCAAGCAATTCTCCTGTCTCAGCCTCCTGAGTAGCTGGGATTACAGGTGCACACCACCACGCCTGGCTAATTTTTGTATTTTTAGTAGAGACAGGGTTTCATCATATCAGGTCAGGCTGGTCTTGAACTCCTGACCTCAGGCGATCACCCACCTCTGCCACCCAAAGTACTGGGATTACAGGTGTGAGCCACCATGCCTGGCTAGTCCACAGGATTTCTAGTCTTCCCTCGCTGAGCCTCTTCGGAGGCAAGGCAGCCCTTGGCCACGGTTCCCCAAGAGCAAAATGATTACCACAGGTCCACTTGGAACACGCTGCTAAATGCCACACGACTTGAACGCAGCTGCTGTTAAATGCTGTGTCCTATAAAAGTGGGACTTCTCAATCTGAAGTTGCGTTCCCAGCTCAAGTCACACGTGGGCTGCACTTACAAGCCTCTCAAGAGGCCCAAGAGGCTTTTAAAGTATTAAGTATAGAAAATACATGCAACTTCCCAGTTAAAATATAGTGCGTGGACACTCGAAAAGGTCAGTGCAGCCTCCACTCCATTTTCATTACTGATGCTTCACCCAGACGGTGGGGAAGGCACAATAAAAGCATATTTAGAGACCGACTGTACTGTCAGACAAGAGCAGCAGAACTCTAACTCCCAGGTTGCCTTGATCTGTACAGGTTCTAGAAACTGCCAAGCATCGCCCCCTCATTTTAGAGGGAGACACACTGCAACCCAAAGAGGGGAAAGAGCTTTCTGTCCAAGCTGGAGAAAATTCCTGGGTATCGCCTATGACCCACTGTATCTTAAATACAATGTGTGTTAGCTCGGGTCTTCCAAAAACCGAAGCCAAGACACGATCAGCTCTGGAAGAGACTTCTTGGGGAGGCAGACAGGCGGGGAAGCAGAGGGATACGCAAGTCTGACAGCAGATGCAGATGAGATGGCATGGAAGGCAGGAGGCTGGGGAGGAGGGGCAGGAGGCTGGGAAGGAGGAGCCTTCACCTGCTGTCCCGGCTGGGAACAGCCCGCAGAGTGCAGGCTGTCTGGGAACGCCGTGCTGGATTTCCACCATGGGATTCAGAACGTAGCAGCTGGGGCCACCAGTCACTCACATTCCCAGAAGCAGAAGATCAGGAGCATCTTCATGGCTGCCACACCATGCCAGGTCATTGCTGCAATTTTACAGCCCGACTTGCTTCTAAACTTCTCCAACGTTTGAAAATCAGGTTTTAAGGGCACCTAGCAGAACCCAAAGTGTTTGGGTGGATGTCATTTGGGTAGGTGTGAGGCCCCCAAACAAGGGCAGAAGGGAAGGGCAGAATCTATAGGACTCAGTGAATAAATGGGCAAGAATGAGTGAAGTCAAGCCATGAGGTTCATTTAGGCTGGTGAATGGTAGACAGTGCTGCCTTCTGTCTAACCCAAGTGGAGTGTGGGACAGGGAGAGGGGCAGCAGCAGGTTGGGACTATCCAACTCACTCACAGACAGTTCACATTGTCTGCTTTAACCAACAAGCCTAAAATTGTGTATCAGCTCAACACATTAGAATTTGATTTCTAAATCACAAGAACATCAGGCTCATGTTCCCAATGAACAACTCTGCTCCACAGAGTGATTCAGGCGCCCAGAATCCTCCCCCAGCACCTAGGCATTCTCTGCTGGATTTTCCACATCCAGCTGACAGTCAACAGAAGAAAAACTGGGCAAGGCACACTTGTTTCTTAATTATTGCTGCCGGGAAGTGATACACATTGCCACCCACATTCCATGTGGGAACTATCATGGGGCCTCCGACAGATGCTTGGGGTGGTGGCTGGGCAGCCACTCCAGCAGCAAGTCCCTAAGAGTAGATGGGAAGCAGGGCCCTTTGGTGGACACCTGGTGGTCTCCGCCACACTCACCTTCTGTCTCAGTCCTAGGTCAGGCTTATTTGGGAAGCATTGTAGCACTCTGGGTCTCTGAACACAAGAACCCTGCATGATCTGACCACTGAATCAAATCAGAAAAGAGAGGCCAACAACTCTAGAAATGCAACTAGTAAATCCTCTGGTAATAAGTGGAATTTCGCTGACCAATTCAAAAGTCCAGCAACTGCCTTTTTGTTGGAAAATGCCAAACTCTAAAACTTTTGCAAAAACAAGTTCATGTTCTTCAAGTCTAAGACATCATCAAACCTTAGACCAGCATCATTTTATAAACCACTAAGGGAGAAAAAAAAAATGCCATCAAATAAACTATGGCTTGTATTCAATTTTACGACACAACTTGAGTCCAGAGATGTTAAAGTGCTGAAAAACCAATACAATGTCTTCAATGAAGTCTTCCAATAGCCCTGTCAGAAACACGGGGATGGCCATTTCACAGATGAAGGCCTGGGGTCCCCAGAGTTGGGGGACTTGGCAGCAGTCAAACAGCTGGCAAGGGGTGGAGCTGGAGGAGGGGGATTTCCAACCCGCCTCAGACTCAGCACCTGGTAGAGTCCTAATCCTTGCAGCTGTCTCCCAGCACACCCCCAAACTCTCAAAGCCCAAGCCAAGCACCAGTATTCGCACATTCATACTGACTCTGAATCAAATGGCAAATCAAGCACCTTGGGTATATAATACTTATAAACTTATTTCAATTAAAAAAACTCCACTAAAATATGGGTTTTCATCTGCACAGCACTTTACCAACAAATTCCACGATATTCAAGTGAGAACAGATGATGTACTGAAATACCAACAAGAATCCTATCTGGTAAACAGCGGAGTGCTATTTTCACATCATCCTAATGAATTTAGTTTCAATAAACACAAATCAAGCAAACACTCTGAAAATTTTAACAGTATGGCAAAACGATGCTTAGAATGACAGCCCCAGAAGACGAAGTCTGTTTTGACAAGTGCCAGCGCAAGGAGAGAAGAATCAAAATGGATGACTGGGTTTAAACGGTCTGCCTGTGGCCCACATACCTGAACTTGGCCCTGCACCTGCTTGCTAAAGCTCCTTGACTATGGGGGAAGCAGCCAGGAGAAAGTTCTAGATCCCCTCAATCCTGCTCAAGCTGCCAGGCACATTCTAAGAGCAGGTGTCTGGTGCATGGAAATCCACATACAGCAGGTCGGTGAGCACCCACAGAGGACCACACAGATTCAAACTCTTGCCCATAGCTTCCATCTCAGTATGACCTTCAGCACCAAGCACCGATTGCTGGGAAGTATCTAGAGACGGGAGAGGACAGGTCAAGGCAGACCCAGCCTCCTCCTCAGACCTGCTCACCTGCCTACCCATCCCCCAAGATGTGTCTCAATCCCATCGTGTGCCCTGCAAGTAGTGCTCAAGTTAAAATCTCAGCAGAGAGTTTCACAAAGTAGCAGTAAAGCCAAGCGTGCAACGATCAGGCCAGAAACTCAAAACCAGGGGACAGGGAAGCAGGCTCTGCAGCCTGGTCGGTGTCCTCTGCAGCCAGGAGGAGTGCAGGACAAAGTAGCAGTAAAGCCAAGCGTGCAACCATCAGGCCAGAAACTCAAAACCAGGGGACAGGGAAGCAGGCTCTGCAGCCTGGTGGGTGTCCTCTGCAGCCAGGGCCACCTCTTCGGAGGGTGTCTGAGCAGTCCTTCAATCTGAATCCTTTGTTTTCTCAATCTGAAAACAGAGGCTTGTTGTTTGGAGGGTGTAATCAGAACACATTTGAACACAACTGTAAACTCGAAATCGCTTTAAAGAGGCTAGTCTGGTCTTTTGAAATGACTGTTTTTGCCTTGGAAATAATAAGCCAACATGAACAAATCTAATCAAAGTTGTATTTACAAAGACTCTCAAAGCCTAATAACTTCCCTAAAGCAGAAGTACGTTCACCATCTCTCCTCCGCACTGTGGGCTCTTCAGGGACAGGGAAGCGCCTCATTCCTGTCCAGCCGACCATGTGGAAAACTGCAGCTGACTTCTGAATGGCAGGCACTTCCTAACCATGGCTCCAAGACTGGAGCAGCTTCTTTCTGCATGGGTGATAAAACGTGGTTCCAAAAAGGAAATGCACATAAAGGCACGTAAAACTTAGCAGGCAGGATATTAGGCAAGAAACAAACTACAGATCAGATTTGAAAAGGACACGTTCAGAAGAAACAACACACGGGAACATTCCGAAGTCCTGTCCTGGAGCACTATTCGCTGCATGCTGTTCGGAAAATGCAAATATTGAGCAGTCCCAATGACCAGATTTAACAAACCCATCACCAACAGCCAACATGACCAACATCAAGTAATTCTGTTATCATTCCCAACTCAAAGGCGGAGAGACTGAGGCTTAAAGGGTCTCATGCCAGAGTCCACAGCAATAAGAGCAGATTCAAATCTAAGCCAACTCAAGTGCACCCAGCGGAAGCCCCCTGTGCCCTGCTCAGCAGAGACGACAGGGCAGGAGGAAGGGGGGAGAAAGGGAGGTCCACGCCTCTGTAGGGACCGCCTGGTGGGGAATTCCGGTCCCTCTGCTTCCTGGCCCCCTGCTTCCATCAGGGGAGTTCACAGCAAATTCTTGTACTGATCCCCAGGTAGGGACCATAATCCTACCGCTCCCAGCAAGTGCTGGTGACTCCTCTGAGCAAAGAGCACTCTGTCAGGCAGGACCAACGGAAGCCCACAAAGGCTGGAGAACCAGGCTGGCAAGTCCCTCCTTTTCCGCTACCCCACCACAGCAACCCCAGACACACAGCGCGGGAGGACGAAGAGAACCTGACCAATGAAGGAAGTTGAAGCGCCCAGCACCCTGGGCCACCTCTGCGGGTCCTCAGGGAAAGGAGCCAACAGGACAGATGCGTGTGGCCAGGCCTCCTCCCACCTTCCCCCAGCCTTTCCCCTTGTTCCCTCCCAACCTGGAGAAGGAGTCAGGCACAGCCCTCCCCGCTCCACCTACCCTGCTGCTTGGCTCCTCATGCCCCCACCCCCGGTATACTGAACCCTCAATAATACTAAAACCCACGTTAATACTAGAACCCACGTTCATCCCAACAGCCAACCCCCAGGGACCTTAGCCGACGTTCAGAACCTCAAACCTTCCCATCATAGACAGCGCGAGGCTACATTGTGCATAGATGCCTTGGTGCGCCCCCACACTCACTGCACCCAGCTAGAGGGGAGCCCCTTCTTGATCCAGGTATCACCATTACATTTACTTCCTCCTGCACCCCAGGAGGAAACCAAGGCCCCAGTCTCTCCCTGACTCTGCCTTCTACAAAAGCCAACCACCAGGAAGGAAGTCAATTCCTAGGAATGCCTCCAGGTGGCCTTTGTTCCTTGTAGCACCCGCTCCAGGTCCTGCTCTCCCTACCGTCCACAAGACAGTCTCCCCTTTGTAGGCCAAGGATTCCCATCTGAGGGCTCTGAAAAAAATATAAGGTCCCAGAATCCCTTGAGACACTGGAAAGCCGGATTCTTTTTCTACAGAAATGCATATATGACCCTCCCCATCCCATCCCCCATCGCCTCGTGGGATTTCTGGGCTGATCCCCTACTCAGGCAGGAAGCCTTGAGAGGTCCATGGTCTGAGTCAAGCCCTCCAGCTTTGTCTCCTAGGCAACAGCTGCTTTCTCCTTCCAGCTACACATGGACCAAGGCAGGAAGATCTCAGCAGCGAGCCCTCCTCTCCATCCCCAGGCGCACAGGCACCTCGCCCTACGGGGCTCATTCCACTGCATTCTTTTGAGGAAGTGAAACAGGCCTGAAAGATGACCCTCACCTGCTGATGGGAAGCCAGGCCACGCTGGGCTCACACTTCTCGCTGTGTGGTCCTGGGTGCCCCGGTGCTGCTCTCCTGCCTTGCCCCACAGCAGGGGCGTACCCGTCAGTCAGGTGTGCATTTAAGGAGTTGGCCTCCCAGGGCAGCCTCCTGCCCTCTGCCGCTGCTCCCAGTCTGTGGGACAGGGAAGTTAGGACTTACCTGATTCTCTAGCCCATCCCTTCCGGCCCACGAGCAGAACAGGACAAATGGCCTCAGCTGAGGGGTGCTGGCTGGGCAGTGGTTGTTCATTAGAGTCACCTGGGAACTTTTTAGTATCAAGGCAGATGCCACTGTGGCCCACACACTCAGAACCTGAGGGGAGGATTAAGCTGGGATCTGTTGTCAAAGCTCTCCAGGTGATTCTCAGATCCAGATAAGGATGAGAATGAAGGGGCTGGCGGGACCCAGGCAGGGGGTGGCCTCCTAAGGGAGGGTAAGCTGGAGGGAGGGAGGCCCAGGCTGGCCCCTTACCCTCACAGCTCACAGCCTACCTCCTGTGAAAGGCCAGCCCTGATCTCAGGGTGCATGGGTGGGGCTCCCCAGGCCCCAGACCCACCCCCGTCAGGCTCACCCAGCTGAATCGCCTGTCCACTGTTCTCTGGTTGGCTGCTCAGCTCCTTGCAGGCAAGAGCAGGTCGGGCTTGTTCAGGCCACAACCCCAGAAAAGCGTCGGCCACACTGCTCCCCCACCCCCACCCCGGTGCCCAGCTCATTAGCCCTGAGTTGAACAAAGGCTCTCCTCTTTCGTGTGCCTACTGGAGTGGGATGAGGCACTGTGGAGGAAGTGGGAAAGAAAGAAAATGAGCCCCATGGAGCCCATTCTTGCAGGAATTATGCCCTCAGCACCTTCCAAGCCTCCCTACCTAAGTCTCTTTTGCTCCTAAAACAAACCCTTGCAAAAAATGTAACTCACTCAATCTCCAACATGCACCTACTACATACCAGGGGCTGACGAACTTGAACAGTCATCAGTTGACAGCTACAAGACACCGTCCAAACGCCGCCTATTAGTCCCCCCCAAAATAGCTTCACTAGCACAGGGACATCTAGGGGCAGAGACGTAAAACATTCTCCCAAAATGGTAACAGGATGTTTCCCTGATGGCGTTGCCCAGCCCAGGGCCTTGAAAGAGCCAGGAGCGATTTCAAATGGGCTCCCGGCTGGTGTCAGGAGCGGGAGCTGCCTTTAGCGGGACACAGGTCACCAAACCTGACCCACCCAAATCTTCAGCGCTGACATCACCGCCGAAAATGAGAGGTGTGTTTACAAGAAGGTCTCATATTCCTGCTTATTCTTTACCTAGAAATCTAAATTTTCCACGTGGGTCTTTACACACCTGTATTACCAAAATCACAATTTGCCAAGATACTGAAAGCACCACCAATTTCTGAGTTTAAGGAGAAAAGACAAAGAAATCAAGACAACAGGAAGAAGGAAGATGTCACCAGTTTGCTAGGACGTGGGCCTCAGGAGACAGGGTCCCTTCTGGGGGCAGCGGCTGTGGTCAAACCCAGAGCAGAGTCTCGGGAACCCCTCAGCCTTACTTCCCAAGGGGCCTGGGAGTCCCTGGTGACTCTGGTGGGCTAGTCCTGAATAATTACAGCTCCTCTGTCCTCACCATCTTGTCAACCCCGCCAAGGCTGCAACCAGTCCCCTCCAAGGATGGTGACCTGCACATACAACATCAAGGCACCGACTTTATCTTTTAAATGCACAATGTCCTTTAGCCTAACACAAAACAAAAAGCCTCTCCAAGATGCTTTCCTGAAACACACTAGGCTGAAAAAATGGAGGCCCATTTCCTCTTATTTTTAATTTTACATTGCCTGTGTTTATAATAAAATAGAATAACTTATTTATTTGCTTACCTTACTTGGAAAGACAATAAATTGGAAAGGCTTCATAAATCTCACAGGGAATTCCTTTCAACAAGGACTGTCAGCAAAAATCCGTAAATAACCTTCTGCCAGCCTCTAGCAATCACCTCCACCACGTTCTTTTTCCTTCCTGCTTTTGTACTAATCTTCTAGCAAACAAATCAAATCGCACACCAAAACGTTTTTATTCTTATCGAGGTAAGGCTCACAAAACATCCGGAGTCCACTGGGGCTACTGACTCACGTGGCCTCTGAGAACACTCAGATGCAGAGAAGACCCCAGCGGACCACATGAGGGGCACCTCTGCACCCTCAGAGCCAGCCACGCTCCTCTCACTAGTTTACAAAAATAAAGGTGGTGACTAGCTTCAAAAGTAGAGCCAGAGATGCTCTTATAACAACTGCAGCATGAACTCCATCTAGGGCAAATCATCCGCAAAGCCCTGGGCACACACATGAGGAAACAAAGTCCAGGGCAGGTTGCTGATAGGTCCTGGTGTCTCCTCCCACTCGGACTCGGCTGGTGTCCACAACACAGTCTCCGCTCACCCAGCTCCCTTATAATCTCAGTGTTGCTGGAGCTTCTGGTCAAGTGCACTCATCCTGGAGCCAAGTGAACCAACGGAGCCAACGGAGTCACGCTGGGTGATTCGAGACCATCCCAAGCAACGCGGACCTCATGCAGCAGGTCCTGTCCCCACCACGCTGACACCTGAAACGCAACTGTTTGAAACTGGTTCAAATGGCTGTGTTTGACTTGAAACACATCCGTGTTTGATGGGGCTGGTGAAAATGACCTTCGGCAGTTCAGAAACAGCGGAAGATGGACAGTTTCACACAGAGGTTTCAAGGACTGTGCTAAAAATAAGATTAAGAGGCAGAAGGAGGCTGATGGATAATCAAACGTGCAAGATTGGAAAGAGCCGCTGTAATCAATTTACTTATCAGGAAAGGGTAATTACCATAACCAAAGGGAAAATTTCTCCAAGCCAAATGGTTAAAAAAAAAAAAAAAAAATCAGACCAGCAAACCACTACCCAAATAAATGTAAAATAAAAATGTACGTTTCCAGCCAGGATGTCAATTGCCTTTCAGGCTCCAGAACTATAGAGTTTCACCCTGCGACCTTGATTCTGGGGTGCGAAATGACGAACTTAAGAACTCCAAACATAGCTGTGCCCGTCCGTCTCTTCACTCAGCTAACTGTGCAAAGGAACTGGCTTCTGATGAGTCCCTGTGGTTTCCATATAGCAGCTGTCCAAGAGCTGTGTGTTCCTGGGAAAGTCACTGAGCTTCTCTGAGTCTACTTTGTCTCTAGCCTGTGAGCGGCGCATTAGCCATTACTATTATGCATCCACCAAATACATCTGCATCTTCCCTGCTTGGCACATTCCTGGCACTCAATAGACAGCAGCTACTATTGGCCAGGCGTGGTGGCTCATGCCTGTAATCCCAGCACTTTGGGAAGCTGAGGTCGTGAGATCACTTTAGGCCAGGAGTTCCAGACTAGCCTCACCAACATGGTGAAGCCGCCTCTACTAAAAATACAAACTTTAACCCGGTGTGGTGGCACACATCTGTAATCCCAGCTACATGGGAGACTGAGGCATGAATTGCTTCAACCCGGGAGGCAGAGGTTGCAGTGAGCCAAGACTGCGCCACTGTACTCCAGCCTGGGTGACAGTCAAAAAAAAAGAAAAAAAACCGATGGTAGCTACCATTATAATTATTCCACCAAATTAACGTATTTCTAATATTCCTGAATGAGGGCAGAGGATTTTCTTAAGTGGTCCCCTTTCAAAGTGATTTAATACTGCACACACCCAAAAGACTGTCTGCCTTGCTTTTTTCTGACTGTTCAAGTTCATCAGCCCCTGTTTTTTGTTTTTGTTTTTGACTGTGGGAGCTCCCAGTCTAGGCCAGCTGGGCCTGGGCATGTAATAGCAAGCTACTCACCTCAACACGCACCTCTGGAGGGGCTCTCAACTCACTTCCCTCCAAGAAGTCAGCTGAAATTTTTGGATCCACCCAAGGGAAGCAACTTCCCCACCCAAAGTGTGGAGATAGATGTGGAGCCCCAGAAGGGTCCTGGGAAAGCATCCTGTATCCAGGACACCTGTGAAAAGGTCCCCAGATCACCTTTCCAGACAGTAAAGAACTTTGTTCTCATCACCATCGGAAAGCAGACCGGTGGCCACACACGTGCGACTTCCACTCAGCATCTAGCACACCCCTTCCCCAACCCCTGCTGAACTGTCCCTGAGCCCTTAAGAAGGACACGCTGCAGTGTCCACCCACCTTTCAGCTACTAACCCACGCACCCGAGTGTCCTCACACTACACCGGGAAGCCCCACTGAAATCTGGTAAGCTATGTCCTGGAGGGTATGTTTCCATCATACTCACTGCATGGCAGTTTATTCACAGACGACCACCCAGAAAAAGCCAAGAATACTTAGACATTAATTTCAGGCCAGGAATCAAGGTCACATTTGGTCTGAGCTCAAAGACATCAAAGGGTTTTCTCATACTGCAAATGCATGCACACAAGATGCTCTGAGATCACGGGAACGCCAGTCAGGGCTGGCCAATCACGATCACTGCGGCTTCCACCTGCCCTCAGCCTGACTGATGTGATGAGGGAAGGGGACAAAGAATGAGCTCCGAAAGGACATTTCAGGCAACGACCAGAAAATCAGAAAATGCAGTGATCCCCACTTAACAATTTCACAAATTCCAAGACTCATTCCAAGTTTCTCCCAACTGAAAGAAAATAATACTAAGGGTCGGGTGCAGTGGCTTATGCCTGTAATCCCAGCACTTTGGGAGGCCAAGGTGGGTGGATCACCTGAGGTCAGGAGTTCGAGACTAGCCTGGCCAACATGGCAAAAGCCCATTTCTACAAAAAACATAAAAATTAGCTGGGCATGGCGGTGGGCACCTGTAATCTCAGCTACTCAGGAGGCTGAGGCAGGAAAATCGCTTGAACCCAGAAGGTGGAGGCTGCAGTGAGTCAAGATCACACCACTGCACTCCAGCCTGGGTAACAGAGTGAGACCCTGTCTCAAAAAAAGAAAAAAAAAAGAATATTAAAAATCATGAAGTGGCTGGGCGCAGTGGCTCACGCCTGCACACCCAGCACTTTGGGAGGCTGAGACAGGTGATCACTTGAGGTCAGGAGTTCGAGACCAGCCTGGCCAACATGGTGAAACCCCATCTCTACTAAAAATACAAAAATTAGCCAGGCCTGACAGAGTGCCTATAATCCCAGCTATTCTGAGACAGGAGAATCGCTTGAACCTGGGAGGCAGAGGAGAGGTTGCAGTGAGCCGAGATCACACCACTGCACTCCAGCCTGGGCAACAGGTGAGACTGTCTCAAAATAAATAAATAAATGAACAAATAAATAAATAAATAACATAAAAATAAAAACAAAAACCATGAGGCAATGAGTCAGTGGCAGCTCATATCCCAGAGTGCAATAGGGACTTCCTGCCAAGCATTTCCTCTGCTGGGCACCTGGGCACAAGCCTCCAGCGCCTTCTCATTACCTCCTCCTGTGAGAGGAACTAGCATCCTATTTGACACACAAGGAGCTGGCGGGGTTGGGAATGGAGCCCAGGATTGCAAGCGTGGCCGTCTACCCTCAGGGCCGGCACCAACCTCCAGGGCAGCTGACCTTCCCCACCTCAGAAGCTCTCATTCCTCTGGGTTTTCCACAAACCAGCCTTCTTGACCACAAAAAGGTGGCCGTCCTGACTGGCCTCTTACCTTCAGGAAAACAAATGGGGACCTGAGGGCGCTCAACTGCCCCTGACCACCCAGGAGTCACAGGGGCACGAACAGCAAGCAGGGAGACAGCACACTCAGCACGTGGCAAGCACACAATAAATAC